>NC_132874.1:23622692-23925529 GCF_048164855.1 Canis lupus baileyi | reverse complement strand
CTGTGGTAATATGTTAGTTCTCCTCACGTTTAGGTATCTATTGCCGCATAAACAATATTATCACAAATTCAGTTCCCTAAAGCACCACATTCCTATTAGCTGACATTTTCTATGGGTCTAAAGCCTAGGACATTTAGCTAGGACTTCTGCAAGGCTACAAGCCAGGTGTCAGTACCATTCAAAGCCTGAGAGGATAGAAGGATCTGCTCTATTTGTTGGCAGAATTCGAGGATCAAAGGCTTTAGATTTCTTGCTGGCTACCACCCAGAGACTCCCTCATCGCCTCGATGTCACCCATAGTTCCCTACCAACACGGCCACTTCCATCCTCCAAGCCAACAAAGAACAATTCTGTTTTTAGATAACGATGATGATGATGATGGCAGAACAGTTTCATCATTTGGAGTATACTGTTATAAATCTCATACACAGACTTACCACAAAGCTCAGTGTTCAATATTTATTTGCTGAAATGATACATTAATGCTCCTTGTTAGGTAAGTTTCTTGAAAACAGGGACATTTTGTATTCTCCATAATACCAAAGGAAGGAGTATGTTATTTACCAGAAGACACTTAAATATATTTGTTGGAGGAACAACACATGGGTGTCCACTCTCACCAGTGTTATTTAACATAGTACTGCAAGTTCTAATCTCAGCAATCAGACAACAAAAAGAAATAAAAGGCATCCAAATCAGCAAGAAAGAAGTCACACTTTCACTCTTCACAAATGACATGATACTCTATGTAGAAAACCCAAAAGACTCCACCAAAAAGTTGCTAGAACTGATACACGAATTCAGTAAAGTTGTAGGATACAAAAATCAACCTATAGAAATCCGTTGCACTTTTATACACCAATAATGCAGCAGCAGAAAGAGAAATCAAGGAATGCATCCCATTTACAATTGCACCAATAACCATATGATACCTAAGGAAAAAATCTAAGCAAAGAGGTAAAATATCTGTACTCTGAAAACTATAGAACACTTATGAATGAAATTGAAAATGACACAAAGAAATGGGAAAACATTCCATGCTCATGGGTTGGAAGAACAAAAACATTGTTAAAATGTCTATACTACCCAAAGCAATCTATGCATTTAATGCAATCCCTACCAAAATGCCACCAGCATTTTCCACAGAGCTAGAACAAACAATCCTAAAATGTGTATGGAACCACAAAGACCCCAAATAGTCAAAGCAATCTGGAAAGAGAAAAGCAGGGACACCTGGGTGGCTCAGTGGTTGGGCATCTGCCTTCGGCCTAGGGTGTGATCCCGGAGTCCCAGGATCCAGTCCCGCAGCAGGCTCCCCTGCTGTGTCTCTGCCTCTCTGTGTGTCTCTCATGAAAAAATAAATAAAACTGTGAGAGAAAAAAAATGAGAAAGAAAGAAGCAAAGCTGGAAGCATCACAATTCCAGACTTCAAGCTCTATTACAAAGCTGTAATCATCAAGACAGTATGGCATTGGCACAAAAACCGGTACATGGAACAGAATAGAGAACCTAGAAATAGACTCTCACCTCTATGGTCTACTAATCTTTGACAAAGCAGGAAAGAACCCCCAATGGGAAAAAGACAGTCTTCAACAAATGGTGTTAGGAAAACTGGTCAGCTATGGGCCGAAGAATGAAACTGGACCACATTTTTATGCCATACACAAAAATAAATTCAAAATGGATAAAAGACATAGATGTGTGAGAGGAAACCATCAAAATCCTAGAGGAAAACACAGGCAGCAATCTCTTTGACCTCAGTTGTCACAACTTCTTACTAGACATGTCTCCAGAGGCAAGGGAAACAAAAGCAAAAATGAACCTTTAAGACTTAATCAAGATAAAAAGCTCTGCACAGCAAAGGGAACAATCAACAAAACTAAAAGGCAATCTTCAGAATGGGAGAAGGTATTTGCAAATGACAAAGCTGATACAGTGTTAGAATCCAAAATCTATAAAGAATTATCAAACTCAATACCCAAAAACAAATAATCCAGTTAAGAAATGGGCAGAAGACATGAATACACATTTTTCCAAAGAAGACATAAAGATGGCTGAGACATGAAAAGATGCTAAAGTCACTCATCATCATGGAAATACAAATCAAAACCACAATGAGATATCACTTCACATCTGTCAGAATGGCTAATATCAACAGAGGAAACAACAGATGTTGGTGAGGATGTAGAAAGAGGAACCCTCTTGTACTATTGGAGGGAATGCAAACTGGTACAGTCCCTCTGGAAAACAGTATGGATGTTCTTCAAAAAGTTAATTGAACTATCCTAAGATCCAGTAATTGCACTACTGGGTATTTATCCAAAGAAGACAAAAACACTTACTCAAAGGGATACATGTACCCCTATGATTATAGCAGCCGTATTTACAAGATCCAAGATATGGAAGCAGCCCAAGTGTCCATCAACTGATGAATAAAGAAGATGTAGCATACAGAAACACACACACACACACACACACACACACACACTGGAATATTACTCAGCTATAAAAAATAATGAAATCATACCATTTACAATGATGGAGCTAGAGTGTATTATGCTAAGTGAAAGAAGTCAGAGAAAGACAAATACTGTATGATTTTACTCACGTGTAGATTCCAAGAAACAAAACAGATGAACACAGGAGGTTAAAAAGAGAGAGTTTGGCAAGCCATATAACAGATTCTTAACTACAAGGAAAAAACTGATGTTTGATGGAGGGAGATGGGCTGAGACATGTGCTAAATGGGTGATCGGTATTGAGGAGGGCACCTGTGATAAACACTGGTTGTTATATGTAAGTGATGGCTAAATTCTACTTCTGAAACTATTATTGCACTAGATGTTAACTAAAATTTAAATAAAAACTTGAAACAAAAAAAAAATATTTGTTGGATAGTTAAAAGTATGCAAAGATATCCAAGATGATGTAAATGAACAAGAGCTAGAACATGAAGGGATGGTAGAATTGAGGACAAATATAAATAGGCAAAAGCAAGAGAGAAAAGAGAATTCCAAATAAGTAAAAGAGATGGACAAACACATGATCTGTGTATTAGTTTCTTACTGCTGGTGCAACGAATCCCCATAAAACTAGTGACTTAACACACATTCATTATCTTATAATTTGGTAAGTCAGAAGTCTGACATGGATCTAAAGGGCTGAAATCCAAGTGTCAACAAGGTTCAGTTCCTTTCTGGATACTCCAGGGAGAATCCATTCCTTCATCTTTCTTAAGTTTCCAGAGGCTACACTCATTTCTTGGCTTATGGCCCATTCAAAGCCAGGAATAGTCAGTCAAGTCTTTCTCATGATGCCATCTCTCTGTTTCTGACACTTCTCCCCCTCTCACCAATTTAAGGACCCTCATGATTATATTAGACCCACATAAATAACCCGGGAAAATCTCCCTATCTCAAGACCCTTAATTTAACCACATCTGCAAAGTCCCTTTTGGCATGGAATTATGTTATGAATAATGAAGTCCTTTGTCTCTGACCCAGGAGCATCATGTCTTAGGCCCTCATCCGAGGAACTGTAGGAGGCTCACTTGCTAAATCTTGTTATCATGTGATAACATACTCACAGGATCCAGGGATTAAGATGTGAACATCTTGGGTTGGGGTGGTAGGTATTACCCTACCTATCATAGTCTGTTTATGGAACAGTAAAGATGTTCAGTGTGGAGTAAAACACTGGTGACAGAAAGTAGAAGGAAATTAAATTAAATTAAATCTAGTAGACTATAAAAATCCAGAAGACAGAGCCAAAAAGCCTGGAGTTATTTTGGTTGACAATCACTAGCCCCAAGACACTGGCAAGTCACTTAGTGACTCTTAAGTCTTGGTCACTCTTGGTCTTGGTCATCACATCCGTAAAATGACAATAATACTTGCCCTGCCTGCCTCACAGAATACTATTAAGAACAAGAGAAACAATTTTTTAAAATGGTTTGAAAACAAATTAATATACAAATGTAAGCTTTTATAACTGAGATAAGAGTGAAGCAAAGTTACACACCAGCAGTTTAGAACAGCAAGCCGCACTGCTTCATTCCAATAGCCCTTTGATCTTGCTGAGCAATCATGAGGCCTGACTTACTTAGAAAAAAGGATTCCTTGAGTGCAAAAATCATATTCTCTGACAAAACATGCAAGTTGCTAGGATACATTCTGATGATAACATCGAAATTCATAAAAATCAAAACAAGACTTAGGGAACCTTTAAGGAAATCTGAAAAGACTCAGGGTTTCTGATCTTTAGGAAAGGGCTTATTACCACACAGTAGGCACTAGATAAAGATTCTCATAAATGATAGGAGTAATCCCAAAGTGAAGCTGAAAATTTAAAATAGGTATGATTTTAAAACGAAGCAGGAAAGAGCATTAAAAATAATGAAAGAAGTTTACTTTCACTCCATAAGTAAACAAAAATGAGTGATGGCATTTGTTCACATAAGGGCCCAATGAGGAAAAGAAGGTTCTAAGCTAATAGAGTTAGAACTATCCAGTTGGGATCACAGTCAGTGGAAATATGGATGTGGGCTCTTCCCAAAGGTTGGAAAAATGTTCTTTTTTTAAAAAAAAAGTTTAAGTATTCTCTACACCCAATGTGGGACTCAAATTCATGACCCAATATCAAGAGTCACATGCTCTTTCAACTGAGCCAGCCAGGCACCCCAGAAAAATGTTCTTCTGAGTTGGGGTTCTTCAGGCCAACTGAGATAAATTATATTAAATTTATTCAATGTTTCACCACACTACCCACTATTATACATAAAATATAAAATGCATTCCCCAGGAGCAAGACACATTCACCCACTTTATGCTAAGCACCTAAGTCCAGGTTATCATTCTGTACTTCAAAAAGAAAGGTAAAAGAAAGTGGAGATCCAAAACAAAGTTCAAGCTTCCCATGAGATATATGGAGAAATAAGGAAAAAACTCCTCTAAGCTGTCAAACTGGTGAGTTTCAGTTAACAGAGTAAACAGTGTTGAGAGGCAGTTCTTCATGGGTCTCACCTGTTTCTGCATGCCTTACAAGCAGACCTACGGACAGTGTTTGTTCAGTACTATCTTTGCAAGGATATTTGTAAAGTAGGTTGCCTTTTAAGATGAGTATGTTCTCTCTCTCTCTCTCAAAGAGAAGGTTTGCTATCTAGAAAAACAATGTCTTTCTCCCAAGCAAATATTAGGCAGATCTGCCAGCAGCACCCTTATAAAAGACTAGGGTTCTCCAAACATAGGGCTTCTCAACTATGATGCCCACCTATTGCATTTGCAACATCCACCTAAATCTACCACCTTTTTGCCCCCATGGGCCTTGGGAGGCCAAGAGGATCTGAGGCAGACAGAACTGCTGCAAACATGAAGTTCGTGCAGCCTCCTCTGTTATAAATAATGAAGTCCTTTGTCTCTGACCCAAGGAGCATCACGTCTTAGGCCCTCATCCGAGGAACTGTAGGAGGCTCACTTGCTAGCCCACAAGCAGGGTGAATCTCAGGCCTCTCTCAATTCATGACAAACTGTGGTTCCCATTCTTTCTCCCGGACTCGGTTCACTGCAACAGGAATCTATGCCACCCTTGCAGGTCTCTTGCAAGCAAAGATTACATTTTGAGAGATTCCACTTTAAGCTAAAATAAATATGCTTAGTTTTCCAACACTGGTCACCAAAAAAATATTACGATGCCCTACACCGATCTGTAAAATTCTAATTCATAATTTTTAAAGAGCAAATGTAAAAATATAGTTTAAAAAAAGGAATAATGGAAAATCAACTACTTTTGTGAAAAGTTATAAAACTACAATGCTCTTCTAAGAAACAGGAAATCATATTATGATAATTTTCTAAAAGACTGCTAGAAGTGCAAATACAAGGTTTTTTCACTCTGCATTAAGGAACATGCTTCTATTATATGCGACTGAACAATTCATTTCAGCATTATAATGAAATCCAATAGTCAAACACATACTATATAATCAAGTTCTCATGGCACAATTTCCATGTGTAATTATGAAGTATAAACACTTTATATAAATACTTAATAATACTTAATACTTTTCCACCTTTGAAGTTAAAAATAAGTCATATGAAAGTCAGAGAAAGAATCCCCTAAAATGTACATGTCATGAAATTCTTAATAGACACAGCATGAACAGTCTGAAAGATAAGGCACCCTTCGCAAAATTCCTTCATATAAAATCATCTAACTTCAATTCTGCATAACACAGTTCTATGTAACTGAGCATCAAAACAACATCCTAAAAGCAGAGTCATTTCAATGAATGCATTTATATACACAATTGTGTTACTATTTATGGTAAGTCACAAGATTTGGCAGGAAAACCATTTACTGGCTTGCCAAAGACTAAGTTTGGCACACTGGTGCCCCACTGCCAAGAACATTACCGGTAATTAGCTTTCTATCCCACATGATTATCTTCCAAGTATGCTTCACTCAGTCACTGCCCATGTACTGAGCTTGTATGGAAATGGTTAATGGAACAGAGCACCTTGCTTCCAATTCATCTGGAAGTGTGAGATTCCCAAAATTCTTCTTTCTTTAATGCTTTATTTATTCATGAAAGACACAGAAAAAGAGAGGCAGAGACATAGGCAGAGGGATAAGCAGGCTTCATGCAGGGAGCCCGATGTGGGACTCGATCCCAAGTCTCCAGGATCATGCCCCGGGCCAAAGGCAGACACTTAACCACTGAACCATCCAGGCCTCCTCCCAAAATTCTTTATGGAAAGAAGAAAGGAACAACAAGCTAAAAGTTGGAGGGATCTTGGGTAAAAACATGACATTAGGAAAACTTAAATAGATAAATAGGGAGGGAAAGCCGGAATATACTGGAATAACCTAGTTAACTTCAATCATGAAACTAAAAGGAAAAATGTTAGTTTTGATGCCAGATAGTTGGAAGCTACAGAAAATTCTGAGGGATGAGCGAGAGTACTGGTGACAAGTACAGATCAGCAGCATGGACACATGAGGGCTTTCCCACTCCACGGATGCTGTCCAGGTGGTTATAAGAGACTATGCGGCCATGATCTCTCACCTGCACCCCAAGCTTATTTTTTTTTAAAGATTTTATTTATTTATTTATTCATGAGAGACACACAGAGAGAGGCAGAGACACAGGCAGAGGGAGAAGAGGGCTCCCCACAGGGAGCCTGATGTAGGACTCGATCCCAGGACCCCGGGATCATGCCCTGAGCTTAAGGCAGACGCTCAACCACTGAGCCACTTAGGCACTCCCAAGCTTATATTTTAAAAAGCTTACAGGTTATATGAACTTGCTCTCACCTCAAATTCAAAAGGAAGAAAACTAATTTCACTGTCTTCCCCAGAAAACTGGCTTTCTTTCCTAGTAACTGCATTTCTGGCCAACCAGCCAGTCTCCAAAATTAAAATAGCCTTGAGATCTGTAACTCCTGCCCTTGCATATTCCCTATACTTAACTGATCACAAAGTCCTGTTGTCCCTTTGATTCCCTTTACTTCTCCACAACCAACACTGTTTACATCTATATTCTCATAATTACAAGACCTAGGTCTTCCTGCCTCTGTTTTGTCATTCAAATTCATTCTGTATTATCTACATCAAACTGCATTCTCAAAACACTTCTCCAACCTTCTCTCATGCTTCCCAATATTGAGAACTTATTATACATAATAATTTATTATAGTGAATTATTTATTATATATAATAATAAGTATTATTATTTCAAAAACAGTGTGTGTTTGGTATTGTGTGAGGTATAATTATAATCATAATATGCAATCCGCATATCAATTTGTAATGTGGGTATAATTAACTGCATTTTAAAGAAGAAACTAAGGTTCAAGTTTATTAAGTAACTCACTTAGGGATACTCAGCCAGTAAATGGCAGATATTTCTAAATGTACTTTTTTTTAAATGTACTTCTCTTCAAAGTAGGATTTGAGCCCCAGTTTCAGACTTACACAAGGCTGAGCTCTTTCTGTCACATTACAATGTCTCTGTGTCCTACTGATTTATTTCATCAAATCTAAGCACTTCTGCCTTTGCTAAAAGCTGGAAATAGAGCTTCTACGATGGAAAAATAAGCATGAAAATAGTAACATCTTTAACCATCCTTCGCTGAATACAAGACTCGGCAAAAGAGTTCTATGTCATAAAGAATAAAGTAGTATATAGGTAGTCCTTAAGTAGCTCTCCTTTCTACGAGAAGGCCTCACAACTAATCCTGCTAACTACAACAGCATTTATAACCAGAAACTTCCAAGGTAAGTGATGCTCAATAAGTCTATTGAACTAATGATACCTCAGAGTATTTTTATTTAAGGAAAGATCTTCTTGTGATTCTGTGACTTATTTATTACTGTCATACTACTTAACATGCTGTAAAATTACTTGTTGCCAACCAAACTATCATCTCTTGAAGACAAAATCATGTCCAGCTTCCTGGTGCCTATATCTCCAACACCTACCTCAACACAGAAGAAATCTCAGCAAATATTTACTGGATGAATAAAACACCAACTATTAAACCCTAAGCTCAAAATATAGATAATAAATAATAGAAATTTAAAAATCCTTCCTCATCAAAAAAATCACTTCATTTCATATAACCTAAAAGGACAGCTCAGATTTTTCACTTTAACCATACAAATTCTGACAAAATACAATTACCATATGAATTTCTTTTTAGTTCACATGTTTAATTATAAACTCACTGAAGTTAATAATTCATTTTGGTTTTTTTAAATTTGTTTTTATTGAAGTTCGATTGGCCAACATGTAGTATAACACCCAGTACTCATCCCACCAAGTGTCCCCCTCAATGCCCGTCACCCAATCACCCCATCTCCCTGCCCACCTCCCTTCCACAACCCTTGGTTAGTTTCCCAGAGTTGGGAGTTTCTCATGATTTGTCTCCCTCTCTGATTTTTCCCCCTCAGTTCTCCTCCTTTCCCCTATAATTCCTTTTACTATTTCTTATATCCCCCATTTGAATGAAACCATATAATGATTGTCCTTCTCCGACTGACTTACTTCACTCAGCATAATACCCTCCAGTTCCATCCACATTGAAGCAAATGGAGGGTATTCATCGTTTCTGATGGCTGAGTATCTACTAACTAATATCTACTAACTAATAAAAAAGACCACATCTTCTTTATCCATTTCATTGTTTTTAAACAAATTCTCATATTGGCCTTACCTTTAAACTGCTTAAAAATAAGATATTCTTATTTATTTATTTATTTGAGAGAGAGAGAGCACACAAGCAGGAGGGAGGGGCAGAGGGAGATGCAGACTCCCCACTGAGCAGGGAGCCCAAATTAGGGGGGGGAGGGATGCTCAATCACAGGACCCTGGGATCAAGACCTGAGCCAAAGGCAGACACTTATGTGACTGAGCCACCCAAGAGGCCCTAAAAATAAGATTCTCTTTACACATAATCAACTGTAATTTAGTGTTCAATCCTAAAGTCATAGCACTTTACACTCTGAACCAGTTTGAGAGATGATCAAATAATCCCTTCACAATAAGGATTAAGAAACAGACTCAGAAAAAATTAAGACTATCAAATTAACTAGTGTTAAATAAAACCTAGCCTCTGATTCTCAGTTCCATGCTCTTTCCTCAGTTGGTCAATTAGTTACATGTAATGTAAAGACATAAAAAACCTTTCCACCACATAACAGTCTTTGATCAAAGTAGGACAGTACTCAAGACATCTTATTTCCAATTTTGCCAACCTTCCTACCAGAACCACGATCACAGTTCAAAAGATTGAGTGCAGTCCACTGCCCACAATCCTCTTACACAGGTAGATAAGACTGGCTCCCAGATCTGCTTACACAATCAGTCTGTAAGACTGACCTGATGTCTAATCTGTTGGCCTTGCAGTACTTTTTAGCCTTGTGGTTGATTCCAAATACTATGGAACTTTCTGCCTCTGATAGACTCCCCATGCAAAAAGCAAGGCTAGATATACCTTCCTCATTCAGCTTTCTTTGCTGGAATTCAAGTAATTTTTTATTATTTTTTTAACACTGTGAAGAGAAAGTCCATTCTAATAATGGGGTAAACATCCCTATTATGTGCCAGAATTATTTTCTACTTGCTAAAATTACTCTTCCAACCTGACAGCACAGGTAAATAACTTGCCCAAAGTCATGCAGCTTGTCAGTAACTAATCAGTAATTCAAACACAAGTTGGGCTAAAAATCTAACATTCTCCTTGTTACAAGACAGAGCCCCAGTCTTCAGAGAGTTTGCAAGATTAGTCATCAATGTAGGCCCTCCAAAGCACTAATTAAAGATATGACAGCACATGACACAGCTAATAAAATAAAATGAGAGACATCTAATATAGGGATTAGTACAGGCTTATTTTCCACCTCTCCACAACTGCAAAAAAACTCTTGAATATGCTTTGGTTTTGTTTTGTTTTGTTTTGTTTAAAGATTTTATTTATTTACTCAGGAGAGAGAGAGAGAGAGGCAGAGACATAGGCAGAGGGAGAAGCAGGATCCCTGCAGGGAGCCCAGTGCGGAACTCGATCCCGGGACTCCAGGATCACGACCTGAGCCTACGGCAGACTCTGAACCGCTGAGCCACTCAGCCGCCCAAATATGTTTTGTTTTTGAAATCTGATATACAACTTATTTATCTCTCCTTAGAATGTATTTGTTGATACTAATTACAAACTTCATAGAAAATAAAAATTAATGGGATTTACAATTCAGATCTAACTTTGCAAACATGACTAGAGTGATCTTTGGACAATAAATTTAACCACTATCCTCCTTGGGGATAATAAGAAAACTGCATCACAGAAGTGCTCTGTTGCTTCAGTAATAAATATAAACCCTGTGAACAGTGCCTGGCACAAAGTAGATGCTTAATACGTGTTCATTATTGCAATTACCATAATTATCATGACCATCAGCATCATCTAGAACACCAATGTTATAAGGATGGTCATTTTTGTCATTATGTTCATTGTTGTATCTCCTAGTGCCTGACACATAACTGCACTAAAACATTTCGTGAATACATTAATTATGATCACTAGTACTTCTATTACTAAGTAGAGGATGATTCACATCAAAATGTAATTGCCTCTGGGAGAAAAGATAAATTAAGCATGAAAAAAATTGCTACCTGGAAATTGAGAAGTATGAAATTGAGAACTGGTAGTAGCCAAATACAATGCTACTGGAAGAGAGAAGAGGGGAGCAACTCTCAATTCAAGAAAGCATCTATTCAGATTAAACTAATCCACCAAAGAAAAGTTAACTCAAAGTATTTGCTAAAATCATTTTGCAGGCCAAAACATTTTCAGGTTTAAATCAGGCTTCCCAAAAAATAAATAAATAAATAAATAAATAAATAAATCAATCAATCAATCAATCAATCAGGCTTCCCTGTTCATAACAGAGTAGAAGAATCTAGAATAGAGGACTTCTGAGTCTCTGAAGGAAAATCTAATCTGGACCTTGATAGCAAGGACAATCCCCACAATATAGAAAGGAAAAGCAGTATTAGATAAGAGAAAAAAAAATGTATCTAAGGACACAACAAATGAACTGAGAACTATAACTCTCAAATCTGTGTGCAGGTAGAAGGATCCTTGGGAACAAGTTGTAGCAGCCACACAGGCAAGCATCTCAGCTTCTCAACCTGCCTCTCTCCATCATATTGAAAACTCAGACTATCTGGGGCACCTGGGGGGCTCAGTGGTTGAGCGTCTGCCTTGGGCTCAGATTGTGATCCTGGGGTCCTGGGATCGAGTCCCGCATCAGGCTCCCTGCATGGAGCCTGCTTCTCCCTCTGTGTCTCTGCCTCTCTGTGTCTCTCATGAATAAATAAATAAAATCTTTTAAAATAAGAAAAAGAAAATTCAGACTATACATGTGTTCATCAGAGCTTACAGACAAGCTCTCCGGGCACAATTTCATCCAGACAAGCCATCACCCAAGCTGCAGCTCCCAGAGACCTACCTGCTTCTGAGAATCCTATTAATTGGCTAATGACCCTTCTTGGCCCTCCACTGGAAGGTTTATGGGCAGGGAGAAGCACTTTGCTCTAACCATTTTCATCTCTTACTGAAAAGTATCTTAGAGAACTAAAAAGAACACTAGGGAAAGGAGCCATCAGAATCCTTCAAGAGACCTCAAAGAATGTAGTGCTCACCCCCATTCCCCACTCCTGCTCCAGACTTTTACTAAGATACAAACACTAATAATGTTAACATCACCTAATGAGCATAGTAAGGCACCAATCAAAATATATAGCAGTCTTTAAAAACAAACATCTTGAGAACTGTGAATTTCTGGAGTTTGTCAACAAACTTCTGTGAACTTATGCAGTTTGTCAATTGCCCAACAAAGATAGTCTGATGATACAAGACAGAGGTCCTGAGGAAAAAAAACTAGTCCACTAAGGGTTCTAAGGCAAGTTTGAAATTTTCCAAGTCTGTTTCCTTGTTTAATATAAGATGTACATTAAAAATTTGTACCACCTGGGGTTAAATGAGATAACCTGTTTTTTTTTTTTTTTTTTAAAGAAAGATTTATTTATTTATTTTGGGGGAGAGGAGCAAAGCTGAGGGAGAGAGAAACTTAAGCATACTCATGCTAAGCATCAGATGCGGGGCTTCATCTCAGGACCCTGAGATCACCACCTAAGTCCAAACCAAAAGTCAGATACTTAACCATCACTCAGGAGCCCCTAAATGAGATAATTTATGGAAGGTTGCTTGGTACGTTGCATGGCACATAGTAATCATCTATCAATGTCAATAATTTTTTTTCTGTACCATTACCCCAAATAATTACCTACTAAGTATCCAGAAGACATTTTGCCTCACTCTTTAAAATTTACAGACAAATAATTTTTGTTTAGTGGTAACTTTTACTTAACAAAAGTTTAGGAAAGGCTGCTTCAGAGGACAGGCAAGTTGAGAACTCTATACCTTAAAGAGCCATTCAGGATCACAAAAACAATTAAGTGTACTTTCAGTTTATCAAGAAATTAAGTCAGTTAGCTAACAAAAGTCACTGTCAATTTCAGCCTTGGGGTCCTGAAGCCAAACATGAAGATGTGCAGCACGGAGTTTTCCTGTGTCATGAGTAGATAAGGTAGCACTCAATAAGTCTGAGGGCATCGAAGGCAAACTACCAGCTTGGGACAGTATACAATCCTGAATGAACAGTGAATGTCTAAGGTCTCTAAAGAACAGGGATCCCTGGGTGGCGCATCCCTGCCTTTGGCCCAGGGCGCGATCCTGGAGACCCGGGATCGAATCCCACATTGGGCTCCCGGTGCATGGAGCCTGCTTCTCCCTCTGCCTGTGTCTCTGCCTCTCTCTCTCTCTCTCTGTGACTATCATAAATAAATTTAAAAAAATAAAAAATAAAAAAATAAAGAACATGTTGCCTAACATGAAAAAATGCTCAATATCACTGATCATCAGGGAAATACAAATAAAAATCACAATGAAATATCAACTCATACTTGTCAGAATGCCTAAAATCAAAAAGACAAGAAACAGCAAGTGTTAGCTGGGATGTAGAGGAAAAAGGACGCTTATGCACTGTTGGTGTAAATGTAAATTGTCGTAAACAGTATAGAGGTTCTTCAAAATGATATGATCCAATAACTCCACTACTGGGTATTTACCTAAACAAAACAAAAACACTAGTCTGAAAAGATATATGCATCCCTATGTTTATTGCAGCATTATTTATAATAGCCAAGATATGGAAGCAACTTGGTATCCATAGATACACAAACAGACAAGAAAGATATAGCGTGTACACACACACATACATACACACACACACACACACAGGAATATAATGCAGCTATTAAAAGGGATGAGAGCTTACCATTTATGACAACATGGACGGACCTAAAGAGTATAATGTTAAGCAAAATAAGTTAGAGAAAGACAAATACCATATGACTTTACACATATGTGGAATCTGAAAACCAGAACAAATGAATAAACAAACAAAAAGCAGAATCAGACCTATAAATACAGGGAACCAATTGATAGTTGCTAGAGGGAAGAAGGATGGGCAAAATGGGAAAAGGGAAGTGGGAAATCCAGGCTTTCAGCTCTAAAATAAGTCCCAGGAATAAAAGGCACAGCATAGACAATGGTATTGTAATAGTGTTGTAGGGTGACAGATGGTAGCTACACTTGTGGTGAACACAGCATAGAGAGAAGTTTAACCACTGTGTTGTACACCTGAAACAATGTAACATTGTGTATCAATTACATTCAAATGAAAACAATGTGTTATCTAAAGTTAACCTCTTTCAAAAAAATAAATAAATAAAAAATAAAAATAAATAAAGTTAACCTCTTTCTTTAGTCCATATAATCTTTATTAATTTCCCTTTAGGGCACCCCAGTGGCACAGCGGTTTAGAGCCACCTGCAGCCCGGGGTGTGATCCTGGAGACCCAGGATCGAGTCCCACGTCGGGCTCCCTGCATGGAGTCTGCTTCTCCCTCTGCCTGTGACTCTGCCTCTCTCTCTATGAATAAATAAATAAAATCTTTAAAAATAATAATAATAATAATTTCCCTTTATAGATCCAATAGAAAAGATTCCTATTTAATTACCCTAAGCCTCTCAAACTCTTTGCAGGGTGCAAATATTTTGTTAAAATATGATGTTAAATGATACATAAAGTTACCTTGACCTTACATATTGAAAGAGATTTCATTACTTATTCAGGTGCATATTTATTATTATTCAACTTTCTAGAATACTATAATATATACTTTATTACTACATATAGGTTTTACTTCAATTTTCCTGGTTTAAAGCAGTCTCTCTTATTAGCAGAAGACAGTGTGATGACAATGATACAGAGAAGACTCTGGGCTTTTAACCCCAACACTACCACTAATTTGCTGTGTGACCTGAGGAAATCATTCTTTCTCAGTCTTCTTTCTTCCTCTACATAATAACTGTAATTTAACTCCAGTTCTAAAATCCCAATATATACACCAAAGGAATAGGTTTCAAATTTAGTGGTAAATATGCATATAAAAACAGTAGGAAATCCATCACACAAAACTGGACATGTTGCTTTTTTCCCCTAAAATGAACATATTCCAAGTCCCCTAAATCTAAAATTATAACAAATCATTTTATCTCTTAAACTGCAAATAGTCTATCAAGCATATACCATTCAATTCTGCCCAATATCTTGACAATGTCTTGCTTCTACCCAACCAAAAAGGAACACATCATAACATTTTATTCTCATTTCCACAGTCATCTGTAATTTCCAGGCAAGTCGTCTGCAACACAATAAACATCAACTGAACTGAAGATTAATTTAATTATCAAACATTTTGAATACCTACCCTGTACCAGTTATACTAGACATAGGGGATAAATGATTAAAACACTTTTTTCCTATCCTCATGGAGCCACAAACCTGTAAAGACATAACACATGTGCCACCACTCCCTCTCCCAGGCAGACATCACTAACCAATTATGGGCTTCTCCCTTAAACTGGAAAAAGCCATGGCTCCAGGATTCCATGTAGCCATTACCAATCAAATGGGATAGTTTTAATAGACCTCATCACATTTCACTAAATCTCCATTTACATAAGTGATTCTTACACCTATTGGAATGTAGAAATTTGTGGGAAAATGACTATGGATTAGAAAGCAAAACCAAAAGAGGTAACTTCCCATTTATCTATTATAATTCAGTTGAAGTATTATCTAAAAGGAGTTAAGGAAAACTGTGGAAAAAAATGGTATTTCCTGTCAATTCTCAATTACCATTTTCTAATATGCTAAATTAACTCTTAAATGAAGAACATAAAGCCTGAAAGAGCCAACTGAGTCTAGGTAATTAGGTCATCCAATTTACATGTTTTCTATAAAGGCCAAGATTCTTTCATAGAAGCTAGAGTATGCTCAAAAAAAATTAATAAAAGTAGTGAAAATAAAAAATAAGGCCATAAAAACAAAATTCTGAAACAAAATAATGCGGCTTAAAGAATCTGGCCTTGAAAACTCCAAGTGTCTTTCATCTAAGCAAGACTTACCAAAAGGGTGTTATCTTCCAACCACAGACAAGTTAACTCTTCTTGACCATAACTATTTAAAAATAAATGCTTTATGTTCCATATGTCATGATGCAGAAATCTGGAGCCTAGAATTGGTATTTGCTTAAATGTTTGGCCAGATCTAAATCACTTCCCAAGGAAAATCTAGGCCAACTTAAAGGTGAGAAGGACCCCACTATGTCAAGTACTTCCACTTTTAAAACACCACTATTAACCTACAGTCAACATACCTGACAAAATAATCTACAGTTCCAAACTGCCTGCCCTCTTGGCAGAGACCAGCATGAAATTACAGATAGTAAAAAATATTTGTTTAAAAAAGGGAAAAATCCACAAACACTAACACTTCAATTATCTTAGTCTCTATCTACCAAAAGGTATGCTTTTGCCATCCATTAGGGAGTGATAAAAGTGTCCTAGGAGAGAACTGTCTTCTTTAAAAAACTACTACCAAGCACATTGTGCATCATGTTGTACTGCTGTCTAAAGTTATTTCTTGAAGAGCGTCGTACTAATAAAAAGTTTGACTCATCTATCTACTTTGTCTTGACTCGCAGGAAAGTCAAAGCTGAATTTTATGTCCACCTTGACAGCAGTTATTCTTAGCTTTGGGTTTTGGTACACTACCTCCACCTTCCTATTGCCTTAACTGCACACTCCTGTTTGGAGGGGTTTTGGCTTTTGTTTTTTGGGGTTTTTTTTTTTCATTCTTTGAAATGAAATGACATTCTAATGGTCCAATGATGTGCTTTTTATTGATGCCATTTCAGAAACTTTTTAGAAATGAGAAATAGGTATAAAGAATTTAATAAATTATATTCCCTCCATTATTATTACAATGTCCTCACTGTCCCCCAAACTCTCCCTTCTCTGCATTGTACATGCTGTTCAAACCAATACAGTCCCTGCTATTTCTAGCATTCAATGACTTCTCCCAGAATCCTAAAGTTGGATAAACCACTCATTTGGCCCTTAATACACTCGTAAAATACTACTTCCCTGCTTGTACAGTCCTACCTCACCACGCGTACAACACTATAATAGCGCTTCACTACTTGTGTTACGCTACTTCCCTGCTTGTACAATACTACTTCACTGTTTGTACAATACTACTTTACTACTTGCACAATACTACTTCATTCCTTGTACAATACTACAATACCACTTTACTACTTCTCCAGTACTACCTCACTAACATACTTGTACAATACTACTTTTTTCATGTGCATGGTCTTAGGTTCCTCAAAGACTGTAATTTCCTAGTGGGCAATGAGTATATCTTACATATCGTTATATTCACACCAGCATCAAAACAAGCCTTGTACCCTGCAGAAACAGAGTAAAGATGTGTTGTTAATAAGAGTAAGTCAACATATCTAAAACCCCACTAAGTAAAACTACATGGGAGATCATATGCGGAAACGTTTCTATCTTAAAGCAGTTTACAAACCAAAGAACTAAGATTTGTAAATTACCCACATAGTCAACAGAGATTGCATATGGTAAATACAAAGAAAGTTCCTGGAATGGCTGCATTTGGCAGGATTAACCAGAGTATATAGAGGCTTTTAGCTGAATGAAAAGGAGTAAGCCCTGTGAAAGCATTTAGCCACAAAATGAATCCAATGAAGTACAAAGAGATAGTAGTCAAGGAAGAGCAAGAATAGTTCCATATGTGTAGTAAAGAACCATAAGTATCATTAAGATAATGGAGGTGAGCTCTGGGGATGGCTGGTAAAGGGCCTAGAGACAGCAAAGCAAAGCCTAAGCCTGGTTTTCTTTAAGGGGAATTTAATAAGGTAAAAACTTTAGAAAATAGTTCACAATTACTGTATCAAGAATAGACAGGAGGGAGAAAGCTAGGATATGAAGCCTGGCAGTAAATACTAGAGATGTATAGCAGACAGGTCACCAAGGCTACCTGCCCTCATTCTCCAGGAGGAATTTGGGACAACCCAGTAAGAGCCAATCATAGCACAACTGCCATGAATATCCTAAGGGGGCAACGGTATCTACCTCACCTTCTTGAATCTGAGGCCTCTCCTTAAAGTAAAACAGTCCCTTTTTCACTTTCTCTCACTCTAACACACACACAGAGACATATTTTAACGCGTGCTGTTTACCACAGAAGCGGCATTAACAAAAGGGCTCTAAGTAAGTCCTTGGTTCAAACCTCAGCACTGACACTCGCTGGGTGTACACTTCCAGGGAACATACTTAACCTTACTTAGGCAGGTAAAAACTGGGAATAAAAATGGAGGGATCCCTGGGTGGCGCAGCGGTTTGGCGCCTGTCTTTGGCCCAGGGCGCGATCCTGGAGACCCGGGATCGAATCCCACGTCAGGCTCCCGGTGCATGGAGCCTGCTTCTCCATCTGCCTGTGTCTCTGCCTCTCTCTCTCTCTCTCTGTGACTATCATAAATAAATAAAAAATTTAAAAAAATGGTACCTGCCTCCAAGGTAGTGACATATAAAGTGTTTAGCAGAGTGAATAGCTCAGTAAGCTCTCACCGAATATTATTTTTTAAATGGACAATAATGTATGGATTTTCAGACCTCTTGTATTAACTTCACAGTCCTCTGGAGATCCTTGACACCCAGGGTGGGAGTCACTGTCCTAGAAGATAAATAGCAGAGCCGTAAATTCCATTAGCAAAGGATTTATGTGCAGCTACAGAGTTCAGCACTGTGCCAGGGGTACAGAAGCCAACACAACAACCCAACATGGAAAGGGACAATGCAGAGGGTAAATGGAGGAAAGAGGAAAGTACTGGTGCCGAAGGGTAAAAGGAGCCTGAAACTCAAGCAGGAGTTGTGTTGTTTTTTTTTGTTTGTTTGTTTTATTTTTATTTATTCATGAGAAACAGAGAGAGAGAGAGAGGCAGAGACACAGGCAGAGGGAGAAGCAGGCTCCATGCAGGAAGCCTGATGCAGGACTGGATCCGGGCTCTCCAGGATCACGCCCTGGGCCAAAGGCAGGTGCCAAACTGCTGCGCCACCAGGGCTGCCCCAAGCAGGAGTTTAAAGGTGGAAATGAAGTGGTGAGCCAAAGACCTCTGGTTAAGGCGTAGCATGCTAAACATGTGCTTAAGGAAGACTCCTCTGTGGCAGCCTATGGGGCACCCCTGCACCTCCATCAGCACTCAGTACCCAGTGGATGGCTGTGTCCAAAGCTCTAAATAAGGTCCCACTTCTGCCCTGCACGGATTCATAGTGCTGGTCACTTAAATCGGTATAAAAGCCATACCAACAGAGTTGCATGAACAGCTTAACTAATGTCTTAATGGTGCTAAAAAAATAAATAAATAAATAAAAATCTCTAACCTTCAAAAATTCATATAAGCTTAGTAAACGACTGAGCTTCAGATCCAGTCTAAGAAGTTGGAAAAAAGGAAATCAATCATGCACAGAAGAGTCCTCAGCATTAGAGGGGGAAAAAAAAAAGTATGTTGGCTATTACCTGAAAGCATATATATATATATATGTATATATATATATATATATATATGTATGTATATATATGCCCTTGCCTCGATGTCATGGTTCACCTCCTCAACCTCAAATCCTGGTCCTATCCTATCCACCTCTTCCAGCAGTTTTCTTTCTTTCTTTCTTTCTTTCTTTCTTTCTTTCTTTCTTTCTTCTTTCTTTTTTTTTTTAAGATTCTATTTATTTATTCATGAGAATACACAGAGAGGAGAGAGAGAGAGGCAGAGACATAGAGGGAGAAGCAGGCCCCATGCAGGGAGCCCGACGTGGGACTCGATCCCGGGACTCCAGGATCACACCCCGGGCTGCAGGCAGCGCTAAACCGCTGAGCCACCGGGGTTGCCTTTCCAGCAGTTTTCAAACAAAAAAAAATTTTTTTAATTTAATTGTCTTAAACAAAGTAAGGTTAATAAGCAGAGAGTAATCAGATATGCAGTGGCTGAGGTTGTCTAATATGCTTAGACTCTACATCTGGCCGACTCCAGCCTCTCTTGTAAGGCTGCATCGCTTTGCGAGCAGGTTTGAATCCCAACCAGACTTTGACTTTCGGCGC
This sequence comes from Canis lupus baileyi, assembly GCF_048164855.1. NCBI lineage: Eukaryota > Metazoa > Chordata > Mammalia > Carnivora > Canidae > Canis > Canis lupus. Next base: position 23,905,376 of record NC_132874.1, on the reverse strand, counting down.
ATCCAACTCCCCATGCCTCATTTTCCACGTCTACAAAGTGGAGGTCAGAAGAAAAAAAAAGGTGGGGGGGGGGGGCCTTCAAAGAGTCCGCTTGCAAGAACCAGAGGAGTCACTATGAAGTCAAGGGAGGGATGCCGACGCAGCACGTGCCCGCCGTGGGTGCCTGCCGGGCGGGGTGGGCCTGCCCCCCGGGGATGTCCTCGTCCTGTGCACGGGGACGCGCGGGCGGAGTCCTTGCAGCAGCACCTGGGCCCACCTGCTGCGGTGCCCCTGGGGGTCAGCCGTCGGGGACAGCCGGGCTCGGGCCGCCCAGGGGCCCCCACGTGCAGGGCCGCCCTCCTCCTGCTCCTGCTCCTGCTCCCGCTCCTCCCCGCGCTGCAGCAGCTGCCCTCGCCTTGGAAGCAGCCCTGGGCTGGCGCTGGGCCGCCGCTGGACACGCCTGGAGGTGCTGCCGCCGGCCGCAGGAGCCCGGGGCCCAGGTCTGCAGGCGCGCTTCTCAGACACCAGCGCTTCCTGGTCTTGCTCGTCGGGTCCGGAACCCTGGGGGCGGGGGGCACCAGGCAGCGCGCGTCCCCTCCTCCCAGGCAGCCGCAGGTGGGCGGAGAAGCGGGGCAGGCCTCACCTGCGGGCGCACCTGGGGCGCGGCCAGGTGTGGGAGCCCGCGACCCCGCGACCCCGCGACCCCGCGACCCCGCTGCCGCCGCGCCGGGCACCTTCCGGGACGCGCAGCACGCGGTTCCTGCAGGGCGGGCAGCCGGCGCGGGGCGCACACGTGCCCGGGCAGCAGGCCCCGCCGCGGCACTCACCTGGCCCGTGATGCCGGTGATGAGCGCCACCCTCCTGGCCTTGCCCAGCTCGCCGTCCCCGGAGCCCCGCGCGCCGGCCGCCTGGGCCATGTCGTCCTGGAGGGCGGAGGCCGGAGGCCGCTGCAGCCCAGGGCCGGGGGTGCCCGCGCTCGAGTCTCCGCGCCCGCCGACCAAGGAGCGCCGCGCCGCCCGCAGCCACAGTCTGACAGGGGCGCCCGGAGGCCGGGCGGGGAGGGCGGGGAGGCCGGGGGGGCGGGGAGGCCCGGGGGGCGGGGAGGCGGGAGGGGCGGGCCCCTGCGCGGCGGCGGCGGTGGCGGGGCTGCGGGCTCGCGGGCGCCGCGTCATCCGCGTCACCCCGCGACGCGCCCGCGGCAGGCCACGCCCCCGCCCGCGGCAGGCCACGCCCCCGCCGACCCGCGCAGCGCGCCACGCCTCCTCCGCCGCCGGCCGCGCGGGCAGGACCCCGAGGGAAGAGCGCGGAGGGAGGAGCGGGGAGGAGGGAGGAGCGGGAGGGAAGGAGGAGCGGGGAGGGAGGGAGAGAGGCGCGGGAGGGAGGGAGGAGCGGAGAGGGAGGAGGAGCGGGGAGGAGGGAAGAGCGGGGAGGAGGGAGGAGCGGGAGGGAAGGAGGAGCGGGGAGGGAGGGAGAGAGGAGCGGGAGGGAGGGAGGAGTGGAGAGGGAGGAGGAGCGGGGTGGGTGGGAAGAGCTGGGAGGAGGGAAGAGCGGGGAGGGAGGGAAGAGCGGGGAGGAGGGAGGAGCGGGGAGGAGGGAAGAGTGGGGAGGGAGGAGGAGCGGGGAGGGAGGGAAGAGCGGGGAGGAGGGAAGAGCGGGGAGAAGGGAAGAGCGGGGAGGAGGGAAGAGCGGGGAGGGAGGAGGAGCGGGGAGGGAGGAGGAGCGGGGTGGGAAGGAAGAGCGGGGAGGAGGGAAGGAAGAGCGGGGAGGAGGGAAGGAAGAGCGGGGAGGAGGGAAGAGCGGGGAGGGAGGGAAGAGCGGGGAGGAGGGAGGAGCGGGGAGGAGGGAAGAGTGGGGAGGGAGGAGGAGCGAGGTGGAGGGAGGAGCGGGGAGGGAGGGAAGAGCGGGGAGGAGGGAAGAGCGGGGAGGAGGGAAGAGCGGGGAGGGAGGAGGAGCGGGGAGGGAGGAGGAGCGGGGTGGGAAGGAAGAGCGGGGAGGAGGGAAGGAAGAGCGGGGAGGAGGGAAGAGTGGGGAGGGAGGGAAGAGCAGGGAGGAGGGAAGAGTGGGGAGGGAGGGAAGAGCGGGGAGGAGGGAAGAGTGGGGAGGGAGGAGGAGCGGGGTGGAGGGAGGAGCGGGGAGGGAGGGAAGAGCGGGGAGGAGGGAGGAGCGAGGAGGGAAGGAAGAGCGGGGAGGAGGGAGGAGCGAGGAGGGAAGGAAGAGCGGGGAGGAGGGAAGAGTGGGGAGGGAGGGAAGAGCGGGGAGGAGGGAAGAGTGGGGAGGGAGGAGGAGCGGGGAGGGTGGGAGAGAGGAGCAGGGAGGAGGGGGGAGGAAGGGAGGGAGGGAGGAGCGGGGAGGAGGGAGGAAAAGAGGAGCGGGGAGGGAAGGGCGCCCCGGGCTCCGCCGCCCAGGCCGGCGGTCGCGCAGCTGCAGGAAAGGGACCGCGACCCGGGCTCCACGCCCCGCCTGCCCCGCCGCTCGCTCGCCAGGCGGGCAGTGGAGGGCGCGGGCCGTGGCTGCGGGGACCGCATAGCCTTGCCCTCCTGGAGCCCCCAGGGATGCGAACGGTCCCGAGGATGCTGAGAGGAGGGCTGGGCTGACCCTGCCATTGGGAGAAAGCCTCGCATTCCAGGGCGAGTCGGCCCGGGTCCGGGCGTCAGGTGCATAAAGAATTCCTGGAAGCCCCTCGCAGCGCCTTTTGAGGAGCGTGGGTTCGTGTTTCCCGAGGGCGCCAGCGTCGCGAGACCCCCCTGGGGTCCCAGCCGTGCAGAACCCCAGGCCTCACCTTCTCCATTTCCCCGAAGCTTCGACCCAGGCGCAAGTTTCCAAGCAGCTGGAGGCCAAGTGTTCCGGCTGGGGGGACCGGCTGGGGGGACCGGCAGGGTGCAAGAAGGGCCGGCCCACCCCCGTGCAGCCCAAGGGCTTGCTGACCAGCCTCAAGGGGCGGTGAACCTAGACGTGGCCAATTTCAAAAAAGGCAACCCAAATGCAAGGTGGGGCCCTAACCTGACGGCCTGCTGGAGCCCGAGACAGCTGCACATGGTGCAGAGAGGAGGGCAGAGGCGACTGAGGCGCTGGGGGTGGCGGGCGTGGGTCTCTAAGAGTGGGCTGGAAGCACGGAGGAGACCAAACTCCCCTAGTCCCACTGCTCTGCTCGCCTGTGCATTTCCTCTCCGTAGGACATTCCTCAGATCATCACTGCAAATTACAAGTGGAGCGGCTGGGACAGTGCTCAACCCATCATGAACTCAAACCCCCAAATCTGAAAAACTCAGGATTAATTCAAAAATCTGTCTCCCAAGCTTCTCAGGAGTAGAGCTTTATATAGAGACTTGTCTTTGGTTTCATACCCTGGCTCTCATCTGTCCCTTCTATATGGAGAAGGCCTGAACCAATGCGTGTTACCTGCAGAAGCAGAAGGCCGCCCTGAATGATGAATAGAGAGGCCCTGATGCAGAAGATTGTGAACACTTCCATTTAGGGCAACTCACTATAAGCAAGAAATGTCTTCGAGGGGTGCCAGTGTGGCTTAGTCCGCTAAGGGCCTGCCTTTGACTCAAGTTATGGTCCTGGAGTCTGGGGACCAAGCCCCACCTTGGGCTCCCTGCTCAGTGAGGAGGCTGCTTCTCCCTCTACCCCTCATCCTGCTCATGCTCACTGTCGCTCTCTCTCTCTCTGTCTCTCAAATAAATAATTTTTTAAAAAATGCCTTTGAAAAAAAAAATGCCTTTGAAATCTAGATTATCTTTAAAACTGATGTTTGTTTTAATATAAATATGATTTGAATTAATTTTCAGTTACATTATTTAAAATTTTCCCAAAAATCCTGGAAAAAAAGGGTTACTCAGAGAGGACATACCAAGTTTATCCTGCAGCTATGAGACCTCCTATCACACTACTGAGTACTGGACATCTGTCTTTCCTAGCAAGTATGACAGTAGAAAGAAAATATCATGTTGTAGGGCCTATAAATAATAAACACAAAATGTGGAGGGACATGGTAGTTCTGGAACACGATGGAAGGCTGAGGGAAAAAAATGAAGGATATTTCTCTGTAGAAAGCAGATAGGGCCATATATGGGTTTGCTACAGTTACTACAACAAAGTACCACAGACTGGGTGGCTTAAACAATAGAAATCTATTTCCTCACAGTTCTGAAAATCCAAAATCAAGGTGTTGGCAGGGTTAGTGTCCTCTACAGCCTCTCTTTTTGACTTACGATGGCAATCTTCATGTTCACATAGCACTCTCCCTCTGTATGTATCTCTGTCTGAATTGACTCTTCTCATAAGGACACCACTCATAGGATTAGGGCCCATTCAGTATGACCTCATGTTAGCTTACCTACCTCTGCTATGACCCTATTTCTAAATAAAGTCGTATGCTGGGGCACCTGGGTGGTTCAGTGGTTGAGCATCTGTCTTTGGCTCAGATCATGATCCCAGGGTCCCGGGATCGAGTTCCACACCAGGCTCCCTGCAAGGAGCCTGCTTCTCCCACTGCCTGTGTCTCTGCTTCTTTTGTGTGTCTCTCATGAATAAATAAATAAAATCTTAATTAATAAATAAAGTCACATGTTAAATTACTGATGGGGGAGTTGACTTCAACATACGAATTTGGGGGAGAAAGACAATTCAACCCATAACAGGTCCAGTAAACTCAAAACAAACTGCTTGGCCAATACTAATATCTCTGAGTTCAGAGGAGGTACCCATTGGCTTATTAGAGCTCTCTATTTGGATTGCAAAGGGCCATCTCATGTGTCCTTACACGGTGAAGAGAGAAGAAGACGTCTCTTAGAAGGGTGATAATCTCATTATGAGATCTCTGCCCTCATGATCTAATTACCTCCCAAAGGCCTCCATCTTCACATACTATCCTATGGTGGATTAAGGCTTCAATATACGAATTTTGGGAAGATACAATTCAGTTCACAGCATCCACCATACATATAATAATATGTTGAATAAGTTGTTTCACATCTTAATTTCTTGACATTGAGTAGATACCAAGTATTTTAGAGTAATGCCTCTGCTTTCCCCTTTAAATTATCTCTTCTCTTCTATTTTAATCCTTTTTTTTCCTTTGCTTTTAACTTATGGAACATTTGTAATATTCTTTTACTGTACATGAGGTTAGAAAACCAACAATAATGATCAGCTTGTATTAAGTGAGCAAGTAAGGTGTGTCTAATCCTACACCATAGCTCATTTCACTGAGTTTAAGTCTCCTGGAGATGCATCCAAACTGTGGAGATCAATGGTTGGCTCAGTGCTTTTATTGTGCTGGTGGATGTACCAGGAAATAATTTGGTTAGCCATTTACCTATTGAAGGATATAGGACTGTTTCCAGTTTGGAGCTGCTACATTTAAAGCTGCTGTGGACATTCATGTACAGGTTTCTATGTGAAAATAGTTTCCATGTCGCCCAAGAGTACAATTGCTGAGCTGTATGATAATTGCATGTTTATTTTTTTTAAAAGATGCCAAACTGGTTTTTTTGGCAAAGAGTTTGTAAACAGAATTTCTTGCACTAAATCATTTTCTGTTTGGAACGTCTACGGTAGTTTCCGTGCCCCACTCTACACTCTGGCTGACACAGGGTACAGACAAGACACAGGCTGCAGCCTCAAGGCTTTCAATCACAATTGAAAGACCAACGAAATGTTACTCGTGTGTGTATGACTGAGAGGAAGCATTATAGTAGGGAAAACATACAAGGGGGAAATGGACACCATTTCCTTTGTATTTCACCTCCACTTCAGGATTTATACCAGTTTTCCAGTCCAGGAAATCAGCAGGATAGAAAAAGTGACGTGTTTTTTTTTTTCTTTTAACTCATGAGAGACACAGAGAAAGAGAAAGGCAGAGACACAGGGAGAGGGAGAAGCAGGCTCCATGCAGGGAGCTGGACGTGGGACTCGATCCCGGGACTCCAGGGTCACACCCTGAGCTGAAGGCAGATGCTCAATCGCTGAGCCACCCAGGCGTCCCCTGACTTTTTCAGTTAAATCTTATAAAATCCAACTCCATTGGACATGGGACAACTTAGATCCCTGTTTTCTACTACGTATCTCTTTGGAATAATACTAAATTGTGTGAGTCTCTTATCTTAGAACTCATGGCAAAAGCAGCAGAGTTTTAGAAATAGAATTGAAAAGTGACAAGATAGATCTGAAACTTGTAAGGACTTCCTGAAATCTGTCACCTCACCTTTGGGCTATCCCATTCTATTAAGGAAATCACACCATGGCAAGTTTTATAGACTATATTCCTAGAAAAGGAGAAAAGTATTCAAAATAATTGGAGATGTGTATTTCTGATATCCTCATTCATGAAAGTTTCCATCAGACAGCTTTCTGTCTTCAGGCAAATGAGCATTAGAAGTAGGAGTTCTGGGCCCCACATATACCTCTCTCTCTAGTAGAGTGTGTGTGCCTAAAGTAATGTTGCCTCTCCATCCTCTGATTTTTAATTTCCAATTTTTCTAGTTGGATTGATAGTTTTCAAGCTAGAGGGTCTATTTATTAAGAAGTTTTCTACTCTAGTAATCTGAGTTTCCTAATTCACAAAACCCTAGGGATCTGAGCCTTGGGATCATTGCTGTGTTATCTAATGAGAATCTCCACTTGATACCTACAACATTGTTTTTCAATTAGTGGCATCAGACCCCAGGGAGGAAAATGTGTGAAGCTTTAAGCCTTCTTTGGCTCCTATTTTCAGCATTCCCCTCTCTGTATTTGAGAATGCATACCTTCTCCTCCCTCTCTTTGTGATATTTCCTAAAGACTTGCTCAATAAAAAGTGAATCTCAAAACACTCAAGATGAAGTAATACATTATTCTTTAGATTAGATGAGGTCATAAAACACTTCTGCTGGCTTATGGAAAATTTCCAGTTCCTGGCTACTAGTCTGATCCTTATAATATGTCAAAATTACTTCAAGGTTAAGATATAGCTCTCATTTTTAATTCTAAACATTCTAATTCCTGAGAAACTTGACCCCTTTGTACTAACATACTTAACATATTCAAGATGCTGTTATAAATGTCAAGCTCCTACCGGCGGAGCCCACTTTAACTAGCAATGGCTTCCCATCTTCCTTCTACTACCTGTATGCCAAGTAAAGTTCCTGGCTATGAGCCTGATATATATGGGCAACAGAGGAATGCTAGGATTATAAAGGCAAGCACCACAAATCCTGTGCATTAGAGAATTTGCTATAACTCCTTAGAGAAATGACAAAGAGAATTTTGATCCTAATGAATTTTTTAAATGACCTTTCATTTCCCACCAAGAGAGAAATTCCTTCAAGCTCTGGGAGACAAGCCTTAAGGATGCCTCATTCTAGGACAGAAAGAGAAGTGAAGAGTATTTGGATTCTATCCCACATTGTGTCCTAATCACTACCGAGAAGACTCAATTTTGATGTGATAGTGGATGGAACCATTAGATACTCCTGAGATGCAGCTCAGGGGTAATATGTCCCAACTTCTCAAAACAAACTGTAAGCCCCCCCCAAAAAAGTCAGCTGCTCCTCCAGGAGCCTCACTGAAAAGCAGTAAGCACTGGTGGGGACAGAACTTTCAGCTATCAGCAAGCAGTGAGATAGTTGAGGCAAAATCAGGATCAGCTGTGGTCCTGGCATGACGACTGTGACAGCGGATAATCATCATGGCAGATATGATAGCTTGACTTCAAACACAAGAAATATTAAGCAAGTGTCCAGAGAAAGGAGCACCAGGGGGTGCATGTTGATTAATCTGAACTAATGAAAATCCCATTCTCCTTGTCGGTGAAACACTGAACAGACCAACGATGCAGCTCTATCCAATGAGACATGATGGGTAAAATTGTTCTGCTGGTGAGTCCCCCTCCCCCACCTCCCACGGGAGATATCCTCAGTTAGTAGGGATGGTACTGTGCCTTTCTCGGAAGAGACCCCACCGAACCCTGCCTGATTAAGGTTGTAACAAACTGCTCATGGTTCTGTGGGTAGATAACATGAGCAGGGATCTTCCGGTCAGTCCTGTTTTTCATGATGTCATCTGGGATTACTCACTGATGTTCAGATGACGGCTAGTGTGCTCTAAAGGGTCCAAAAGTCTTCACCAACAGTCTGGTGCCTTAGCAGGGAAGCTTGGAAGGCCGGGCTCAGCTGAGCTCAGATAGCCAGGCCTCTCTCTCCATCTAGTCTCTCTATGTGGTCTCTATACAAGGTCCTGCCAGCATGATAAGCAACCCACACAGTGGGCCAGGACCACCAAGCATAAGGGCTCTAACAACCTAGGAAGAAACCTCAAGACTCATTATGATGGCTTTGAACTAGAAGTCTTCAATCACATTCTATTCGTCAAAGCAAAAAACTGAGTAAGCCCAGCCCAGACTCAAAGAGAGGGAGTTAGACTCCACCTCTTGATATGGGGAGCAGCATGAGTGTGCAAAGAGGAATTGATGGTGGCCCTCTTTGGAAACTGTCTACCTCCCACCATCTTTGAGCCATTCATTTGGTACCCCCTTCCTAATACAAAATGCACTCACCCTGTGTGTTATTTTCTATTGCCGTGTGGCAAATTGCTACAAACTTAGCAGCTGAAAACACATTTACTATCTCACAGCTTCTGCGCATGGGAGTCTGGGGACAACTTCGCTGTGTCGTCTGCTTCCCTCCAGCACAGTCCAACTGGATTGTGTTCTCATCTAGAAATGTGATGGGGGAAGAATCGGCTTCCAAGTGCATTAGGTGGGTCGCAGAATTCATTTACTTGTGGATGTATGACTGACAACTCTGGCTTTTTGCTGGCTGTCAGAAGAGCCCACCCTCAAGCCCTAGAGATGTCTTGCAGTTCCTTGCTTTGTGGGCTTCCTCAGTGTGACTGCTCACTTCATTAGCCAGCAAGAAGAATCGCTCACTCCAGTATGCTAAGATGGAGTCTTATTTAAATATAATCTAAACAAGAGAGTGACATCTCATCACCTTTGCCATATTCTGTTGATAAGCAAGTCACAGATCCCACCCTTACTCAAGGGGAGGAAATCCCATGAAGGCATAAATATCAGGAGATGGAAATTATTGATCTTGGGGTCTGTCCACAACCCCTCCTCTTTGGAGATCCCAAGATTTGGTGGCTTAAACAAAAAGATAATGTATTGCTTATATTTCCATGTTCAGATGGAAAGTTTTCTACTTAAGATGACTTTTCTGATTCCAGTCAAATGGCACCAGGGCTGGAATCATCTGAAGGCCTAACTGGTGTAGAAGTCCAAGATGGCTTCGTTGGTCACATGTTTCACACCTGTATTGTGGTAACTTGCATGCAGAAGCCTGGCTGGGCATTTCTGTCTCTCTCTGCAGCCTCTCTATGTGGCTAGCTTGAGCTTCCCAAGAGGGTGGGAGTCTCAGAGTAGTCAGATTTATTGCATGGCAGCTGGCTTCACAAAAGTCAACATTTCAAAAGTCCTACTTAAAAGATTTGAGGCTTTATATGATCTAAGTTCATGCAGGAGTCATTCAGTGTAATTTTTGTCACATTCTATTGAAAATCAGCATAATTATAGCATTTCAAAAACTTTATTTCACAAGCATATCATCTAGATCCATATCCAGATTCCAGATGTAATTTTGACTAAGCAACCAAAGCCATGTTGGTACATTATCCACTAGTTATTTAATAACCAGGCATCAAATACACATAGTCACCCTAAAACTGTATAACTATAGCAAGCCATGCACATGCATCATCCATTATCTCAGATAGCTTGACAGAATCTAATACAAGACTAAGGAGTCAAGACATCACAAAAAGATCTGCTGAGAAATGGGTGAGGAAAATTTCATCTTTCTGCTTCTGGGTGGTGTTATGTGAAGGTATGATGCCTAGAGTTGCAGTAGCCACCTTGTGACTGTGAGGGGAAAGTAAAAATTGTAGAGAAGTGGGGCACCCAGGTGGCTCAATCAGTTAAGCATCCAACTCTTGATTTCAGCTCAGGTCATGATCTCAGAGTCTTAAGATTGAGCCTCATGTTGGGCTCCACGGTCAGCACAGAGTCCACTTGTCCCTCTTCCTCTGTTCCTCCCCCCACCGCCCCACTCACTCCCTCTCTCATAAATAAATAAATAAATAAATAAATAAATAAATAAATAAATAAATAAAAATAAAATCTTTTAAAAATGTAGAGAAGCAACTGAGAACTGCTGAGCAGCTATAGTAACCAATCCTGAAACTTCTTACCTCCAGATTTCTTGCTATGTGAGATGGTCAGTTCCTTATCTTGTAAGCTGCTTTAATGGAGTGTTCTGTTACTTACAACTCAATGTATTCTTATTGATACATATCTCCAGACCACCAAGCAGTGGAAAGGAAAGGAATGTGGCACAGAGGGACTTTAATAGCCACTATGAGCATAAAATTATCTAGCATACTGCCAGACTCACAGGCTGGGAATCGCCTCCTTAACTATTCTTTCTGAGGCCAGGTGTCCTAAGAGAACAATTTTGTTGTTTTGTTTCCTTAGAGATTTTTTTTTAAACCCTTTCTAATCCTTAAATATTCTCCCTTTTCCAAAGGCTGACTTCATGTTGGAAAACCAAGGTTATATTTTAGGGAATTTATCCATAATTATTAAAAAAACTGGTGTTGCCTCCAGTTTATTGAAAGGCCAGATTGAATATTCCTAAATATTCCACAGATTATTCCACAGATTATTACTAAACTCAGAATTAGAGTCAAATGACCTTTTGTGGAGTAGTATCTCAGTTTCCTAGTGCCTTAATCAAGTACCATAGACTTAGTGACTTAACACAAATATACGTTTTCTCACAGTTCTAGAGGCTAGAAGTCTGAAACTAAGATGTCTTCAGGGCCATGCTCTCTCTGAAAACTCTAAGAGAGGATCTTTCCTAGCTTCTCCCTAGCTTCTGGTAGTTACCAGCAATCCTTGGGGTTCCTGGACTTGAAGATGCATTCCTCCAGCATCTGCCTCCATGATCACATGATGTTCTTCCCATGTGTGTCTTGTCCAAATCCCCTTCTTTTTATATGGACACAGTTATAGCAGATTTAGGGCCCATTCTATTCCAGTTCCACCTCAACTTAACTTGATCATATCAGCAAAGACCCTATTCCAAATAAGGTCACATTCACAGGACCCTTTGAATATGTCTTTTTTGGGGGGCAGGCTAAAACTCAACCCACAAAAGGCACTGGTGATGAGTGTATTAAAGGACTCATGTGATACTGGATATCATCCTTAATTGGAAGATTCTAATGAACTGTTGGCAGCAAAAAGGTAAGATTTGGAAAGATTGAATTTAAATAGAGAGATGAGGAAGGAGAATGCAGAATATAGAAGAGCCTGGGTGAAGGTATCTGAAGAAATAGAATTCTCTTGGGTGGCCAGAAAAATCGTGTGGGAGAGAATAAAGTCTTTCATTTATCCAGCACTTACAACTTGGAAGCCATGGCTGAAACACTGCATGTATTGTTTCATTATTTCTCACGACTCTAAAAAGTAGGAAGTATCTCCATTTTCTAGAAAAGGAAATTAGAGCATAAGGAAGTTAAGTAAATTGCTTAAAGTTTACTTAGTAAATAAATGGTAAGGCCAGGAACAAAATTTAATTTTTGTTCGACAGCCAAGTCCATGCTCTTTCCATTCACAAAAGTCATCCTGCATTAAGTCAACAAATACTTATTACATGCCTACCATATGCCACATGCTGGACCAGGGAGTAGGTGTCAACAGATGCTGCCAAACTGCCTTCAACAAAAGTAATAGTTTACATTTCCACTCACAGTGCATAAACGTACCTGATTCTCCAGCTCATTCCCCAAAAGGAATATTCAATCTGGCCTTCTTTAAAATTTGATAGTATAAGTGGTACCTTATTTTAATTGGCATGTTATTGGATTTTAATGAAGTTGAATATCTCTTCAAATGATTGTTTTACTATTTTTATTCATTTTTCTCTCACTTGCCTTGTCATACATTTTGTCTTTTGTCTATTCTTTTTTACTTATTTCTTTTCCTTCTTTTTTTTAGAGAGAGAGGAGAGGGAGAGAGAGAGAGAGTGTGTGTGTGTGTGTGTGCAAGCACAAGAGGAGGGGAAGGACTGAGGGAGAAGGAGAGAGACGTCACACTCTCAAAGCCCAACAGGGGGCTCAATCTGACGACCATGAGATCATGAACTGAGCTGAAATCAAAAGTCTGTTGCTTAACTGACTGAGCCACCCAGGCTCCCCTTGTCCATTCATTTTCTATTGGGTTTATCTTCTTACAGATTTATGAAAGATTTTGATGTATGAAAGATTTTTAACACTCTTATTTTCTATGTCACAAATATATTACTTTCATGACCTGGCTTTTCATTTCCCATTTAGTCTTTAGTAAGTTACTTACAAAAGTATTTTTCACAATAAGATTATGGAACTGTTTCCCCTATTTTTTCTGTGTTTATATTGTTATGAAAAATGTAATAAAATACATTTTTTTCTCAAATAACCAACTATCTCAAAACCATCTATTGATTAGTCTATTTTTCCTTTATTATATTTTAAATTACAATTTATATATGAATTTTATACTAGAATCTTATTTGTTTCATTGATTTAATTATCTATTCCTTTGTCAATACCAAACTCTTTTAATATAAAAGCTTTATATTTGATATAATATTTATCTCTTTATGAGTCTTTGTTTTCAAAATTTCTTTCTTCTTCCTACACATTTTCTCTTCCTGAAAAATATCAGAATCATCTTGTCAAATTCCTTCCATTTGAGACTTCTGGGAGGAATAACATTAAATTTATAGATTAATATAATATTTATATCTTTATAAAATTTGTTCCCACGCTTTAATTTAGGACCTTAAAGTTTTATGGTTTTTGTCACATAGTTCAAATACTTCTCTTACTAGATTCATGCCAAGGTTTTATAATTTATATTGTTATTGTCAGTGGAAGTTTGTTTTTCCCAATATTTCCTAATTGGATATTGCTAGAAAATAAAAAACTAAGACACAATTTCTATATCTTGATTTTTTTTCTTCGTACTCTAGGGTTTCACCATAATCTGCATAGTCATATATCTACATGAAAATAGGAAGAGTAAATGCAAATGTCAAAGGATTATGAAAAGGGAAAAGTCTAAATTACCTGGACTGGGCCCTAATAGACTATTAAGCCTTGAATACTTATGTAGACAAACATCTACCATATTAAAGCAGTGTTATGATTAAGAGCTTTGGTAAAAGGGGCATGTCAGCCATGTAAAGAGGCCTGTAAGGTACATATATCTGCCATTTTCTCACTCTTATAAGGAGCTGACTATATGTAGGTAGAACAAAGAGACAAGCAGATCCCCACTAGTGATTAAGGAACCAGAGACATGAAAGTGGTGGAAGAGAATGAGGCTTGGAATTCTAGAAATCCTTATGTAAATGAATGGAGTCCAAATGAAAAGATTTAGAGTCCCCACTTATGCATGAGATCTATGCATAAGACAATATGAAGCATTGAGTCTTTTTCTGCAGTAGAGCCTAGCCTTCACATCTGTCTGAACATGGGTAGACCTTGGATAAGAATATCCTGAGAAGATCCAAGAAATAAACTGTCCCCACTGAATTGAAATGGGGATTGATTGAAACTATCGTTAGCCAAGACATTACTGAACACTCACTGTTTGCCAAACTAATGGTGAATGAAACTATACCTGAGAAGGCTTGGTAAAGACTCTGGAGGAAGGACCATTTACCTAGTTGATTAATCTTAAAGTCAACTTCTCTCCCCCAAGGCAGTATAGGAACAGAGTCTTTAGGAGGATGACAAAAGTCCTGTCCTTTATCTTTTTAATACCACCTGTGTTGTTGGAGGAAACTTTAGTGAGGCTCAAAAACCAGAGGGAAAAGAATCTCAGGATGGTGAAGGGAAAGGGCAGAAATGGGAGGAGTACAGAGGTGAGAGATGAATTGAGGTAGATGGAAGATGGAGGTGGGCAGAAGGTAGTATTAGAAGTCAGGTCCCCAAACTGGGAAAAAAAAAATCCATCTCATAACTCAATTAGATATATGTATCTTTTTCTGGAGGAAATGTAAGATACACATATAGTCACCATTTGGGACCTGTTTCTTCTAAGTCTTAGGAGGTTTCTTCTTTTGAGGATTTCACACATTACAATAATTTGGGTTTCACACATTACCATAATTACCAAACTCGGTGGCTTAGTGGTTTAGCGCTGCCTTCAGCCCAGGGTGTGGTCCTGGAGACCCAGGATCAAGTCCCATGTCGGGCTTCCTGCATGGAACCTGCTTCTCCCTCTCCCTCTGCCTTTGTCTCTGCCTCTCTCTCTCTCTCTCTCTCTCTCTCTCTGTGTGTGTCTATCATGAATAAATAAATAAAATCTTTAAAAAATAAAATAAAAAACATAATTTGGATAAGGGTGCTGACTTAGCAAGGTCTACATACAGAAGGAACTTGTATCTGCCTCAAGAATAAGACACTGATTTGCTTTAATACTGTAGATCATATTTGATTTAGGATGTCAGAAGTAAGATACTTGAAATAAAAGGGCTCACAAAGGCAATCACTACTCCTGCCTCTGAGGGAAGTGCCTCAGGTGAATGAGGTGTGATACGGGAGGAAGCAGAGATATCCTCTACTCATCCTGGCACTGGCTCATCATTGGCAAGGAGGAACACTTCTAAGTGTGAGAGTTGGTGAACCTATTCAAATATCTCTTCACCCAGCCTCCCCATCAGTTCTCTCCCAAGTTCAAAGAAAAAGGGAACAGTAAGAATTCAAAGAGCAATACCAATCCAAGAGATCCAAATGAAAAAAAATACCTAATGGGGCAACTGAGTGGCTCAGTCAATTAAGCATCTGCCTTCAGCTTAGGTCATTATCTCAGGGTCCTGGGATTGAGCCCCACATTAGGCTCCCTGCTCAGTAGGGAATCTGCTTCTCCCTTCCCCTCTGTCCCTTTCCTCTGCTCATGCTCTCTCTCTCTCAAATAAATAAAATCTTTTTAAAAAGAGATAAATCATAAATCTAAAAAATAATAATAACAAATAAAAATAAGTTTAAAAAGGAACCTCATACTGAAGCTAGAATAGTATAGTGCATTCACAATAATAGCAGTGACCACAGTGACATTAGCAACAACAACATCAATCACAGCAACAATAATGAAAAAGTCATTATTGGTGACCTCTATCACAAATGGACAGATCCAGCAGGCAGAAAATCTATAAGGACACAGTTGACCTCACCAACACCATCAATTAACTGGATATAACTGATATCTATAGACTACTTTATCCAACAACAGGAAAATGCACATTCTTTTCCAGTTCACATGAAACATTCACCAATATAGACTTATCCTGTATCATAAAACACACCTTAACAAATCACATAATTTCTGCTCTCAGACCACAATAGAATTAAACAAGAAATAAGTAACAGAAAAATAACTGGAAAATCCCAAAACATGTGGAGATTAAACAACACGCTTCTAAATAATACATGGGTCAAAGAAGAAATGTCAAGAGAATTTTTTAAGTAGTTTCAACTAAATGAAAATGAAAGCACAGGTTATCAAAATTTGTAAGATGCAGCTAGAGTGGAGCTTAGAGGGAAATGGATAGCATTTAATGCATATATTAGGAAAGAAGAGATCTAAAAATCAATAATCTAAATTTCTCCCTTAGGAAACTAGAAAAAGAATAGGAAATTAAATCCAAAATAAGCAGAAGAAAAAAAGTAATAAGAATTAGAGCAGAAATGAATGAAATTGAGAACAGAAGATCAGTAGAGAAAATCAATGAAACTTAAAAGTTGATTCTTTGAAAACATGAATAAAATTGATAAGGCTGTAGCCAGATTAACTCAGAAAGAAAAGAGGAAAGGACACAAATTTACAAATTACTAATATCAGAAATGAAGGAAAGAGCATCACTACCAATCCTATGGATATTAAAAGCATAATAAAGGAGTACTATATGCAACTCTATTTCAACAGATTTGCTAACCTTGATGAAATGTATCCTTGAAAGTCAAAATCTGCCAAAGCTTACACAATAAAAGATAAACATTTTGAATAGGCCTGTGTCTATTAAAGAAATTGGATCGGGGTGCTTGGGTAGCTCAGTGGTTGAGCATCTGCCTTTGGCTTGGGTCGTAATCCCAGGGTCCTCGGATCAAGTTCTGCATCAGCCTCCCTGCAAGGAGCCTGCTTCCCCTCTGCCTGTGTCTCTTGCCTCTCTCTCTGTGTGTCTCTCATGAATAAATAAAATCTTTAAAAAGAAAAAAAAAAGAAACTGAATCAATAATTAATAATCTTCCAAAACAGATAGCACCAGGACCAGGTGGGTTTGCTGGTGAGTTCTATCAGATATTTAAGGAAGAAATTATACCAATTTTCTAGAATCTCTTTCAGAGGATAGAAGCAAAGGGGATACTTCCTATCTAATTCTCTGAGGTCAACATTATTCTAACCAAAACTATACAAAGATATTACACAGGAAAAAACCTACAGGGCAGTATTTTTCATTAACATAGATGTAAAAACTCTCAACAAAATATTAACAAACTAATATAACAATGTATAAAAGAATTGTGTACCACAACCAAGTGTGATTTATCTTAGGTATGCAAGGCTGGCTCAACACTTGAAAATCAATTAATGTAATCACATCACCTCAGCAGGCTAAAAAAGAAAAATCACATGATTATATCAATCGGTACAAAAAGGTATTTGCAATACAATTAATGCAATAAGACAAGGAAAAGATATAAAATGTACACATATTGGGAAAGAAGACATAAAGCTGCCCTTATTCACAGATGACATGATTGTTTACATAGAAAATTAAAAAAAAAAATTGACAAAAAATAAAAAAGGAAAAACAAAGAACTCCTGGCACGAATGAGCAATTACAGCAAAGGTTGCAGAATACAAAATTAATATGCAGAATATCAGGAAATAGAAATATGCTGTCCAATATACCATCAATGAACAAGTGGAATTTGAAGTTAAAAACATGATACCATTTACATTAGTACCCCCTAAAATAAAATACTTAGGTATAGATCTATCCAAATGTATATAAGAACTATATAGGGAAAATTATATCACTCTGATGAAAGAAGTCAAAGGAGAACTAAATAAAGAGTTGTATTCCATAATCATGGGTTGGAAGACACAATATTGCCAACATGTCCATTTTCCTTAACTAGTCCATTGATTCAATGCATTCCTGATCAAAATCCCAGCAAGTTATTTTGTTGATATTGATAAATCAATTCTAAAGTTTATATAGAGAGGCAAAATACCAAAATAACCAACACAATATTGAAAAAGAAAAACAAAGTTGGAAGACTAACACTACCTGACTTCAAGACATATTATAAAGCTATAGTAATCAAGACATTGTGGTATTGGCAAAAGAAGAAACAAATAGATCAATAGAACAGAATAGAGAGTCCAGAAGTCAACCACATTAATAGAGTTAACTCATCTTTCACAGAGAAGCAAAGACAATTCAATGAAGCAAAACTATTTGTCTTTTCAACCAATAGTGCTGGAAGTCACATGCAAAACAACAAAAGAATCTAATATAGTCCTTATACTTTTCCCCAAAATTAACTCAAAATGGATCATAGACCCCTAAATCTAAAATACAAAACTATAAAACTCCTAGATGATAACACAGAAGAAAACCTAGATAGCCCTTGGCATGGTGATGACGTTTTATATACAACACTAATGGCACAAGCCATGAAAGAACTAATTGATAAGCTGGATTTCTGTTCTGTGAAAGACAATGTCAAGAGAATGAGAAGATAAGTCACAGACTGGGAGAAAATATTTATAAAAGATACCTGATTGAGGACACACTTACTTTGTATATGTTTTTCAAAATATACAAAGAACTCTTGAGACCTCAGCAATAAGAAAACAAAAAATCCACTTAAAGAATAAGCAAAAGATCTTAACAGACGGGTCACCAAAAAAGGATATATAAACACAAATAAACATATAAAAATACGTTCCACATCATAGGTCATTAGGGAAATGCAAATTAAAGCAACAATGAGATACCACTACACATCTGTTAGAATCGTCCAAATTCAGAACACTGACAACACCAAATGCTGATAAGGATGTGGAGCAACAGGAACTCTCATTCATTGCTGATGGGAATGCAAAATAATACAACCACTTTGGAAGACTGTTTGGCTGTTTCTTACAAAACTATACGTACTTCTACTGTATAATCCAGCATTCACATTCCTTGCTGTTTTCCCAAATGGATTGAAAACTTATGTCCACACAAAAACTGCACATGGATGTTTACAGAAACTTTATTCATAATCGTCAAAGCTTGGAGGCAATCAGGATGCCCCTAGTAGGTGAATGGATAAATAAACTGTGGCATATCCAAAAAAGATAATATTATTCATTGTTAAAAAGAAATGAGCTATCAATCAATGAAATGGCAAAGAAGAATATTATTAATGAAACGGAACAGTGGATATTAGTAAGTGAAAGAACCAATCTGAAATGACTACATACTGTATGATTCCAACCATATGACATTCTGGGAAATGCCAAACTATGATGACAGTAAAAAAAAAAAAATCAGGGTTACCAGGGGTTGGAAGGAGACGGGTGAATAGTCAGAACATAGATTTTAGGGGCAGTGAAATCACTCCATATGATACTGTAATGATGGCTACATGTCATTATACATTTGTCTAAGCCACAGGATATACAATACCAAGAGTGAACCCTAATGTAACTATAGACTTGGGGTAATTATGATGTGTCATTGTAGGTTCTCATCGACTGTAACAACTATACCACTCTGGTGGGGGATGTCAGTAATGTGGTAGGCTGTACATGTGAGGGCAGGACGTATATGGGAAATCTCTATACCTTCCTCTCAGTTTTGCTGTGAACCTAAAAAATTGTCTTCTAACAAAAAAGTCTATACAGATACCAATAGCTGCAGAGATGGCAACTGTTCCTCAAGGTCTCTAAGTGGCACACGAACATCTCTGACCATGGTAAGAAAAATATGGAGGATGCCAAGAACAATGCATGAATCATCTAGAACCCTCTCAGAGAAAGGAGAGTGACAAGGAAAGTTTGGGATCCCTTTGCTGCAATTGGATGGGACCCAAGGGGAAGAAGAGTCACACTGAAGTTATTACTGTTTTGTCGTTGTTATTGTTAACCCTAGTGTGAACTTCAATCCACCCCTGGCTGTATGCCCTAAGAAAGCAAAAGCTATGTACAGGGAATACTTGTCACTTAGGAAAAAGAAGATTTCAATGGTTTAACAGATGTAGAAGTTATTGGTCATGAGTGTATAGTTGTTGGGGTCAGTGTATGAATACATGAGAAGTTACTAAAACTATTCTGTCTGCTTTTGTAGATGGTGAAATTCTCCATACTACACAGTTAACAACAATAAACAACTCTTCTGACACGGTGATAACTACTTTGTTGGAGTGACCTACCTTTGCCCTCCAAGCCTCTGCCCTTCGCTACTGATGGAGCACTCGAACAAAGGCAACAACTAACTGAAAGTCCAATGCAATGCATCATGTTTGCATTGGTGCATAGCACTACCCCTTTTTAGGTAACTGTTAGAGAATATGGCTCAGTTCTGAAACATAATGGTTTCCTACTACCTTCCTTTTTATTTGGAGACACCTGGCCTAAAATGGAAAACTGATTTATACATCTAGAGGTTGGTGGCAAAGCTGGAACCAATAAATGGTGGTGGATCCTTCTGCTACCCTGTGAAGATGTGTTCATCATCTTCTCTGCCAGGGGTTGGGGGGGCCTCATCATATGGGAGCTGGAGAGCCCAAGCATGGAGTGAAAGTAAGAAGCCATATTCCTGCTTTTTGGCACAGTAACCCAGTGACTCATCACCAATCATGATCAGATTCATCACACTTCCTTGGCATGGACTGAAGAGAGAGGTAGAGGTACAAGTCAAAAATTCCCTTCCAATATTTTCCCAAGGAAGAAGAAGGAAGAAGACACAGACTTGGACTAAAGCTTGGTCCATCCCTTGGACAGAGGCAGAAACATGGGACAATTAGTTTGCCTAAGAAGAAATACTATCAGAAAAAACATGGTCCTAGTAGTAAGCAGCTTAACAGAGCAAAATGCGTTCTATGAGGACCAGAAAATCTGAGACTGCAACCCTGCCTACTTATATAATAATCTGAGAAAATTTCCTGGTCCTCAACTTCTTTACAATTAAATAGAGAAGAAATTCTTCCCTTCCCCTTCCACTCCTCCCTCTTTATTTTGTAAGCATATGGAGACTAAGACACATGTCTTCCCCTCAAGGAACTGAAGTCTTAGGGGGCTGAAGAAAACCAATGTTTTTGGTCCTTTCTAAAATCTGAAATCTGTTGTTACTAAAAAATATGGTCTACCTTCTGATAAAGCCAGCTTTCCCTTTCAGTTATAATTAGTGTTGGGGAGGAAGAATTTCCTGTCCCATTCAAGGTCCTTCTAGTCTGATTAAGCACCAAATTGACATGAGACAGACGAATCAGAGAAAATCAAATGTAATGTCATACATAGAGGGAATCCACACAGAGAAATTCCAAAGACTGTCTGGCAAAATGAGATATATAAGTCATTCCGAACTAGGGGGAAGGAGGTAGGGGCCTGGGACTTCACAGGGAAGGAATGCAATTCACAAGGAAATGTAAAAAGAGTTCATGTTTGTAAACAAATGTTTGCTGGACACTCAGAAATAATAGGACTTAGAAGATTTGTTTCAAACAGGATGTGCTAGGTTCCTCCCTGTTTACCACATGTAGAGCACAGGATAATGAGTTATCTATGGCGATGCCTCTCTTCCTGGAGCTAGTCCTCTATCTAAATTCTTTTTAGTTAGTTGTGGAGGATGTAAATAGCTTTTCCTGAATCTACTGGGTTTTTGTTGTTTTTAAATTCAAAAATAATCTTTATGTCAAAGTAGTCCCTACGTTAACATGAATTTAAACCAACCAAGGCATAAATTGGACCAAACATTACTACTGTTTGTTGATATCCTAAAATAAGAATATTACTGGAACTTTCTCTTAATGTTCATTATATACATCTTCCAATCCAATTCTCAATCCTGTATTTGAACAACAGGATTCCAAATAAATAATATTATTGAGTGAATAAGAGTAGCTAGTAATAAATCTGATTCATTATTTTGTGTTTCTGGTTAAATGTGTTAGTTTTGTGATATATAATAAATACATATTTGGTCATCAACCAAAATATATTTCTCATATGCATTTGGTCTTGGTTCCATGGTTCCATGGTTCCATAGTTCCTAGCACAGCACCCAGAAACCATTGGAATTTCTTGAGCAACAAGAGCAATGGGAGTACCTATTTTCATGGTATTTGGTCTCTCATCCCCAGTTCTTGAAATTCACTTCAGAGCCATAAAAGTGAAATGGGTGCCTTGTTATTCATAAGCACAACAAGGCTTATGTTAATGAGGTGAATTTGTAAATCACCTAAGGATGATGAGGACTGATTGCCAGCAGAACCAACCTGAAATAAATGGTTGGAACTGTCAGTGCCATTCTTGATTTCCAGGGAGAGGAGCAGGGCTGGAGATTGAAGCAATCACCAATGGTGAATCAACTGTGCCTATGTAATGAAGCTTCCATAAAACCTTAAAAGGGTAAGTTTGGAGAGCTTCCAGGTTGATGAATACATAGAAATTCAGGGCAAGTGATGCACTTGCAGAGAACATGAAAGGTCTCCTCCATACCTTGCCCTATGCATCTCTTCCATCAGGCTCTTCCTTTGTTATATCCTTTTATAACAAACCAGTAATCTACTAAATAAAATGTTTTCCTGAGTTCTGTGAACTGCTCTAGCAAACTGATCAAACCCAAGGTGAGGAACGCAGGAACCCTCCGTCTAAAGTAGACTGGTCAAAAGCACAAGTGACAACTTGGACTTGTGGCTGGTATCTTAAGTCCTTGGAGAGGGCTGAACCCTTAACCTATGGGACATGACACTATCTCCAGGTAGATTGTGTCAGAATGGAGTTGAGTTTAGGACACCCAGGTGGGTGTCCCAAGCTGCTTGGTGGTGTGGGAAAAAACCCTCCACTACCACACTTTGGAATTGGTGACCAGAACTTCTAGTTGGTGTCAGAGAAATGGGATTTGCTAGAACAGCCTTGGTTCATAGAAACATGTGGTTTGTTGATATAATAAATATAGTGGGATAAGGAACCTTTGATCCAGGAAGGGTACCCATGGTATGAACATCTATCATATAAAAACTGCTGCTATACTCCTATTGCTTACTAATCCAGTGAGTAAACAGGTTTCCTGAGTTCCATGAGCCACTCTAACAAACTAATCAAATCCAAGGAAGGGATCATGGTAACCTCCAATCTATAGCTAGTCAATCAGAAGCACAGGTAACAAGCAGGGCTTGTATTTGGCATCTGAAGTAGAGGGCAGTCTTCTGGGACTGAGCCCTTAACCTGTGGAATCTAATGCATCTCTGGGTTATTAGTAACAGAACTGAGTTGAATTGCAGGACTACCAGCTGGTGTTAGAGAGTTGCTCCATAAGTGTGGGAAACCCCTCAAAACCCCTGCACTCACTGCACACACATTGAAATTGGGGGGCAGCCCGGGTGGCTCAGCGGTTCAGCACCACCTTCAGTCCAGGGAGTGAAACTGGAGACCCGGGATCAAGTCCCATGTCGGGCTCCCTGCATGGAGCCTGCTTCTCCCTCTGCCTGTGTCTCTGCCTCTCTCTCTGTGTCTCTCATGACTAAATAAATAAAAACTTAAAAAAAAAAAAAAGAAGAAATTAGGTCCACACTTTTTAACGTATCATCTAAGAACGGTTACTACAACTTGTAAAGAGCTGCTGCCTGTCTGTTTAAAAATCCCTGAAAAAAAATCACATAAAGGGCTAATTCATGGGCATTAAGTGTAATGAGAATAAGTAAAAGGAAAAAGTTACAAAACATTTACTCACAATAGCATACATTTCACTCTGTTATGCTGGGAATTTCTTGTAGGCAAAGTTCATATGAACTTTGGAATCCAGCATAAACCTTTGATAATGTTCAGAAAAAAAGAAAGAGAGACAGAGAGACAGAGAGAGAGAGAACACGAAATAGCAAAATGGTGAGAATCAAAGTGAATGGGAACTCTTGGTCAGTTAAAAAAATTTCACACCTCCCTGTCTTTTTCTGCCTCTTGATTCAAAGCTCTAAGGCATGTAAACACTAGAAATTAGTGTTTCCTGCAAAAGCCTTCTTGGATTATAGTAAATCAAAACTGAGTTCTTAAGGAACTAAGAAACTGTTGAGAAAGTAGAGCACCTCTGAAGTTATCAGCTCTTCAAAAGCAAGACTGCACATTTTGCTTCTTTGAACACACCCAAAACACATTGAAAGGATATTCAATAAATGCTTACTGAATTGAATCTTGATGAGAAACAGACAATGCTGTTCTTCTAACTATTAGTCCTACTTTATGGGAGTGGCTTAAAAATTAATCCATTTAGATTATGACATTCCAGGTCAAGAATGTTCTCCTTCCTTCTTTCTCACTCTGTTTATGGAAGCCTTTTCAGCTTATTGTATTCAGTATTCCACTCTGCACAAAATACAGAAGCGAGCAATCAGAATTATCACTAAAAATTAAAAGCAAAAACAAGTGATCCTATTAAAAGTTAAAAAAAAAATCCTTTGTCAAGAGGAAAAACTTTTTTAGTGTTCTCTTCAAGTCCAATATAGGGCTTTGAGAAAGATGTTGAGCCATTTTCTTTTTGCTGAAATCCAAGAAAGACAAAAGGAACCTCAATTTAAACTTTGATTGAACATCTTATTTATTCAATATTCATTCAGAAAATATTTCTAAGTGCACACTGCATACCAGGCGCTGTGGTAACTAGTTGTTAACACTGGCTTAGCTGCTGGAGTGAGCTACTAAAGAAAGTAGCATAATATGAATTATTGCAGATCTTTGATGAGAAGTGAGACACTCTCTATCCTGGAAGATTAACAGAAAAACAGGAAATGGAACTAGGAAAAACTCCCAAGGTGCCCCATCTCTCTCTCTCTCTCTCTCTCTCTCTCTCTCTCTCGGTGGGGAGAAGCAGAGAGAGAGAGAGAGAGAGAATTTCAAGCAAGCTCCATACCCAGTGCAGATCCCAACTTGGGGCTCCATCTCACCATCCTGAGATCATGACCTGAGTTGAAATCAAGACTGGGCTGCTTAACAGACTGAGCAACCCAGGTGCCTCGATTCTGATTTTTAAAAAGATTTTATTTATTTATTAATGAGAGACTCTGTTATTGCCATTTGGGCAGGGACGAGTCATCATTGGTGTGTAGCTCTGTCTACAGGGCTCCCCGATCTCTGGTCGGTGTGATACCAAAACCCCATTTTGGTTAGGATTCTTTTGTAAGTACGTGTTGACACAGGACTTGAATGCAAGTAATTTATTTGGGAGGTGCAGGAAATACTAGCAGGGGAATGAGAAAATGATATACATAATGGAGGACAACCAGAAAGGGTGTATTAATAAGCTGACTACTGCTGTGGGTGACTGAATATGCTCACGAAAGGTAACTTGGAAGTGGTGCAGAACGCACCTTGTAGTTCTCTCACCCGGGCGACGGAGCACAGGTAGTTATCCTGCAACTTCCGTCAGTTGGGGCGTGTAGAATATTCTTCACAAACAGACGGGCTTGGAAGGGCTGGGGCATACGGAAGTGTTAAGTTCAAAGGCTACAGGCAGAGAACCAACATTATCTGCTACACAGCACATTTCTTTCTAAATGTCTTCCTGGAGGTCAGTACCAGACCTTGCCTAGTCTTGTCCCAACAAGATAACCGCTTCAGGCTATCAAGTGTCACTGAAGAATTTTAGATTGTGAAGCAATAATGATCAGATTTGCCTTTTTACTGGCATACTCGCTGGATTGTAGAAGAAATTCATGATCGAAACCAAAATTTAGATAAGAAAATGTTGCTGTGGTGAGAGAAATTAGAAAACAAACTAAATAAATAAGTAAAAAAATATTTTATTTTATTTTTTAAAAGATTTTATTTGTTTATTCATGAAAGACACGGGGGGAGAGAGAGAGAGAGAGGCAGAGGGAGAAGCTGGCTCCATGTAGGGAGCCTGACGTGGGACCCAATCCTGGGACTCCAGGATCACGCCCTGGGTCGGAAGGCAGGCACTAAACCATCAGGGATCCCCATAAAACAATATTTTAGATAAGAATAAGAAAAATAGAGCAGAGAAGGGGATAGAGGGTATCAGGAGTTTGGGGTCAAGGGCTGTGATTCTAAATTGTATGGTTAGGGAAGATCTCACTGTGAAGGTGACATTTCCCCAGAGTAGGAAGTGAGGGAGTAAGTCATGAGGGTATCTGGAGGGGAAGCACCCAAGGCAGAGGAAAAGCAAAGGCAAAGCTCTGAGCCAAGCACATGCATATGTTCCCAGAGAACAGAAAAGAATCCAGAGAGACTGGAGCACTGTGAGCTGGTGAGGGGAAGGGGAACATGAAGATCACTATGGTGGGCAGTCTCCAAGGTGGCCTCAAAGATCCTCAACTCCTGGGGTTCCCTCTTTTCTGTGATTGCTCCCTTTAGTGAGACTCCACTGATTAGCTTCTACCAATAGAAAATGGTACAAGGGATGGGATGTGACGTCTGAGATTGTACCTTCTACTTTGTACATTCTGTGTGTGTGTGTGTGTGTGTGTGCGTGTGTGCGCGTGCGCACACGCATGTGTTATCTTGAATCCTTTATACTCTAGGAAACCAGCTTCCATGCTGGGAGCAATCCCTGTGGAGAGGACCACATGACATGGTAACGAGCTGAGGCTCTTAGACCAGCATCTTGCAAGGTCTGCAGCCTGTCAATAATTACACGAGTGGCCTTGGAAGTCAATCCTTCAGTCCTAGTAGAGGTTTGAGAGATTCTGAAATCACCAGGTCACGTTGGAATGATAGAGAGGAATGAGGATGAGTGACTTGGGGGTTTAGTCAATGACAACAACAAAGTTGAGAGCAAGTGTATGGTGTAATCTGCTGACAGGAGATCAAAGGTATGAGAGTTTAGGGAATGGAAAGAAGAAAGGTGACCAAGGGGAAAGAGGAATAGAGGACATCCCCCCCCATCTGTAGACCCACCGGTACAAGGATGTGATAGAGAAAACAGGCACCACCAGTGAGAGCCACAAGGGAAGCAGTGCCAACAGGTCAAGGCTAACTTTTGGGAAGGCCAGGTAGATGGAAGGTATAGGGGATTTTCACTGAGAACTGACTGTGTCTTCCAAACCAGAGTTTCTCAAACTTTCGTCTGCAACTGTATTATCCGGGGTCTTGTTAAAATATACCTTCCAATCCAATAAGCCTTGAGCAGACTCAGAGATTCTATATTTCTAGCAAGGTCTTAGGTAACACTGCCGATGCTAGTCTGTGGACCATACTTTGGGTACAGAAATTCCGAGGCTGATTTCTTCTCTCCCCTGCAGTAGTCACTAGCCATATATGGCTATTGAGCACTTGAGATGTGCCATAAGAGTAAAATACACATTAGATTTCGAGGATTTAGAGATGCCTGGGTGGCTCAGCAGTTGAGTGTGTCTACCTTTGGCTCAGGGCATGATCTTGGAGTCCTGGGATCAAGTCCCACATCAGGCTTCCTTCATGGAGCCTGCTTCCGTCTCTGCTTCTCTCTCTGTGTGTGTCTTTATGAATAAGTAAAATAAAATCTTAAAAAAAAAAGATTTTGAGGACTTAGTACTTAAATATAAAACATTTCAAGAATTTCTATGTTGATTACATATTAAAATGATGAGATTATGGATATATCAACTTAAAATATCTTAAAGGTAATTTCACCAGTTTCTTTTTACTTTTTAATGTGGAGATTAGAAAATTTGAAATTATATATGTGGCCCCAATATCTTTCTCTTGCACAATGGTGCTCTAGAGAGAGAATGGGAGAGGTATGAGGAGCTAGAAAGAATGGGAATTGCAGTCAGATGAAAGGATGTATAGGGAAGGATGGAGACCAGATTCCAGGGGAGTTCTGGGCCTAGTGACATTAGACTTGATGATCTGAAGGCTCATGGTGGGGCCCAGGCAATGCCTGGGAACATGTACACATTTTTAAAAATACCAAAATAACTGGAAGTAGTTACACATTTCCACACCAAATAGTTAGACATTTTAATACCAAAATAAGTAGAATTTGAGAATGTCCACTGCTTGCAGAATTTGCTTGGAGCTTACCACGACCTTAGGTTCTATGGAGAGAGCACTTTTCTCAATTTGAAGTAGTATGATTGACTGAGGAGGTCAACAGAAGGTGTCCAAAAACTCTCAAAGGTGTCAACCACAAAATGTCACTTTGAAGAAGAGTTCAAGCAACTTTGTGAAAAAACAATTAATAATAATACTAAATAAAACTCTTCCAGAAATATCATTGGCCAGTAGTATTAGAGACAGTTCCAGCTAAGAAACTGATCAAAACATATGAAAATATACCAAGATATATACGAAGATATTTTGCTTATCTTATTTATCATGCACAGATAATTCACACAAATGAAAATACAGTCTCCTTTCACCCTACCTCACCCCACCCTTTCTTCTTCTTTTTAAATTTCAAGCTCTTGGTTGCAAATTCTTTGCTTTGATTCATATGTCAACTTCAGGGTCTCTGAAATCTGGCAGTTATTTCCCAACAAGCTGACAAAGTCTTTTCTCAGTGTTTAGGACCTCATGGTTCCCGTCTGGATTTTGCCTTTGCCAGTTGTCCCACTTTGGCGTTTCCAGTGTCTTTGCCTCTACTGCCCTCAGTTCTTTTTTTTTTTTTTTTTTTTCGTACTGCCCTCAGTTCTGGTAAAGCTCCAGACTGGTGCTCCAAGGAGCCTCATCTTGGCCCCCTCTTCCTTCCTTCCTATAAATTGGAAAAAAAAAAAAGAATTTGACCCCAAAAGGATAAGTTAAGTTTAGGGTAAACAGAGCTACATATGACTACAAAGAAAAACTGGGATTTACCCAATTTTTAATGTCAGTATCAAAGAGATTAGGTTTGCTGTTGTGAGGAGGAAATCAGATGAAGTTTATCCTAGCAGCAGAATCATAGACTGGCTGAACGTCTTAAATGATACATGTGTTTTTATTTTCCTGCTGCCTCTGTCATTTTCCTCAAAATGTCAACCTGCATCAGTGGCGGTGGCAGGTGACAAGACCACTTTCAGCTAAGATCTAAAGACCCTGAACACTAGATTTCAGAGTGGACTGTGAGACACATATGCAGATGACATGCAGAAAAGAGGGAGCAGAAAGCCAGTTGCATGACTTCTCAATCCCTCACTCTCTACCAAGGGCACAAAGGGACTAAGAGTGGAGACTGAAAGAGAATTTGAGGAGTATTTTGGAGAGAATTGCTGGTATCTTGTAGTCTTTACCTTTCTCCACATGGAAATGTCATTCCCAGGGTGGTAAGTTGTCTAAATTATCCTGAAGCTCCTAAACTCCTAAACCTGAGTTTATTATAATGCCAAGCACTACGCTGGTCATCGAGGATTCAAGCAATCATAACATTATACATCTGCCTTCAAGTATCTCAAGTCTTTTTTTTTTTTAAGTCTTTTTGGATAAGATAGAAAAGATAAATACACTAACAGATATTATTTTTCTTAAAAAAAAAGAGTATTTAAATGGGTATGAACATGAGTATATAAAGGAAGAAACATCTGACTTTGTCTTGGAACACTGGCAAAGGCTTCACAGAGGAAGTGGTATTTAAGATAAGCCTTAATGATCAGTAGTAACTTGGGAAGAGTAATAAAGGGAAACTAAATTTAAATTTAAAGCAAGAGCTATAACATGTGAAAAGTTTTTAAAAGCTAGAAGAGCATGATGTATGTGATGATTGATGAACAGCTCGATTCAATTGAGTTAAAAAGGGAACACCAGGATATGAGGCTAGAGAGACACACTATCACCAGATGGTGAAAAGGAACTTGTCCAGCCTGTTAAGAAGTTTGGATTTTATGCTGTAGGCAATAAAGAACTCAAGCTGAGGAGAACATAATAAAACTTGTGTTTAAAAAAGATAACCAGCTTCCAGATAGGACAGAACAGCTTGGACTGAACAATACTTCCTCTAAGAATAGTTAGAAAAATCAATTAAATACATAGTTTAGAACATTAGAAAACATCACAGTGCTGCTGAGGTAAGTAAGAATTAAAGCAACAAAATCTTGGAGAAGGAAGAACTGTGTCGAAAATCAAGTGGACAGTATACTTTTTTCCTCAGGGCATTTGTTGACTCTGGGTGTAGAGCAACAGACCAAGAATTCAGGCAAAAGGATTAAGGAAATGGGGTAGCCCGGGTGGCTCAGCAGTTTAGTGCCACCTTTGGCCCGGGGTGTCTGGAGACCTGGGATCGAGTCCCATGTCGGGCTCCCTGCATGGAGCCTGCTTCTGTCTCTGCCTCTCTCTCTCTCTCTCTCTCTCTCTCTCTGTGTGTCTCTCATGAATAAATAAAATTTTTTAAAAAAAGAAAGGATTAAGGAAATGATTGCCACTAAGAGCAGGCAAATCAACAAAGCTTTTCACAGTCTATACTAGAGAAACAGAATTAGAAATTTAGATGCTAAATTTTTATGAGAGGAGAGGTAGGCAATTTATTTTAATACTCTTGGATTTTACTCAAAGAAGTTGTGCTAGAATGGAGGCTAGAGGCCAAATAAAAATATCTGAAAGTAGAGCAAATGTTTTGGCAATGACTCCATGCTAAGAACAGAGTTCAAGTCCCCACAGGTTCTCAGAATACCTGGAAGCTATGATCAAATAGTAAAAGTTGAACTAGAAGTGGTTTGAGCCTAATTAGAACAGAATATTAATTGCCCATTTAATCTGCCAGCAAATGAAAGACTAAATCTTCTTTGAAGAAAGATAATATATTTTCAAACCTCTAAAAAAATTTTCATACACAATGCCCAACATTCAATAAAAAATAACTAGGCATGGCATACCTTAGGATTAAAAACAAGGGGAAAAAAGGACAATAAAAATGAATCCAAGGAAACTCAGATATTGGAATTATGTGTTTGTTATACTCATTGTGTTGTGTTGTACATTACACTCCTACTATTTATTTATCTTTTTTTTTTAAAGGTTGTATTTTTATTTATTCATGAGAGAGAGAGAGAGGCAGGGACACTGGCAGAGGGAGAAGCAGGCTCCCTGAGGGGAGCCCGATGTGGGACTCGATCCCAGGAAGGGATCTTTTCTTTTTCCTTAAAGTATCTCCAGGAAGCTTACACTGCATTTCCTAGGCCCAAGCTCTCATTGTTGGATTCCCCTAATAGGAGTCTCTGCCCCTACAGCAAACCATTTCCACTTGCGAGGGAAGAGCAAGAGGGCATGGGGTAAGGGTTTGGGACAGAGTGGACATTGAGGCAGGAGGTAGTAGGAGGGAGGCTGGATGAAGGCAGGCACCACCACCCTAGCCCACTGCTCTGAAGCCTCAGAGGCCACTCCTGGGAGGGGAGCCACCCACCAGGACTTGGAGTCCACCCTGCTGGTGTGGTACCCCATGCCTGGGATTATTTATGCACTGAAATTGCCACAGATGACCAATGTCAGCCTCCTG
The DNA here is from genome assembly GCF_048164855.1 of Canis lupus baileyi. NCBI lineage: Eukaryota > Metazoa > Chordata > Mammalia > Carnivora > Canidae > Canis > Canis lupus. Next base: position 23,874,696 of record NC_132874.1, on the reverse strand, counting down.
TGACTGTCGCCAGTGGCCTCAAGGAGAAAGCAAAACAGGAAGAATGAGAAAACCAGTTAAGGGGAAGCATGCAAGCAGTACCTCTGAACAATCAGATCTGATAGAAACATGACATGTTAAGATGATCTAAGGATCTTCTGCGTGCCTATGTGGAAATCAGTAAACCTGGGTTTTTACAACTGAGCAAACTACAGCTTGTGACATGTGACCACACTGTGGGGAGCTGCTTGTGAGCACCCATACCCTTGCCCCTTTTTGTATATAATCCCCTGTGGACTGACAAGCTTTAGAGCAGCTCTTTCAGAGCAATCTGAAACACTGTCCCTCGGGCTATAGTAAGACCATGAACAAAGCACTTACTTACCCATTTTGATGTTGGCTCTTTCCCCCCCAGTAGACAGATTCCTCCCCTTCCCCTAAAATGCCTGCAGTGAAGCTTACTCCTGTCCTCTCCATGGATTATAGTACAGCAGCCGCCTTTCTCACCAGCCCATCGAGTTCCTGCAGGGGAGGCAAGGAGCACAGGAGAAAATGGGAAAGATTTTCCACGTCAGGCCAAAGCTTTTAGTGAGATACACAGCTTACTTGGTAAGCATGAAGAAATTGATTTGATATCATCAAGTCTACATTTTTTTTGTCCCCATTTTTTTGGTCTACATGTGTCTCTGTAAGCAGAATAACCTCAAAGGCTTGGGTGGGGTTGGGAGGAAATCTTTTCTTCTACCGTCTTGGAGTGAATGGCTGGGGACTGTGATAATAAGATTAATCAGAGAGAAGACAAAGTTCACGTATATGCACACTTGATAGTTTCTCAGTACTGAATAAGTCACTGAATAGCCAAAATAAAGGTCTAATATACCAACTCAACAAGGGGGCATTGAAAGCTTCGGTGGGGAGGCAGAGAAGGTTCTGTTGGGCTTTTTGATGCTCATGGAAATGAGGAGTGTGTCTCCACGGAAAGCTGAATTTGCAGAAAGGGGGATTTGTGACAGCTGTATGTTCCTGGAGGCCCTGCTTTAGTCGGAGGTGGGAAGTTCAGATAAAATTTCTTTCTTCATCTTCTGTAACTCAAACATTTTCACTTTAAAATAATCTTTAGGGATCCCTGGGTGGCGCAGCGGTTTGGCGCCTGCCTTTGGCCCAGGGCACGATCTTGGAGACCCGGGATCGAATCCCACATCGGGCTCCTGGTTCATGGAGCCTGCTTCTCCCTTTGCCTGTGTCTCTGCCTCTCTCGCTCTCTCTCTCTGTGACTATCATAAATAAAAATAAAAAATTAAAAAATAAAAATAAAATAAATAAAATAATCTTTATACCAACTCTTGGGATCCTAATGGGTCCCCACAATAGTAAGGTAAATGTGGCTTAGTCACATCTTAGGACCCACACATTCAAATTATTAAGGAAATAAAATGATTTTATTTCATGTCTGTCTAAAAAGTAAAACAAGATATGTTCTCCACAAGTAGGTATAATACTCCATTCTTTATAAGCATGCATTTTATTATTCATCTGAAATTCAGATAAAAGCTTTTAACAGCTGGATATTTCATTTTTGCCTGGAATAATGAGGTATGCATCACCAGACAGGATTGGAATGTTTTTTACTTCGTTATGATTCCTTGTAGCCTGCCCATCATCAAGTCGTTGATGGCTGAGAATCACTACTGGATCAGGGGCCAGATTATCCATAATAATCTAATCATCAGCCTGTTTAGAATTTTAGTTTTATTCACTCAGGAGTGAGCTCTTAGAGATCTCCAGACTATTGTGAGAAATTCTTTTCCTTGAGTACTAATCCTAATGCTCATGAGATAGGATATCATCCTAGGGCATCTAAAAAATGTTTCGTTCAATTTTACTGTTTTAAAGATTTATTGAGTGCCATAGAACCAGAGACCTCTGGAAAGGTCTTATTACAAAAAGAGCCTCAGGGTTGAATAAGCCTTTTCCAAGATCAAGAAAATTAAGGATGATGAGAATTCAGGAAAAAGCATACACGAACATACATACATAAATCAGTTCTTTTTTATTTCAGTCTCAAGATGGTACCACTGGAACATCTTAACTGACATCTATGCAAAAGATCATATATTGGTCTTTGAAAATTCAATTTTAATATTTTCACTCCATTTTTTAATGATGTAAGGGCTCTTTTGGGATTCTTATACCAATATTCTATTGGTTTTGAAGTTTTATGGCATAAGGCTTGCCATTTTCCATACCAGAAGTCACTTTATTTCAACACCATGGTGTATTTCTGCTTGCGTACTGGCAAAGACAGTTGGAAAAAATGTGATATTTTATTTTATTGCTACCAGAAAATATTAGCCATAAGGCAGAAATGTGAGAAACCTCCCACTTTGTAAGAGGAATCCTGTCTATCAGGACTCCAGGCTCTATTGAAATGAGTGATGAATTTTAAAACTTTGTACCTAGTGCAGAAATTCATTTAGCTAGTACTATCATGACAAGAGAGAAGCACGCTGTTCATTCGCTCCTTCTCTCTTTTGGCTAGAATATGGATAACATGGCTGGACTCAAGGAACACGCAGGAATGAGGCAGTGGAAAGCCACGTGTTGAGGATGGCAGAGGGAAAAGGTGGAAGGACTCTGGATCACTGATGGTCACGGATCTGGCAATCCAGCCCAGGACTAAGTGAGAGGGAAAGAAAGAAATTTCTAATTTTTTAAGGCCAGCTGGTTCTTATACTGAGGAAGACATTGAAGAGGATCAGGATAGGCGACCCCAAAATATGCCATTGTGGCATAAGGGTTATTTTGAAGTGAAAGCAGTTGAGAAAAAGCAAACTCTTCTCTCTCCCTGTCTGTCTAAAAGCAGGACAGACAATTCCCCTGCGAAGGTATTCTTCTCTCTTTTTCCAGGAAGAGAAGAGCAGTCTTTATTACACAAGATGGAGATAGGATTGAGATGCGTCTGCATAAACAAACCTTACTAAATAATCTTTATTTTCCAAACCCTTTTCTTTTGTCTTATAACTTCTAGGCAAACTTTTTCTTGTTGTTGTGTCAATTTCTTATTTAAATTGTAGTTAGTTAACATGCCTTGCAATACTGGTTGCAGGAGTAGAATTTAGTGATTTGTCACTTACATACAACAGCCAGGGCTCGTCACAAGTGCCCTCCTTAGTGCCCATCACTCATGTGACCCTCCTGCCCTCTAGCAACCTCAGTTGTTCTCTATAGTTAGTCTTTTATGGTTTTTCTCCCCAATTTTTCCCCTTCCCCTATGTTCATCTGTTTTGTTTCCTAAATTCCACATAAAAAGAGGATATCTAGAGATACATACTAAAAGTAAGTACATACTAGTACATACTTTTACTAGTGAAATATGGTATTTGTCTTTCTCTGATTGACTTATTTCACTTAGAATAATACACTTTACCTTCTGTGCAAATTTATTACCATTTGTTAAAATACTGTATAAGCCTCTGGGTCTGAAAACCTCTTTGGGATTTTCATTTCATTTCTGTGAGGCCCCCACATATATACACATATAATAAATCTATTTCTCCTACTAATCTTTGTCAGTTTGAGTCACAAAGCTTCATCACTGAATTTGAAAGAGTAGAGGAAAATGTGTTTTTTCCTCTGCCAAAACATCAGAGGAGCCAAGATACATGAATTTGCTTGCTCTTTGGAAGACTGTGCGAGGTAATGTTCCCATTATGTACAAAGATAAGCAGATTAGTATAATGAACTCAGTTTCAATGATCACCCATGACTAAACTGGTATCATCTGTACCCTTACTTTTTCTTTCCCCTCTGTAGTTTTTGAAGAAAATCCAAGATACTCTATTATTGCATCCACAAATGTTTTAGTATGTATCTCTAGATATCCTCTTTTTATAAAGATAGTAAATCCTGCAATGGGGTCCCACCCTCATGACCTTATCTAAACCTAATATCTCCCAAAGGAGATACATAGTGAGGGATCCTTTCAACATAGGAATTCTGGGGGTGGGGTAGGGAGAAGACACAAACATTCAGTCCATAACAATGGAGATGTTTCTCACTCCTTTTTAATGCTCCATGATACTCTATGTTTTTTAGATTAGTGTTACAAATAGCCCTGCACAGAATAGCTTGGTGCATTATCTTTATATCTTTGCAAGTGTATCTGGGGGACAGATTTCTAGAATTAGGATTGCCAGGTCAAAGGGTTTCTGGAGGACATTGTCATCTATGGTCCTTGAATCTGTCCTCTGAGGGGCTAAGGTATATTATCATCTACATCACACCTCAAGTACGGGAGATAGAGAAACACATTAAGCCACACCACAGGGATGCAACCGAGATGTTGATTGTCTAAGCCCTTGCTGTCTGTTGGAACATCAGCAAATCTGCTTCTCTGGGTGTCTACCTGCTTTGTGAGCTATATTTTAGTAGTCCCATGTGTCAACACCATCAGAGGTCCTGCTACTTCTGGGGGCACTGTGAGAAGCAGTGCTCCCATTTATCCCTCACAGTTTATATTATCCTTAAATGAACATTCTTTGAGATTTGCACTTTCCCCGGATTCTTTCAAACTAATGAATTCTGGCATAGAATAAGGAAGTACTTTTTCTCCCATTAGAGTGTTGGCTTTCTGGGGCTGCCATAACAAAGTACCACAAACTAGTAACATAGCAGAAATTTAGGGCATCTGGGTGGCACAGTAGGTTATGCATCCAACTCTTGGTTGTGGCTCAGGTTGTGATCTCTGGGTCATGATCTCAGGATTTTGAGATTGAGCCCTGTGTCCACATTCAGTGGGGAGTCCACTTAGAACTCTATCGCTCTCTGCCCCTCCCCCACTCATGTGTGCTTTCTCTCTCTCTCAAATTAATAAATTAAAAAAAAAAACAGCAGAATTTTATTCTCTGACAGTTCTGGAGATGAGAAATCCAAGATAAAGTTTGCTTGGTTCTTTCTGAGGGATCTAAGGGAGAATCTGGTGTGGGATCTTACCTAGCTTCTGGTGGTTGCTGGCAATTTCTGGCATCTCTTGGCTTGTAGATACATCATTCCAATCTCTGTCTCTATCTTCTCATGGTGCTCTCCCTGTGTGTCTCTGTCTCCATTTTCTCTTCTTTTCTTTTCTTTTCTTTTCTTTTTTTTTAATTTTTATTTGAGAAGACAGAGAGCATGAGCAGGGGTTAGGGAGGGGCAGAGGGAGAGAAGCAGACTCCCTGCTGAGCAGGGAGCCCAATGCAGGGCTTAGTCCCAGGACCCTGAAATCATGACCTGAGCTGAAGGCAGACACTTAACTAACTGAGCTGCTCAGATGCCGCTCCATTTTCTCTTCTTATAAGGACACCAAGTGTATTGAATTAAGGGCCCACCCTAATCCAGGATGACTTCATTTTAGCTTAGTTACATCTGCAAGACACTATTTCCAAGTCAGATCACATTCTGAGGTATGAAGAGTTAGTATCAACGTACCCTTTCAGGGGACACAATTCAACCCACAACAACTAGTCTGCTTTTATGTCTGCTACCCTGAGTAGCCCACCTCCGCCCTCACCCCACTTTCAATTTTGGGACACAAACCTTTGCTTGCTTTTCTAAAGGAATAAGGAAAATACTTCTCATTTTCCATTATGAGTATGCAGGAAAATGAGGCACAGCTTATTTTCAGAAATAAATTATAGATAACCACTACAACATTTTTATAAAATTGAAAACGTATTTATTATTTTTGATGAGTATAAGTGAGACACACAACCACTATAAAAATTCAATTTAGAAACAGCAGTAGAATATAAAATAGATTTGTCTTCTGACACAACAGAGGAGATAAAAGGAAAGAATAAATTGTTGATGTGGACTAGGTTATTCAAACCAAACCTTCTGAAAACACCTAAAATTTTGGATAAAAGATTCTTCCTTGATGTCATCAAAAATTTGCCAAGATGTAAAGAGAGGAAAATTTCCTATTTTTTTAAAAAAAGATTTTATTTATTTATTCATGAGAGACAGAGAGAGAGAGAGAGAGACAGAGGCAGAGGGAGAAGCAGGCTCCATGCAGGGAGCCTGACGTGGCACTTGATCCCGGGTCTCCAGGATCACGCCCTGAGCTGAAGGCAGGTGCTCAATTGCTGAGCCACCCAGGCGTCCCGGAGAGGAACATTTTCTAAAGGAAAACAGGAGCCCAGGAAGGTAAACAGAGCACATAAGCCTCTTGGGTTCTCAGGGCATTCACTGGGGCTGGTAAACTTGATCTTTGACTTTGATGGCCTCAGAAGGTAACAAAAAGCAAATCTGTGGTCAGCCTGAGAAAGGGAGACTGTCCTTACATTAAGATGGGGGCGAAAAGGGCTAGATCATGAGGTAAAGTGAATCAGAAGTGAACTTTCACCAAGTCTCTATAAGAAAAGTTGCCCTAAAGCTGAACAGAGGTGACATGGAGCGCAGGGAAATATATCCCAGAAATGATGATACTTAGCCCCACTCATGGATTTGCGGCATAAATTCATTTCTCCTGCATGGTCAAAATTATTTAAGTCTTGAGTTAATTTAAAAATTATTGTGGTACAATCACTTTGGAAGGATCTTTTTATTTGGTAGTTTCTTTTTATTTTTTAAAAAGTTTATTGGTTAAGCATCTGCCTTCAGCTCAGGTCATGATCCCAGAGTCCTGGGAGTGAGCCCCACATTGGGCTCCCTGCTCAGCGAGGAACCTTCTTCTCCCTCCCCCTCTGTCCCTTCCCCTGCTTGTACTCTCTCTCTCTCTCTGTGAAATAAAGACATAAAATCCTAAAAACAAAAGATTTATTTATTTGAGAGAGCGTGGGCATATCACACAAGCAGGGGGAGGGGCAGAGGGAGAGAGAGCGATAAATCCTCAAGCCAACTCCCTGCTGAGCAAGCACAGAGCCCGACTCTGGGCTCCATCCCAGGCACCTGAGATCATGACCTGAGTGGAAATCAAGAATCAAACACTTCGATGACTAAGCCATCCAGGTGCCCCTCTTTGGTAGTTGCTTAGAAAGTTACCCTTGTACCTACCATACCATCTAGCAACTCTATCCTCAAGGAAAACAAAAATGTATCCATAAAAATACGTGTAAATTGCTGTTCAAAGCAGCCTTATTTATGATGATCCAAATCTGGAAACACTTCAAACAGCCACGAACTGGAGAATGGATAAAGAAATTATGATAAATTTATACCATGAATTATTACTCAGAAATTTAAACAAATCAAACTACTGATACATGTGGATAAGTCTCTAATATGCTGAACAGGAGCAGGCAGATACAAAACAATGCATACTATATCCTATTTATATGAAATTCTAAAACAGGGTAAACTAATCTGTAATGGCAGAAAGCAGATTAGTGTTTCCTTAAGGTTAATAGTAGGAAAGATAGACTGGAAAATTTTGGGGGGGAAATGTTCTATATCTTAAGGTTGGTGGTGGTCACACAGTTGTAAACATTTGTTAGAAGTCACTGATATGTGTATAATTAAAGTATTCAAGTTTTATTTTATGTAGTTTATATTTCATCAACATTGTTTACACGGTTAAAAATTATTTTTTTAAGATTTTATTTATTTATTTGGGAGGGGGAGAAGAGCACGAGAAGGGGGAGGGGCAGAGGGAGAAGTGGACTCTGCCCATCAGGGAGCTGATGTGGGGCCCAATGACAGGCCCCTGGGATGAATGACCTGAGCTGAAGGCAGATGCTTAGCTGACTGAACCACTCAGGCAACCCTAAAAAAAGATTTTTAAAAATGTGATGCTGGACTGAAAGCCACTAGGTACTTGACACTAGGTAGAAATATCTGTCTCTTAGGCCTCAAAAAGATGACCACGAAAAATTTTTCATGGGCAGGACCTAGCACACAATAAAAAAAGAAGTGTCATAGATACACTGTATCATGGACAGAAATATAATATGTAGAAATAAATTTGCTAAGATTTTAAATGGTAAAGTTATCATAGATTATAAAACAGTCATGTTCATTATGTTTAAAGAAAAAAATGTGTGGGGAATAGATTACTATTAAAGGTGACCTGGTAAATGTAAAGAAGAACCAAATAGAATAAGAAATAGAAAATAGAAAAACTTTAAAAATTTGATGAATATGTTTAACAGAAGACTCAACTCTATTGAAGAGAAAATTAGTCAACTGAAAGATAGATTAGAATAAATGATCCAGAATGTAGAACAAAGAAACAAAAATGTACAAAATATGATAGAAGAGTTAGAAAGTGAGCTCTCAGATGTCTAACTGGAGTTTAAAAAAAAAACGAAAATAAAAACAAAAACAAAACAGAGAATGAGAACAGTAAAATTTGAGATGATGGCTGAAGCTTTTCTAGAACTAATAAAAGATCAATTCACAAATTTAAGAAATCTACCAGTAAAGAGAAATCCTTATCTAGCTTCATATGAATAAAACAATAAAATAACAAAATCCTAATTAAATTGATAAAAGACAAAGACAAAAGGAAAATCATAAAAGCACATATATTCAAAATACAGAGTAAAAACAGATTTCTCAAAAACAATGTGGAAATCAGAAGACAAAGTGCTGAAAGATTATAGCTGTCATTCTTACATTGTGTAGTCAATGAAAGAGAAGTTTTCAAAAATGAGGTTGTAAAAAAAAGCATTTTCTGATAATGAAAACAGAGAATCCGTTTTCAGCAGGTCGTCACTAAAGGAAATTTTAATGAATATATTTCAAGCAAAAAGGAAATAATCCTAATGGAAGATTTGATGTATAAGAAAGAATAAAGAGTAAAGACAGTGGTGAGTATCTGGTGAGCCTAAATAATCAGTAAACAAAGAATGACAATGTCTAGTGGGATTTGGAGAACAGGATACAGTTAACGTGACAATAACATATAAATCAAGAAGAAAGCAAACGGAATGATAAAAATTCTAAAAGGACAAAAGAGAAAAGCATTTAATAGATATTTCTATATTGAATCTCTCTATTCTAGGTACATTGTATGAGTGGAATTGTACAATCTTTTCATCTAGCTTATTTTATTTACCATAATATTTCCAAGGTTCATCCATATCGCAACACGGTCTAGGTTTTCTTTCCCGTTGAATAATATTCCATTGTGGGTATATGTGGATTTTATTTATACATTCGTCTGTCGGTGGACATTTTTTATTGTTAACTATTATGAACACTGTGCATCTTATTTTTAAGTTGAAAATATAACTGTAGATTTAAGATGAACAATACGTAAAATTGGCATATTTATATATGATCACTATTATGGCAATAATTAACACCTCTGTCACACTACTTAATTATTTCTTTCCAGTGGTTGAAATCATTAAGTTCTTATCTCTTAGCAAGTTTGGTGATTATAATACAATATTGTCTATATTCACACTACTGCACATTAGATCTCTAGGACTTATTTACTTTTATACCCTTAAAGAACTTCTGTCCAATATCTCTATCCCTACACCCTGATAATGACTATCTTATTCTGTTTTTATAAGTTTGGCCTTTCTGGATCCCACAAATAAGTGATACCATATAGCACTTGCCTTTCTCTGCCTCACCTCCCTTAGCAAAATATCCTCAAGGTCCACACATATTACAAAAGGCAGGATGTCCTTCTTTCTCATGGCTGAATAATTCCATTGTATTATATACGATTATATATTCCACATCTTCTTTATCCATTTGCCCCACTGATGACATTTAGGTGGTTTGCATAACCTAACTATTGTGAACAACGCCTTAATAAATAGTAATATTTGAGATATAAATATAGGAGTGCATACATCTCTTCAATATCCTGGTTTTCATTTCCTTTGGGTGTATACTCAGAAATGAAATTGCTGAATTAATGGTAGATCTATTTCTAATTCACATTGTTTCCATAGCGAGTGAACAAATTTACATTTCCATCAACCGTGTACAAGGGTTTCCTTTTCTCCACGTCCTTGACAATACTTATTTTCTCTTATGTTTTTTTCCTTATGTTCTTGACGACAGCCATTCTAACAGGTGTGAGGGAATATCTCATTGTGGTTTTGATTTGCATTTCCTTGATTATTAGTGACAATGAGCGTCTTTTCATGTTCCTGTTGGCCATTTGAATGTCTTCTTTGGAAAACTAGTTCTTCTGCTTATTTTTAAATCACATTGTTTTTGTTGTTGAGTTCTATGAATTCTTTATGTATTTTGGATGTTAAACCTTTATCTGAAATTTCTCTCCCATTCTGGAGGTTGCCTTTTAATTTTGTTGATTGTTTCTTTTGTCGTGCAGAAGCTTTTAAGTTTGATGTAGCCCCAATTTTTTATTTTTGCTTTTGCCGTTTGTGTTTTGGTGTCATACCCAAAAAATAAATTAACTGGAGACCAGAAAAATAATAGAAAGGATACACAAAACTAACCCCTGCGGGGAGCCCGATGTGGGACTTGATCCCAGGACCCTGGGGTCATGCCTTGAGCTGAAAGCAGACGCTCAACTGCTAAGCCACCCAGGCATCCCAATACCGTTTTTATTACTATAGTTTTGTAGTATAATCTGAAATTAGGAAGTGTGATACCTCTGGCTTGGTTTTTCTTAGGATTGCTTTGGCTATTCAGGGGCTTTTGTAGTTGCATGAAAAATTTTAGATAGTTTTCTATTTCTAGGGAGAATGTTATTAACATTCTGATAGGGATTGCACTGAATCTGGCTAAATCTGGACATTTTAACAATATCAGTTCTTCTATTCCATGTATACGGGATCCCATTCCGTTTGTGACTTTTAAAATTTCTTTCAGCACAGTCTTGTAGTTCTTGTACAGATCTCTCATTTCTTTGGTTAAATTTATTATTTAGGTTTTCTCTTATGCTACTGTGAATGAGATTTTTTTCTTTTTTCAGATGCTAAATTTTTAGTGTACAGAAATGTAACTAATTTCTGTGTGTTGATTTACATCCTGCAACTTTACTGAAATTGTTGGCTAGTTCCAACAGCTTTTTGGCTGGGTTTTTGATACACAAAATCATTATCATTTGCAAGTAGCAATAATTTTCTTCTTTTATTTCTTTGTCTTTCCTAATTTCTTTACCTAGGACTTCTAGCACTATATTGAATAAGAATGGTGACAGTAGGCAATCTATCTTATTCCTGATCTCAGAGGAAACACTTTCAATTTTTCACTATTGAGTATAATGTTAGGTGTGGGTTTGTCATAAATGGCCTTTATTATGTGAGGTATGTTCCTTCTATAGCCAAACTGTTGAGGATTTTTATCATGAAAGGATATTCTATTTTGTCAAATGCTTTTTCTGCATTTATTGTGATATTTATGTAATTTTTATCTTTTATCTTATTATTGTGATGCATCACATTTATTGATTTGCATGTGTTGAACCATACTTACATCCCGGGGATAAATCCTGCTTGGTCATGGTATGTTATCTTTTTAATGTGTTTTTGAATTTGGTTTGTTAATATTTTGTTGAGAATGTTTGCATTTACATTCTTCAGGGGTATTGGTCTGTAGTTCTCTTGTAGTGTCCTTATCTGCCTTTGGTATCAGGTAATGCTGGCCTTGTAGAATAAGTTTGGAAATTGTCCCAACTCTTCAATATTTTGGAAAGGTTTACAAAAGATTGGTGTTAATTTTTCATTAAATGTTTCATGGAAATCACCAGTGAAACCATCTGGTCCCAGGGTTTTCTGTGTTGGGAGGCTTTTGATTACTGATTTAGTCTCTTTACTCATTATTGATTTGTTCAGATTTTTTATTTCTTCTGATTCAGTGTTGGTAGGCTGTATGTCTCAAGGAATATATCCATATTTTCCAGGCTATCAAATGTGTTGGCATATAATTTTCTTAAAAGTCTCTTATAATCCCATATATTTTTGAAGAATCAGTTGTAATATCTTTTCTTTCATTTCTAATTTGAATCATCCTTTTTTTCTTAGTTTAGTGTTTATCTTTTCAAAAAAAATTAGCTCTTAGTTTTGTGTATCCTTTCTATTATTTTTCTGGTCTCCAGTTAATTTATTTCTGCTCTGATTTTATTATTTTCTTCCTCCTGCTAACTTTGGGCTAATTTGTTCTTTTTTTTTTTCTATTTTCTTGAGACAAAGTTAGAATGTTCATTTGAGATCTTTCTAATTTCTTAAACTTTTTTAGCGAGAGAGTGAGTGAGAATGAGGGCGGGGCAGGAGGAGAGGGAGAGAGAATCTTAAGCAGGTTTTACACCCAGCACTGAGCCTGACCCAGGATTTGATCTCATAACCCTTAGATCATGACCTAAGCCAAAAATCAAGAGTTGGACATTAGCTGATTAAGCCAACCATGTGCCCCTCTAATTTCTTTCTTTCTTTCTTTTTAAGATTTTTATTTATTTGAAAATGAGAGAAAGAGAGAGTGCATGAGCAGAAGGGAAGGACAGAGGGAGAGGGAGAAGGAAGCTCCTTGCTCTGCAGGGAGCTGACTGTGGGGCTCAATCCCAGGATCCCTGAGATCATGACTTGAGCCAAAGGCAGATGCTTAACCCATTGAGCCACCCAGGCATTTCCCCTCTAATTTCTTTTTCTTTCTTTCTTTTTTTTTTTTAAGATTTTATTCATTTATTCATGAGAGACACAGAGAGAGAGAGAGAGAGAGAGAGAGGCAGAGACACAGGCAGAGGGAGAAGCAGGCTCCATGTGGGGACCCCGATGTGGGACTCAATCCCAGGTCTCCAGGATCACACCCTGGGCTGAAGGTGGTGCTAAACTTCTGAGCCACCCAGGCTGCCCTCCCCTCTAATTTCTTAATAGATATATTTATTACTATAAACTTTCCTGTCAGAACTACTTTGGCAGAAAAAGGAGAATTACAGACCAATATCCCTGATGAACATGGATGCAAAAATTCTCAACAAGACACTGGCCAATAGGATCCAACAGTTCATTAAGAAAATTATTCACCATGACCAAGTAGGATTTATCCCTGGGACACAAGGCTGGTTCAACACCCGTAAAACAATCAATGTGATTCATCATATCAGCAAGAGAAAAACCAAGAACCATATGATCATCTCATTGGATGCAGAGAAAGCATTTGACAAAATACAGCATCCATTCCTGATCAAAACTCTTCAGAGTGTAGGGATAGAGGGAACATTCCTCGACATCTTAAAAGCTATCTATGAAAAGCCCACAGCAAATATCATTCTCAATGGGGAAGCACTGGGAGCCTTTCCCCTAAGATCAGGAACAAGACAGGGATGTCCACTCTCACCACTGCTATTCAACATAGTACTGGAAGTCCTAGCCTCAGCAATCAGACAACAAAAAGACATTAAAGGCATTCAAATTGGCAAAGAAGAAGTCAAACTCTCCCTCTTCGCCGATGACATGATACTCTAGACATAGAAAACCCAAAAGTCTCCACCCCAAGATTGCTAGAACTCATACAGCAATTCGGTAGCGTGGCAGGATACAAAATCAATGCCCAGAAGTCAGTGGCATTTCTATACACTAACAATGAGACTGAAGAAAGAGAAATTAAGGAGTCAATCCCATTTACAATTGCACCCAAAAGCATAAGATACCTAGGAATAAACCTCACCAAAGATGTAAAGGATCTATACCCTCAAAACTATAGAACACTTCTGAAAGAAATTGAGGAAGACACAAAGAGATGGAAAAATATTCCATGCTCATGGATTGGCAGAATTAATATTGTAAAAATGTCAATGTTACCCAGGGCAATATACACGTTTAATGCAATCCCTATCAAAATACCATGGACTTTCTTCAGAGAGTTAGAACAAATTATTTTAAGATTTGTGTGGAATCAGAAAAGACCCCGAATAGCCAGGGGAATTTTAAAAAAGAAAACCATATCTGGGGGCATCACAATCCAGATTTCAGGTTGTACTACAAAGCTGTGGTCATCAAGACAGTGTGGTACTGGCACAAAAACAGACACATAGATCAGTGGAACAGAATAGAGAATCCAGAAGTGGACCCTGAACTTTATGGGCAACTAATATTCGATAAAGGAGGAAAGACTATCCATTGGAAGAAAGACAGTCTCTTCAATAAATGGTGCTGGGAAAATTGGACATCCACATGCAGAAGAATGAAACTAGACCACTCTCTTTCACCATACACAAAGATAAACTCAAAATGGATGAAAGATCTAAATGTGAGACAAGATTCCATCAAAATCCTAGAGAAGAACACAGGCAACACCCTTTTTGAACTCGGCCATAGTAACTTCTTGCAAGATACATCCACGAAGGCAAAAGAAACAAAAGCAAAAATGAACTATTGGGACTTCATCAAGATAAGAAGCTTTTGCACAGCAAAGGATACAGTCAACAAAACTCAAAGACAACCTACAGATGGGAGAAGATATTTGCAAATGACATATCAGATAAAGGGCTAGTTTCCAAGATCTATAAAGAACTTATTAAACTCAACACCAAAGAAACAAACAATCCAATCATGAAATGGGCAAAAGACATGAACAGAAATCTCACAGAGGAAGACATAGACGTGGCCAACATGCATATGAGAAAATGCTCTGCATCACTTGCCATCAGGGAAATACAAATCAAAACTACAATGAGATACCACCTCACACCAGTGAGAATGGGGAAAATTAACAAGGCAGGAAACCACAAATGTTGGAGAGAATGCGGAGAAAAGGGAACCCTCTTACACTGTTGGTGGGAATGTGAACTGGTGCAGCCACTCTGGAAAACTGTGTGGAGGTTCCTCAAACAGTTAAAAATATACCTGCCCTACGACCCAGCAATTGCACTGTTGGGGATTTACCCCAAAGATACAAATGCAATGAAACGCCGGGACACCTGCACCCCGATGTTTCTAGCAGCAATGGCCACGATAGCCAAACTGTGGAAGGAGCCTCGGTGTCCAACGAAAGATGAATGGATAAAGAAGATGTGGTTTATGTATACAATGGAATATTACTCAGCTATTAGAAATGACAAATACCCACCATTTGCTTCAACGTGGATGGAACTGGAGGGTATTATGCTGAGTGAAGTAAGTCAGTCGGAGAAGGACAAACATTATATGTTCTCATTCATTTGGGGAATATAAATAATAGTGAAAGGGAAAATAAGGGAAGGGAGAAGAAATGTGTGGGAAATATCAGAAAGGGAGACAGAACGTAAAGACTGCTAACTCTGGGAAACGAACTAGGGGTGGTAGAAGGGGAGGAGGGCGGGGGGTGGGAGTGAATGGGTGACGGGCACTGGGTGTTATTCTGTATGTTAGTAAATTGAACACCAATAAAATATATTAAAAAAAAAAAAAAAGAACTACTTTGGCAGGATCCCATAGGATATATGTTCTTTTTTCATTTTTATTTGTTTCTAGATAGTTTTTTATTTTCCCTTGTTGTCTTCTTTGATCCTTTGGTCATTCAAAATGTGTTGTATATTTTCCATCTTTCCTCTCATTGTTAATTTCTAGTTTCATACTGCTGTAGATAGAAAAGATAGTCTATGTGATTTTAATATTCTTTTTTTTTTTTTTGATTTTAATATTCTTAAATTTGCTAAGACTTGTTTTGTGTTTTGTGTCCTACCATATGATCTATCCTGGAGAAGGTTTCATGTGCATTGGGGAAGGATATTTATTTTGTTGGTTATGAATAGAATGGGTGATATATATATATATATATATATATACACACACACACACACACATAAATACATATATGTATGTATGTATGTATTTGGTCCGATTACAGTACAATTTCAGTAAATGTAAAGTAAATGTTATTGTATTATTCTCTCTTTCTCACTTCATATTTGTTATTATTTCCTTAATATATTTAGGTGCTTCAATGTTGGGTGTGTATATATTTATGAGTGTTATATTGTGATTGACATATGGATCCCTTTATCATTATATAATAACTTTCTTTGTCTCTTGTTACTGTTTGTGGATTAAAATTTATTTTGTCTGATGTAAGTATGGCCACCTCCACCTTCTTTTGGTTTCTACTTGCATGAAATATCTCTGTCACTTCACTTTGAGCCTATTTGTGTCTTTAGAGCTAAAACGAGTCTTTTATACACAGCATACTATTGGGACTTATTTTTTTAGCCCTCTAGCCACTTTATGACTTTTGATTGGTGAATTCAATCCATTTATACTTTGAGTGATTATTTAGTATTATCATATATAATATAAATGATATATAATATAATTACTATTGCCATCTTATTGTTGGTCTTCTGGCTGTTTTTTTTTTTTTTTTTTTTTTTTATCTCCATTGCTTCTTTCTTTCTGTTTCTCCCTACCTTTGAAAAAAAAAGAAAGTGGTGGTTTTCCATGATGGTATGTTCTGTTTCCCCTTTTTTAATGTTTTGTGAATCTATGCTAGATTTTTCCTTTCTGTTACCATGAAAATTACATAAAATATCTCAGAAATAAGCAGTTAATTTTATGCTAATAGCAACTTATCCTCATTCACCAAAAAGACCACCTTTTCACTTCTTCCTTTCTATATTTTTTTATGCAACAATTGATCTCTTTTTATGCTGTGTATTTGTTAACAAATTATAATAGCTTTAGTTGGTTTTAATAATACTCTTTTTTTCCTTTATCTGCCATAATATAGTTATGTGGTTAGCACATCATTCTACTATACAGTTACATTTTGCAAAATTCCATCTTTACCAGAGTGTTTGTATTTTAATGTTTTCATGTATTTTAGTATGTTTTCTGTTGCCAATGAGTGTCTTTTCATTTTGGCTTATAGAAACCCCTCTGAACATTTCTTGAAAGTCAAGTCTACTGGTGATGAACTCCCTCAGCTTTTGTTTATCTGGGAAAGCCTTTATTTCTCCTTCATAACTGAGGAACAACTTTGCCAGATAAAGTATTCTTGGTTGGCAGTTTTTATCTTTAACACTTTGAATATATTATTCCAATTTCTCCTGGCTTAGAAAATTTCTGCTGAGAAATCCACTAATAGCTTAATGGTGGTTCCTTTGTAGGTTACTTTCTTTTTTTTTTCCCCTGGCTGCCTGTAAGATTCTTTCTCTATCATTAATTTTTGGCAGTTTCACTAGAATATATCTCAAAGAAGTTCCTTTGCATTGAGATAATAAACTGTTCTATTAACTTATTGAAATTGTATGTCTAATTCTTCCCCAGTTTTGGGAAATTCTCAGCTTTTATTTCTTTAAATGAATTCTCTACCCACTTCTTTCTCTTCTGTTTTTGGTACATCAATTTTTCTTATATTCCTCTTTCTGATAGAATCTGTTAGCTCTGATAGGTGTCCCTCACTTAAAAAAAGTCTTACTTTTCTTTCTTCTTCTAAGCTGAATTATTTCTATTTTCCTATCGTCTAAGTCATTTATCTTTTCTTCGAGCAGATCTGCCTTGCTACTGATGCTCTTGATTGCATTCTTTATCTCATTCATTGAATTCTTCAATTCCAGAATTTCCATTTGATTCTTTTTATAATTTCCATACTTTTGGTAAAGAACTTATCTGATCATTTTTTTCCCCCTTGATTTCATTGAATTGCCTTTCTAAGTTTTCTTGCAGCTCATTGATCAGTTCCTTGTACCAGAAACTTGCTGGTGATTTATGACCATTATGGATGGATCCATAGATGCCAAGAGGCATGAGAGGAGCTATTAAAGCCCCTAAAGGAAAGAATTTTGGGCAGGAGTAGCACCAATGGGAATGCCTGTTATATTGTAATTTGGACAAATCATAGAGACTTTTTGTAGAAAGTATCATGTAAGGTGGGCTGATTTGTGAATAATAGCATAAATGGGCTTAGGTAAAATTTATAAATATATGTTATCTCCAGAATCTGAAAAGACCTAAATAACATTGGGCTTAATTTAATGTGGGTGCTTAGAGTGTCAATCATTTCTTGACAGTGTCGGGCATGGAATATCTCTTGATTTATCAATTTTCAAGAATTTAACCAAGATAGTGGGGCCTTGTAATATTCGGGGCAGTGGTCCATGCCATTTTTGTGAGCTCCTCTGTGAATATTTGTCTATCAGATAAATTTCCCCAGAGGAGGATGTCATTCATATGTTATAGCTGTGCTCTTGGAGAAAGTTGGATGTGGTTAAGATATTGCCTGCAAAGATTCCATGTTTTAAACTCTGCCCAAATCTCTCGCTAATCCCCAAATCATGTATGTGCATTATGAACACAGACTCCAAAGAACTCCAGCAGCTAAGACTGAAGAAACTGAACTGAGATTTGAGCTGAGACAATCAATTTGTCCCAGTTTGCCCAGGACTTTCCTATTTTATATCTGAAAGTCCCACTTACCAGGAATCCCTATCAGTTCCAGGCAAATTGGGATGCTTGGTCACCCTAGCTACTTACTCAAAAGACTGGGTTTGCAGTTTGAATCTGGTAATAACTGCCTGCTAAAATAAACAAAGAAACAAACACACAAATAAACAATCACACTTCAGGAAGAGTATAATAAAATCCTGAGTTTCCACAACATAGCAATCATAATGATTAAGATACAATCCCAAACTACTATTCATGTGAAGAAATAGTCAAATGTAATTCATTTTCAGAAAACAATTACTGGAGACTAACACTCAAGGTGGCCAAATTTTTGGAATTAACAGGCAAACATTCAAAAACATGTATTTGGGGACAGCTTGGTGGCTCAGCAGTTAAGCATCTGCCTTTGGCTCAAAGGATGATCCTGGAGACCCTGGATTGAGTCCCACATCAGGGTCCCTGCATGGAGCCTGCTTCTCTCTCTGCCTGTGTCTCTGCCTCTCTCTCTCTCTCTGTCTCTCATGAATAAATAAATAAAATCTTTAAAAAATAAAAATAAAAACATGTATTTGGGATCCCTGGATGGCTCAGCAGTTTAGTGCCTGCCTTTGGCCCAGGGCATGGTCCTGGAGTCCCAGGATCGAGTCCCACATCAGGCTCCTTGCATGGAGCCTGCTTCTCCCTCTGCCTGTGTCTCTGCCTCTCTCTCTGTGTGTCTCTCATGGATAGATAAAATCTTTAAAAAAAAAAAAACAACAACATGTATTAACTATGCCCAATTTTATAAAAGAAAATACAGTCACAAAAAATGAAAAGATAGGCCATCTCAGAAGGGAAATAGAAACTATAAATTAGGGGCCCCTGGGTGGCTCAGTCAGTTAAGTATCTGCCTTTGGCTTGGGTCATGATCTCAGGGTCCTGGGATTGAGCCCTGCGTTGGCCTCCCTGCTCATCCGGGAACCTGCTTCTCCCTCTCCCTCTGCCTCCTCCCTGCTGCTCATGGTCATGCCCTGTATATCTCTCAAATAAATAAAATCTTTTTAAAAAGGAACTATAAATAAGAATGGAATAGAAACTCTGTCTTGAAGATAAGTCAAAAAAATTTTCCAATCTGAATAACACAGAGAAAAAAAGATTAAAAAATAATGAACTATCTAATGGATCTCTGATACAACACTAAGAAATGATAGAAATAGAATCCTGAAAAGAGGGGGTAGAGAAAATGAGTCAAAAATTTTTTTCAAGTTTGATGAATAAATGATTAGGTCAGTGAGTGTTACCGTGCTCACTGTTGTGCTTCCTCTCAGTGGTCTTAGACACATGCATTTTTTTAATTAACAAGAAAATATTATTTTAAACAATTAGAAATGAAATCACTTAAAATGGCTTTTGCTCCCGGTGTTTTAACAATTTTTCTTTTGTTGGCAAGCCCCATACTTTCAGTCAGATTGGGTGTTAAGTATCAGGAAACCCTGAAGACTTTCATGTATTCATGTGTTAGAATTTACATATGGCCGATAACTGGCATTCACTGTGGTGTATACCCCATTAGTCCCCTACTCACATTTTCTGCCCCCTGTAAGTGACCAATGGCTCCTCCTTTATTTATTCATTCATTCATTTGTTCATTCATTCATTTAGAAGTGAACATAACCTCAAGATTTTATTGTCTTTAGTGTCTTCATAATATATCAAAATAAGGAGCTTAGAAGTGGATCACTTGGCCTTCTCTCTTCTTATCTCCTCCCAGTTCCAAATGCTTGCATCTCTTAATAACCAGCATTCTCTTAGATCTGCAGTTGGGCTCAATATATTCAAGCCTCAGTACAGTTTTCTTTGTAATTTTAGCTTTTTTCCAGAAAGCGGCTTAGTCTGCCCTCCACAGCCACTCTGCTTCCTGTCAGAATGCCACCTTCCCTCCTTCCCTGGGCATAAAGATCTTTGCCTTTCTCGTGCTGTGTCATTTTATGGGGTTGGTTCTTGTCACACTTCCTGTACAAAGTCCAGCAGGTTTTAGGAATGTTCACCATGTTTGTGAGAGCGCTGTCTGCGCAGAAAGCTCCTCCATTATCTAGAACTTTCTCCTTGAGCAGATACAGTCGTATCTTTAAGACTGACATAGGCTTCAGACCATGGCGCAATAGGGGTGAGGAGGGCTCTTCCCATGCTCTTCCGATGTGTGGTCTGGACTTTGCCAAGTTGTTAGTGTTTCCAAGCACGACCGGTGTAACTACAAGAACCTTGGTGGGGGCTGCTCATAATTATAACCCATATTGTTTGTTTATTTACTCACTTAAAAAATATTTATTGAACTCTTAGTAAGAGCCCAGCTTTGTGCTAGGTGCCATGAATAACAGCAAATGCTCAGACCTGAGACTGGTATAGCACAAGTTATGTGCCAGGTACTATTCTAAGTGCTTGACATATATTAACTCAGTGAATGCATACTGTGTGGTAAGGACAGTGACAAAAATTGGTACCAGTTAACACCCTTTATGAGGGGTAATAAATCAAACTGACACCAACATCTGAATCCACCAAAAAAATGATTGAGAACTAACTTGATCAGGAGACGAAAGGAGTGAATGAAGGTGAAGGGCAAACAAGGACATAACCAAACTGCACCAGGATACTGTGCTGGGCACCGAGTGAGGATATGGGGTGCTTTGTTTGCATCCCCTACCGCTAGTTCTGGGGCTATGGGAACACCCTGCCTTTGGCCCACCCTGGACTCTGAGCACAAACAGCCTGACTAGAGGCAGAGCAGTAGTCCTCCCACTTTCCTGGGCAGGCCGGGGTTTCTGGTACCCATAAATGCCTGCAGCTCCTCCATAGACCATTGCAAGAGGGCTCACTGCAAGGCTGTTCTCTTCTAGATGAACCCCAGCTTGAGCCTGCGTCTGTGCAAGGCCAAGGCCAACAGATGGACATGCAGGTGAGCCTGTGGGTGGGCAAGTCGTGCAGTCCTTGCTGGGGTCTTGCACCTTGTGCAGCCATTCCCCCTGGGGCAGCACAGGCCACAGGACACCCCTGCCAGCCTGGGTGGTCTATCTGTGGTGGTTGGTTGCAGGGGCTTGATCCAGCTGTGGAAGGAAGGGGAAGATGATGAAAGGAAGGTGCTTTCAGACAGTATGGAGGCCAGCCAGCAGCAGCTGCCACCACGTCAGAGGGTGGTGGGCAGGAGGGACTCTGGCAGCCTGATGTGCTGGGGTGGGAAGATGATGCGAGTCCTTGGGACAGGAAGCACAGAGGACCACCAATCTGCTTAGAAAGCTCAGCCTCCAGTGTTTGGAACCAAAATATGGCTATTTTCACTATAAAAATCATAAAAACCAGATGGGAGAGTGCTTACATGTGGTGCATATTTGGGAGAAAGTTTATTTCAAACATCTTTGTTGCAAATGCCAAATGAATGTTGACATTTATTGAGTAGAAACAATCTGTGTCAGACCTATTGAAAGTCTCATTGCTCCTGTCCTCCAAAGAAAAGACACAACGAACTAAGGAAGTCCCATTGACAGAAACTGTGGTCGCTGCAAAGACAACAGGTTCTCCCACGGTGACATTTACAGCTCCAGGCACATCGTGGGACAGTGTGACTTGCACAGGGCACCCAAACTCTCTGGTAACTTACTAACCGTTCCCCTTTTTTGCCACTTAACTCTGAACTGACATTGGAAAATGGTTAGGCTTATGCACTTTTTGTAGGTTGTGTAACAGTTGTACAATGTGAATAGAATAAAATAAATGCATAAAAAAGTACGGGGAAGAAAGGATCATGTATTAAAGTATCTTGGAGCCTCGGGCCTCAAATGATAGGCTGACCTGACCCCACAGGTTGTGCGGGCTGTCACCATGTTCCACTGTGGTCCATGGTCCCTCAGCAGCCTGCAGACCAAGGCTCACCTCAGGGAGGGGCACAGGGCTTCTCAGTTCAAAAGGGGATCACACCCCAGATTCCTGCCCTATTCTTGTTCCAGAGCCACTCCTTAGGGCACGCCACTGGTCTGACAACATTGTCTTCCTTTTGTCCTCCGTGGTGGGCGGACTGAAATTTCAGTGTGACATCCAGGAGTTGCCTGATAGGCTGGCAGCTGAGAAGACAATCAATGCCTAGAAGCACTTGCAGTCACAAGAAGGGATTACTGACATAGCAAAGGAAAGATTGCACAAAATAAGGATTTTACAGGCTTCCTTTAGTGATTCTATCTCTGTAGCCATGGTTCTCAAAGTGTAGCCCTGCACAAGAAACATTAGTGTCACTTGGGAACATGGGCCTCTGGCAACAATCTAAGTCCCCCATGTGATTTTAGACTCTAAAGTTCCAGAAGGCATTTTAATCTTTCTTTGCATTGTTTCTTTCCCTGAAGAAGTCCATTTTATACCCTTCCAATGATATCTGGGTAGTCATACTTAGATATTTTTCTAAAATGCTCTCTTAAACGGTGAACTTTGGCTTTTCGAAAGGGGTCTGTGAACTTCAAATCCAGTTTATGTTTTATTTATATGCAACCATTGAAATAAGGAAGGTTTTACATTTTTAAAACATTGTTAAAAATAAAAAGAGGGGTGCTTGGGTGGCTCAGTCGGTTGACTCTTGAATTTGGCTCAAGTCATGGTCTTGGGGTGAGGGGATCAAGCCCTGTATCAGTTCTGTGCTCTGCACAGATTCTCCTTGAGATTTTCTCTCTCTCCCTCTGCCCCTACTCCTCTGCCCTCATGCTTGTTCTCGGAAGGAAGGGAGGAAGAAAAGAAGAACAGAAGAAATGAGGAAATAAAAAAAAAAAAAAAGAAGAAATGAGGAAATAAAGAAAGAAAACAAATAGGTGACAGATGCAAAATAGCCCTCAAAACCTAAAATATTTACTATCTGGCTCTTTAGAGAAAATGTTTGCTGATCCCTTCTTTTAGATTTCCTGAAAACCTTATTTACTTTGAATTAAACAGTCACATTTCTTCTGTAAATATGTTTTGACATCCAAAGTCAAGGTAGAATAAACTTGTTAAACAATGCTTTAATTTATAGAGCTGTATTTTTCTATTAGCGAAATTTAAATTCTGCACTGCTTTTTATAACTACCTATCCTCTGGTTGGAAAGGAACAGGATCCTGTATTTCACTCTCAATTGACAAATATTTATTGAGAGGACATGAAAGATAATAAAGTTAAATTTTTCTTGAGTCCTTAGAATGCATTAGAGTAGTCTGGCATGTGAATGAATATAAGCTCTGTGATCAAAGCCTGTACAATGAGCTTTGGGAACACCAAAGGACACTTATTTACTATTCTGTTACAGGGTTACATACTCACTAATTTATCCTGTGCCTTGATGATGGACATTTTGTTTGTTTTCAATCTTTTTGTTTTTCTATCAAAACAACATTACCATGCATAACCTTGTACACAGTTTATTTCATCGATGTAAGACAAATTTTCAGGAGTGAAATTGCTGGGTTGAAGTTTCTGTGCTAAGAGACTAAATACACCAATGGACAATGACCAGACCATTGTCTGTATAATGACAATCCCCTGCTAATATCATAATCAATGGTGAAAGCATTCCCGCTATCTTGGGGCAAGACAAGGTGCCCAGTTTCACCACTCATAATGATATAGTGCTAGAAGTTCTAACAAAAGCAATCAGGCACAAAAAAGAAATAAGGCATCCAAATTGGAAAAAAAAATGTTACTATTTGCAGATGACATGATATTATACATAGAAAATCATCAAGACTCCCCCATAACACTGTTACAGTTAGTAAAGTTGCAGGATACAAAGTCAACATGAAAAAGTCTATTGTGTTTCTCTATACTAATAATGAACCATCAGAAAGAGAAATTAAGAAAAAATCACATTCATAATTGCATCAAAAGGAATAAAATACCTAGGAATAAATTTCACCAAGAAGGTGAAAAAATTAACATACTGAAAAGTATGACATTGATGAAAGAAATTGAAGAAGCCAAAAATAAATGGAAAGATATACCATGCTCATGGACTGGAAGAACTAATATTGTGAAAATGTCCATAGTATCCAAAGCAATATACAGATTCAATGTAATCCCTATCAAAATTCTAATGGCATTTTTTATAGAAATAGAACAAAAAAAGTCTAAAATTTGTATGAAACAACAAAGGATCCTGCATGGCCAAAACAATTTTGAGAAAGAACAAAACGGGAGGTATCACACTTTCTGATTTTAAGCTATATTCCAATGCCATAGTAATTAAAACAGTATGGTATTGGCATAAAAACAGACACATAGGGCAGCCCCGGCGGCGCAGCCCGGGGTGTGATCCTGGAGACCCGGGATCGAGTCCCATGTCAGGCTCCCTGCATGGAGCCTGCTTCTCCCTCTGCCTGTGTCTCTGCCTCTCTCTCTCTCTCTCTCTCTCTCTCTCTCTGTGTGTGTGTGTCTCTATGAATAAAGAAATAAAATCTTTAAAAAAAACCAGACATATAAGTCAAGAAGACAATAGAAATCCCAGAAGTAAACCCATGCAAATGTGATCAATTAATTTATGATGAGTGAGGTAAGAATATACAATGGGGAAAGGATGGTATTCCCCGTGAATGGTATTGTGCAAACTGGAAAGCCATTTGTGAAAGAATGTAACTGGACCGCTAACTTACACCAAATATGAAAATTAACTCAAAATATATTGAGTCAAAAAAACTTTAATGTAAGACTTGAAACCATAAAACTAGAAGAAAACAAGTGCAAGTTCTTTGACTTGGTCTTGGTAATGATTTTTAAAAACCTGGCACCAAAAACAAAGGCAATAAGAGCTAAAATGAACATGTGGTATTACATCAAAGAGTTTCTGCACTAGCAAAGGAAACTAACAAGATGAAAAGGGAACTTATTGAATGGGGAAAAATATTTGTAAATCATATATTTCGTAAGAGGTTAATAACTAAAATACATAAAGAACTCATATAATTCAATAGAAAAACAAAGCAAAAAACCCACACAGTTAAATGAAAAAATGGGCAGAAGATGTAAAGAGACATCTTTCCAAAGAAAACATGCAGATGGCCAACAAGTACCTGAAAAGTTACTCATCATCATTAATCATTAGGAAAATGTAAATCAAATCCATGATGAGATATCACCTACATCTTATCAAAAAAGAAGAAATAGTATTGGCAAGAAAAAGGGAACTCTTGTGCACAGTTGGTGGAAATGTAAATTGGTGCAACCACTATGGAAAACACTGTGGAGTTTCCTGAAAAAAATGAAAAATAGAACTACCCAATAATTGAGAAATTCTACTTCTGGGTACTTATTTGAAGAAAATAAAAATGCTAACTCAAAAAGATATAGGTACTCCTATGTTCATTACAGCATTACTTAAAATAACCAAAACATGGAAACATCTTAAATGTCCATTGGTGGGTGAATGAATAAGAAGGTGTGACACACACACACACACACACACACACACACACACACACAGAGGAATATTATTCAGCCATAAAATGAATAGAATCTTGCCATTTGTGATAACATGGATGGACCTTGGAGACATTATGTTAAGTGAAATAAGTCAGGCAGAGAAAGGTAAATACTGTATGATTTCACTTGTAAATTGAATCTAAAAAACAAACAAACACACACCAAGCTCATAGATACAGAAAACAGATTTGTGGTTACCAGAGATGGGGGGTTGAGGGGTGGGCAAAGTGTACAAAGGGGGGTCAAAAGTACAACCTTCTAGTTATAAAAAATTATTAAGTTATGGGGATGTAATGTATAGCATGGTGACTGTAGTTAATAATACTGTATTGCATATTTGAAAATTGCTAAGAGAGTAGATCTTAAAAGTTCTCATCAGAAGGAAAAAAAATTTTTGTATCTATGTAGATGGTGACAGATGTTAGCTAGATTTATGTGGTGATCATTTCCCAAGGTATACAAATATTGAATCATTATTTTGTACACCTGAAACTAATATAGAGGTACTTGTCAATTATACCTCAATCTAAAAAAATCCAAAACCAAAAAGATAGAATTATAGGAGATTTTTCAGAATAGATGAGAATATACCTGAACAAATTTTGGAGGTAAAGAAAATGCTAATGGAACATCATCTCATTTTGTTTATGAAATTGAGCCTAAAAATGGAGACTTGCTTTGAAAACAGAAATTGAAACAGGAACTAGCCCCCTTTATCTGGACTACATCCTCTGGTAGAACAGTTTGAAAAGGGCTCTAGAACAAAAATGAGACAGGATCGTAGGTCAAGTGTAGCCCAGCAGATCAAACAGCTAGTTGGCCCACTCTCCAACTACCTACTGACAAAGATGCTTTTGATCTCCTAAACTTGAAGAAAAACCATCCTAGCTTACACACACACACACACACACACGCATGTGCATGCGCGCACACATATTCACTGAAGGCAAAGAAAAATCCCTCAATTCAGATCAATCATGATGCTCCAAAGAGGGAAAAGGGGAAAAATATCCTGCCAAACTCTTAAATAGTCAAGGTGAACTATCTATAAATATGGATGGTCGTCCTCATCAATTGTGGATAGGTGCTCTTACTACATTAAATCCGGCCACCCTTGGTTAATGTCTTTCCTGGAGTAAACAGACCACACAGGGGGTAGAATTTCAAATAGCCCAGGATCTTCCCTATCTCTCAGCCCTGAACCAGTCCTTTCTGCCCTATGATACCACCTCTGCAAATTTATTAGAGACTTACTCGCTGATGGATATTTGATATTAAACGAACACCAGAGGGACTATTTCTTGAGTTCCCAGAGGACTCCTGTGTTACAATCAAGTTGTGTCTGTTCTATCACTTTTCCCCTTCCATTATATTTAAGGTGGACTCCAGATCACAAGCAATGTAAGCTTGGGGTAAACTTTGCTTAGGATTTAATAGAACACTTTGAGCTTCCTGGAGAAAAGTTAGTTATAATAGTTATTTAAACAACAGTATAGTATGTATTCCCAGTATAAAGGTTTCTAAATATTTGGTATCATTAGTTTAAAACAAAAACACCTTGGGAAGCCAGTACTCATTTAAGAAAATCTTCTAACCCTGGATTTTGAGAAAGAGATTTATATTTCCATTAAATGATAATTACAGGAACAATCTCAGCAGGGTTGATTGTAGCAAGGCTGGTTTTTCTCCTGTCTTTATGATGCTGTGGGGCAAGATGGCTAAACCCAACACATCTAGGAAACCTCAAGTAAGGCCCTGGGCCTACCTGGTCTGATGGGCCCACTGCTGACTGGCCAGCCTAGCTGATCATTGCCGGTGAAGAAGGTAGGTCCAGTTCTGTGCCCTCCACATACTAGCACTAAGAGACCAGGATCCAGGTTTTACATATAAAGGGTTGATTTGGAAATGTTGGTAACCAATTCATTGAAACAACCAACCAGCCCTGGGCGGGCAATGTAAAATGTGGGCAGGCCACATTTAGGCCGTGGGCTTCCTGTCTATTACTCCTTTGCAGAGCACCATGTACTTCCCGAGGCTTCATTTAAAGCTTTTGGAGCATGAAAATCTTCCCAGGTGCCCTTTCCTTCTTCTTCCCTGTTGGCGTTAGGGCACCTTTTGCTCTTACTGTTCATGTCATATAAGTTAGCATTCTGTTGAAAACCGTGCTTCCTGTGTGTTAGCCTCCTGTCACACACCTGCTCTGTACTGTTTGGATCTGCTCTCTCCTCACACCAGCTCCCAGTTTGCAGTACCACCCTCCACCCAGTCCCTTGGGGGTGGGGAAACTGCAATGCTCCTAGTCTCCTCCATCCTCTTCCTCATACCATCAGTCAGCAAGTCTTACCAATTTTGGATCTTAAATATTTTTTCACAACTGTGCTGCATCCCTAGGACTACTGTTTTAGTTCAAAAGAGGACCTTTAGCATTTGTCGGACCAGTTGCAGCTGTCTCCTAAGCTGGTCTTCCCACATCTGCTCTTGCCCTATGCAAGTTTATCCCCCCCAAAGCTCCATAATGGTATAGCGGACACATAAACCTGACCAATCTCTTCCCCATGTAAAGCCTCTGGAGTGATAAGAGGGGTAAGTTCATTTAGGCTCCATACCTTTCCCACCAAGACTCCCCTCCCGACCACTTCCTTTTCATAACTCACGTTTTTCTGTGGCAAGCCCATGAATAGCATGTCATCCCTCTAGCTGAAATGCCATTTCCATCTCTTTGCCTGTCTCACCTGTCAGGGATACTTGTGCATCCTGAAGTGTAAAGGGCTCTCCCTTGGGTTCTGTAGCACCCCTGGGTTCTGTAGCAGCTCTGAACACTCATCAGTCTGATTATTTGTTGTATCACATCAAATATATCTATTCCCTGACAGATTACTCCTTCATCAAAAATCCCCTTGAGGGCAGGGAATGTCACTTGCCCATTTTTTCCCCCATTACTTTTTTTTTTCAACATGTTGGATATCTTGAAATTCACTTTCTAAATTAAGGCACAGCAAACACCTAGGGCAATGTGACAAATACTAAGTCCTATGGTTGGTACTAGACAGACAGGGATCCACATGACAGCTGTGTGACTTCCCAGCTGGTGACCACACAGCCCCCAGTTTCCACTGCTGTGAAGAGGGAGGTCTCTGCATGTGCTGGGGCCTATGTATCTTATTCATTTTTATTTCCCAGTGCTAACACAGGTCCTGGTACATAGCAATGAACTGATGAATATTTGTTGGACAAAACTAGTCAAGAATGGTTGATCTGATCTCTGTGGCTCCCTTCCCCAGCAGCTGCTACCATTCTGGACTTTGGGCTTCCGAAGTGTCCTACCCTCACGTATGGAATGTTGGGGACTGAGTGTTTACGTTACTCTAAAATTCATATGTTGAAGGCTTAACTCCCAATGTCACTGTATTTGGAGAGGAGGCCTTAATGGGGGTAATAAAAGTTAAATAAAGGTCATGAAGGTGGACCCTGATCCAATAGGATTAGTGTAATTCTGAGATACCAGGGAACTTGGAGTTTCTCTTTTTGTCCACGTGTGAAGCAAGTAGGTGGTCAGCCATCTACTTACAAGCCAAGAAGAGCACTCTCACCTGCCAGAACTTTGATCTGGTACTTTCCAGCCTCCAGATCTATGTGAAATAAATTTCTGTGTTTAAACTACTCAGTCTATGTGGGTTTTTTTGTTTGTTTGTTTTGTTTTGTTTTGTTTTGTTTTTAAATAGTGGCCCAAGCGAATCAACATAGGAATCCACAAGGAAAAACCAGCAAGTGACAAAACCTGACTCTTCTTCCAAATGCCAGGAGCTGAGATGACTTCTTAAGATAGAAAGTGTAAAGAGATAATGTACATTCTCTCATTTGGTCCAAGAAGAATACTACCATCTTTCAAACTACATGATAACATGTGACTGTATCTCAGTGATAGGTGGACTGGCCCTTGTAGTGGTTTCTATTTCAGTTAAGATTCTTTGGTTGCAAATGACTGAATTTTAACTCATATTCATTTAAGCAAAATAGGAGATTCATCATTTTACTTAGTTGGGTGGGTTAGGGGCAAAGCCAGAGGTGATCAGAGTCACAGATATTCTCTTAGCTCTGTCTCTTCTCCCCTCCCCCAGCTTCTCTCTGATTCTGCATGTCTCTTCTACTCTAAATAGGCTTTATCACAGAGCCAGGGCCAGGGCCATAGAGGATGCGGACTCTCTTCTTTAAAATCTTGTGATCAGGGATCCCTGGGTGGCACAGTGGTTTAGCACCTGCCTTTGGCCCAGGGCGCAATCCTGGAGACCCAGGATCGAATTCTACATCGGGCTCCAGGAGACCCAGGATCGAATCCCACGTCGGGCTCCCGGTGCATGGAGCCTGCTTC
The DNA here is from genome assembly GCF_048164855.1 of Canis lupus baileyi. Lineage (NCBI taxonomy): Eukaryota > Metazoa > Chordata > Mammalia > Carnivora > Canidae > Canis > Canis lupus. The sequence continues at coordinate 23,844,620 of NC_132874.1, read as the reverse complement.
TCCCTCTGCCTATGTCTCTGCCTCTCTCTCTCTCTCTCTCTCTGTGTGACTATCATAAATAAATAAATAAAAATTAAAAAAAATAAAATAAAATCTTGTGATCAAAGAAGAAAAAGCTCTTTCAGGCCAGGTACAGCTAAAAAACATTCTGGGATGCGCAGCAACAGCCAATGTCTAGTGCATATTGCACATTGTGGGTACGTGATGGCACCCCCTCCAGGCCATATGCTTTGAACAGACATTTTCTGGGCATACAGGATCATGGAAATTCCCTTTCAGGGGCACTACTGACCGATCATATGATGCCTGCAGTAGCTTCTCTTCCCTATAGAAGAGAAGAGGGACACCTGGCCCTAGTCCTGGCCCCATGGGATGTTTCCATGTTTGCCATGTGCAAGCCAGCATACACATTGCATTTGGCATTATGTTGGCATTTGTCTGGATTCATATCGGGGGAAAATTTTTTAAAGGTAAAATTTTGAAATATCCTCTTAAGAAGGGAAGACAGTGGCAGAGTAGGAGGACCCTAGGCTTGCCTCATCCCAAAAATATAGCTAGATAACTATCAAATCATCCTAAATACCCCAGAAATCAACTTAAGGCCTGGCAGGACAAAATCCACAACTAATGGCAGAGAAGAGCCACATCAAAGATGGTAGAAAGTATGGAGACTTGGTTTGGGGAAGAAACAGATCGTGGTTGCCACAGTGGGGAGGGATCCATGGTTGAGTAAAAAGGCCAGAGACAGAATAATATACAGGGAAGTATATGGGGAAAATGAATTCTCATAGTAGTTGCCTTGGAAAGCAAGAGAGGCTGAATTTCATGACTCCTGGCAACCAGGGGAGGCTTAAAACCTGGAGTTCTAAAGGTCAGTGGGCTTTGCTCAGGGACACCCCAGAGGCGTTGGGTTACCTTGGTAGAGAAGGCAGGGCAAACAGCCCTTGGTCATACAGCATGGAAACATGGAAACAGTGATCTGAAGAGCACCTGGGGCACACAGTGGGGAGGTAATTGACTCATGTTGGAGTGTGTCACAGAGAGGCAGCACACAGAGAGAACTGGGAACAAAGGAACTGTCAGGGCCATTTTCCTCTCTTTCCCCCTCAGCATAAACACAGAGCCACCTGGGGAAACCAACACAGCATGGGCTCTCCCTACCTAACTTGCTTACAGCAGCCCCCACCCCACCCCCATGCTCCAGTGGAACCGCTCTTCCCAGTCACACCTGCCTCAGTCCCAGCACAGACAGCCCTGTTCCCCAGAAGACCAGCCCAAATCCCTATTCATACTGTGTCTCCTGACTCAGGAGTTTTGGGCAATTCTGACAGCAGTAGCAACATATCTCATTTCACAAGCAGAACAGAGCACATTTAGTAAAAAGCCACCACATTTAGGTCAGGGACCAAATACTGACCACAATAGGCAAGGCAAGGAGAATCTCTGCAGATGACTGGCTTGAAAGGATACAATAGCTGAGGGCACACAGCACACCTTGGACACATCCTCTAAAGTACCAGGCCCTGGGAAAACAAGGGACACTACAAAGCAGGGCACTATGGGATCTCTTCTTCATAGGCCATTGCCCTCAAGAACAAGAGAAGTAGCTAATTTTCCTAATACATAGAAACAGGCACAGAGACTTAGACAAAGTGAGAAGACAGAGAAATGTATCTTAAGTGAAGGAATAGGACAAGGGCATGGCCAGAGATCTAAGCAAAGCAGACATAAATAACATGCTTGAAGAAATATTTAAAGCAATGATTATAAGGATACTCACTGGACTTGGAAAAGAGTAGAAGACATTAGTGAGACCCCTACATAAATTTAAAAAAACCTTGCAGAGGTGAAGGGCTGAATGCATGAAATGAAAAACATGTTTGTTGTATTGACAGCAGGCTGGTAGAAGCAGAGGAATGAATTAATGACCTAGAAGACAGAATAATGGAAAGAAATAAAGGAGAATAGAAGAGGGAAAATTATGCAAAATGGTAATAGACCTAAGAAACTCAGTGACTTCATCAACATAATAACACTCACATTATAGGAGTCCCAGAAGAAGAAGAAGAGAAAAAAGGGAACAGAAAGTTTATTTGAAGAAATAATGGCAGAAAACTTCCCTAATCTGGACGAGTAAACACATATCCAGATCCACGAGGCACAGAGAACTCCCAAGAGATTCAACAAAAACAGATCCACACCAAGACGTCTTATAATTAAAATGGCAAAATATAGTGATAAAGAAAAAAATTAAAAGCAGCAATGCTAAAGAAGACAGTTACATATAAGGGAAATCCCATGAAGCTATCAAGGAATTTTTTTTTTAGCAGAAACTTGGCAGGCCAGAAGACAGTGGCATGATATATTAAAAGTGCTGAATGGGAAAAATCTGCAGCCAAGAATACTCTATCCAGCAAGGCTATAATTCAGAATAGAAGGAGAGATAAAGAGTTTCCCAGACAAACAAATGCTAAAGGAGTTTGTGACCACTAAGCCAGCCCTACAAGAAATATCAAAGGAGACTCTTTGAGTGAAGAGAGACCAAAAGTGACAGTATGGAGGTAGGAAACACAAAAGCAGTGAAAATGAGTATTTTAATAAAATATCAGTCAAAGATTCAGAAAATGAAAACATGTAAAATCTGATACCCTATACCTAAAACATGGGGAGAAGAGGAGTAAAGAATGGGTTCAAACATAAATGACTATCAACTTAATATAGACTGCTATATGCACAAGAGGTTCTATACAAACCTAAAGGTATGTCAAAAACCACCAATAAATATGCAAAGAATAAAGAGAAAGAAATCCAAATATATAACTAAGTAAAACCAGCAAGTCATGAAAGAGAGAAAGACAAGAAAGGATCAGAGATATATTCAGAAACAACCACAAGACAGGTAAAAAACAAAAAGGCAATAAATACATATCCCTTGATAATTACTTTGAATGTAAATGGACTAAATGCTCCAATCAAAACACATAGATAGGGTGTCAGATGTTTCCCTTGCCTTGGAGATGTGCAAGGTCCACAATAGCCAAACTATGGAAAGAACCCAGATGTCCATCAACAGATAAATGGATAAAGATGTTGCATATATATCCAATGGAATACTACCCAGTCATCAAAGAGATGAAATCCTACCATTTGCAACTACGTGGATGGAACTAGAGGATACTATGCTAAACAAAATAAGCCAATCAGAGAAATACAATTATCATATGATCTCACTCATATGTAGAATCTAAGAAACAAAACAGGATTACAGGGGAAGGGAGGGAAAATAAAACAAAGTGAAATCAGAGAGGGAGACAAACCATAAGAGACTCTTAATCATAGGAAACAAATTGAGAGTTGCTGGAGGGGAAGTGGATTGGGGGACAGGCTAACTGGGTGACGAGCATTAAGGAGGACACTTGAAGTAATGAGCACTGAGTGTTATATGCAATTGACGAATCACTGAACTCTACCTTTGAAACCAATAATACACTATATGTTAATTAATTGAATTTAAATAAAAATTTTAAAAAAGAAATAGGGTATCAGATGGATAAAAAAAAAAAAACAAGATCTGTCTATATGCTGCCCACAAGAGACTCAGTTTAGATCTAAACACACTTGTAGATTGAAAATGAGGGAATGTAGAAACATTTATCATGCAAATGCATATCTAAAGAAAACTAGAGTCATCATACCTATGTCAGAGAAAATAGACTTTAAAACAGAGACTGCAACAAGAGACACAGAAGGACACAATATAATAACAAAGGGGACAATACAACAAGAAGACAACAATTGTGTTTATGCACCCAACAGGGAGCATCCAAAGACATTAAATAGTTAATAACAAACATAAAGAAACTCATTGATAACAATACATTAATAGTAGGGTGCTTTAATACTGCACTTACACAAAGGGACAGATCATCTAAACAGAAAATCAACAAGGAAAAAAATGGCTTTGAATAACACACTGGAACAGATGGATTTAACAGATATATTCAGAGCATTCCACCCTAAAGCAGCAGAATACACATTCTTTTCAAGGGCACATGGAACATTCTCCAGAACAGATCACATATTAGGCTACAAAACAAGCCTCGGCAAATACAAAAAAGATCAAAGTCATACCAAGCATCTTTTCTGAACACAACACTATGAAATGTGAGGTTAACCAGAAGAAAAAAGTTGGCAAGAATACAAATGCATAGAGGTTAAATAATATGCTACTAGACAATGAATAGGTCAACCAGGAAATCAAAGAAGAAATGAAAAAGTACATGGAAACAAATGAAAATGAAAACACAATGGCCCAAAACCTTTGGGATGCAGCAAAAGAGGTTCTAAGAGGACGTACCTCAGGTACCAATATAGGCCTACCTCAGGAAGCCAGAAAAATCTCAAATTAACAACCTAACCTTACTCTTAAAGAGGTTAGAAAAAGAACAACAAATAAAACCTTAAGCCAGCAGAAGGGAGAAAATAATAAAGATTAGAGCAGAAATGAGTGATACAGAAACGAAGAAAGCAACAGAACAGACCAATGAAACCAAGAGCTGGTTCTTTAATAAAAAAATAAAAATAAATTGCTGAATCTCTAACCAGACATATTAAGGGGGAAAAAAAAGAAAGGACTCAAATAAATAAGATCACAAGTGAGAGAGGAGAAATAACAAAACAACATTGCAGAAATAGGGTTACAAGAGAATATTCTCAGACTATTCCAAAAACTGGAAAAGGAAGGAAAACTTCCAAATTCATCCTGTGAGGCCAGCAGTACCCTCATCCCAAAACCAGATAAAGGCATCACAAAAAAAGAGAACATAGCCAGAGAAAGAGAGAGAGAGAGAAACTTTCAACAACATAGGTTTAGAGGGAATAGACCTCAACGCAATAAAGGCCGTACCTGAGAAGCCCATAGCCAACATCATCTTTCGTGGGAAAAGCTCTCAGTCTAAGGACAGGAACAGGATAGGGATGCCAACCTTTACCACTTTTATTCAACATGGTACCAGAAGTCCTAGCCTCAGCAGTCAGACAACGAAAAGAAATAAAAGGCATCCAAATTGGTAAGGAAGAGGTAAAACTGTCACTGTTTGCAGATGACATGACACTCTGTAAGGAAAACCCGAAAGACATCATCAAAAAACTGCTAGAATTGGGGCACCCAGGTGGCCCAGTCTGTTACGCATCCGACTCTTGGTTTTGGCTCAGGTCATGATCTCAGGGTCGTGAGATTGAGCTCCTCGTGGGACTTCATGCTTCTGAGCATGGAGCCTGCCTGGGATTCTCTATCTCCCTCTCCTTCTGCCCCTCCCCTGCTCTTGCTCTCTCTCTCTCCTTCTCTCTCCCTCTAAAAAACAACAACAGCCACAAACTAAAACGCTAGAATTGACAAATTCAGTAAAGTCTCAGGATATAAAATCAATGTACAGAAATCTGCTGGATTTCTTTACACCGATATTGAAGCGGCAGAAAGAGAAATTAAGAAAACCATCCCAATTACCCCAAATAATAAGATACCTAGGAATAAACCTAACCAAAGATGTGAAAGACTTGTACTCTGAGAAAGCTATAAAATACAGAAAGTAATTGAAGATGACACATAGAGATGGAAAAACATTTAATGTTCATGGATTGGAAGAACAAATATTGTCAAAATGCCTGTATTACCCAGAGCATTCTACACATTTAATGTAAGCCCTATCAAAATACAAACAGTATTTTCCACAGAACTAGTACAAACAATCCTAAAATCTGTATGGAACCTCAAATACCCTGAATAGCCAAAGCAATCTTGAAAGAGAAAAGCAAAGCTGGAGACATCACGATTCCAGACTCCAAATTATATTACAAAGCTGTAGTGATCAAAACAGTGTGGTGCTGGCACAGAAATAGGCACACAGATCAATGGAACAGACTAGAATCCCCAGAAAGCGGGGATAGTCAATTAATCTTTCTTTTAAGATTTTATTTATTTATTCATGAGAAAGGCAGAGACACAGGCAGAGGAAGAAGCAGGCTCCATGCAGGAGCCTGATGTGGGACTCGATCCCAGCACCCTGGGATCACACCCTGAGCTGAAGGCAGATACTCAACCACTGAGCCATCCGGGTGCCCTGTTAATTAATCTTTGTCAAAGCAGGAAAGAACATCCAATGGGAAAAAGATGATGCCTTCAACAAATGATGTTGGGAAAACTGGACAACAACATGCAGTGGAATGAAGCTGGACCACACACCACACACATAATACACTCAAAATGGAATAAGGATCTATAAAGGATTAGTATCCAAAATATATAAAGAACTTAAACAATTAATTCAACACTAAAAAACCAACAAATAATCAGATTTAAAAATAGGCAGAAGACATGAACAGACATTTCTCCAAAGAAGATATCCAGATGGCCATCAGGCACATGAAAAGATTCTCCACATCGCTCATCATCAGGGAAATACACATCAAAACCACAATGAGATACCACCTCACACCAGTAGGAATGGCTAAAATCAACAGCACAGAAAACAACAAGTGTTGGTGAGGATATGGAGAAAAATGAACCGTCTTGCACTGTTGGTGGGAATGCAAAACTGGTGCAGCCAAGACTGGTGGAGCTTCCTCAAAAAGCTAAAAATAGAACTATTTTACCATTTGGCAATCACACTACTGAGTAGTTACTGAAAAAATATTTTAAAAACCACATTAATTCAAAGGGATACATGCACTCCTATGTTTATAGCAGCAGTATTTACAATAGTCAAGATATGAAAGCAGCCCAAGTGTCCTAATCAAGTGTCCTTGATTAATGAATAAAGAATATGGGGCAGCCCGGGTGGCTCAGCGGTTTAGCGCTGCCTGCAGCCCAGGGCCTGATCCTGGAGACCTGGGATCGAGTCCCACATCAGGCTCCCTGCATGGAGCCTGCTTCTCCCTCTGCCTGTGTCTCTGCCTCTCTCTCTCTCTCTCTCATGAATAAATAAATAAAATATTAAAAAAGAATATATATATGTATACACACACATAATGGAGTATTACTCAGCTATCAAAAATAATGACATCTTCCCATTTGCAATGCCAAGGATGGAGCTAGAGAGTATTATAGTAAGTGAAATAAGTCAGCTAGAGAAAGGCAAATACCATATAATTTCACTTCTATGTGGAATTTAAGAAACAAAACAGATGAGCAAAGAAGAAAAAAAGAGAAAGGGCAAACCAAGAAACGGACTCTTAACTCTAGAGCAGAAGCTGGTGGTTACCAGGGGTGCGGGGAGGGTGAGACTCATATCCAGGTTTAAGGAAGGCAGCCGTTGTTGTGTCTCTGCCTCTCTCTCTCTCTCTCTCTCTGTCTCCCATGAATAACTAAATAAAAATATTTTTTTAAAAAAGGAAGGCAACCGTTGTGATGAACGCTGGGTGTTGTATACAAGTGTTGACTCTCTATATTGTACACCTGAAAGTGATTTAATGTTGTGTGTCAACTACCTAGAATGAAAAGAAAAACTTAAAAAAAATCACCCGCCTGTTTCTTTCTGGAACAGATGGGAAGATGAGTGGACGGGCTGAATGTTAATCAGTAACGGGTTGGAAGGCGCATGACGTAGGAGAAGGAAAATGTGCCAGTCAACGTGGGATCCAGACGTTCAGACCGTCTTGTTAGGGGGCCCGGGGGTAATCCACTTTAGACGCCTGGAACCCTCCCTGAGCAAATACTGGTTTGTGATAAAAACTTATTTAATGGGCCACAGAGTGTCCCATAAAGTAGAAGCCCTAAATCTAAAAACAACACTGGCTGATGGGAACGGATTATAATAAGGCAGTTCGATGTGTTTATACGTAAAGGTGTGAGAGTCTTTGTTTGTTTTATTTCAGGAGCTGGTGTGTTGTTTGTGTTTGGAGAGCCCAGCCTTGACCTGCCTGGTGTCTTCTGATGCTTTCTTCTCACCCCACAAAATGCAGGATCCAGGACTTTCTGTCTGGCATTGTTCTAGCGCCCATCGCTGCTGCTGGTCTCTGCCGTGATCAGCCTTCCCCAGTGGCATGGCCATGCCACCCGCAGGGGGCCGCATCCTGCCCCGGGCGTGCACAGGCTGGCCCGGCGGCCCAGGGTCCAGCTTGCCCCGACCAGCTGGGAGTGGTCCGAGTCCTACCCGTGATTTCCCGTCCCCGCTGGCTCTCTGGACAGCCCTACAAGGCACATTCGAGTGAACTTGCGTTTCCCCCTTACCTTCTGAGTTTAAGGAAAGACCTATTAATGGATCGAAAAATCACTTGCCTTTAGCTCAGCCCTGGACCTCTGCAGTCGGCCGCGAGCGGACTGCACCTCGCACGGCCAGCCGGTTCCTTGCTGTGTGGCTCTGGGCAAGGTGCGCGGCTCCTCTGGGCCATCGCTTCCTCAGCTGGAAACGAGTCGGTGGGGTTGAACGGTGTTGGGGGCCCTCCCCGCTCCTCCTGGCCCAGCACGCGGGCACACGTCCTCAAGGCTCTGGTTTTCATTTCTAAGTGCAAGCTTTTAGAGACCATCTCGGACTCTACTGCAAAGTCAGAGGTAAAATAATTAGGGAGCGAGTCTGTTGTTTCCTGTTAGTCCTCTCCTACCAGCCAATCCGCTTTGCAAAAGAGCTGATGGGCCTGGTGAAAGGGAAGAAAGAGAAACTTGGAATCTGAAACTCACGGTTTAGTCTAGGTTAGTTCTCCAGATTAGCTCATTAGCCCTCAGATCTCCGGGGAGGCTGAAGGCCGACCCCAGTGTCTTGCTGCAGGACAGCCCCCTGCCCAGGTCCGTCTGCAAGAAGAGGCTCGTCTTTAAAAGCCAACAGAGCTAATGATTTTTTTCTTTAATTAGAAATTTTAAAGTGAAAGTTTTTAAAAAACTTTGATGAAGCTCATCACGGCGAGGCCTTAGGGACACCGCGACCCAGGTTGTCATGCAGAGCGCCACAGGGTGCGGGCCGCGGCCTTGTGCTCTCTGCCTGGCGGGTGTGCGGTGCTTGTGCTTGTGCGGCGCTGTCATTTGGACCAAATTGTTGGATCTCAGGTTCAGGATTTTCCATTTCCTGGTGAAAATAGGGATATTTTAGCAACACTAAAGATGGGTGTCAGATTCTACTCTAACTCTAAGCAGGCAACGGTTTCTTTTTTTTTTTTTTTTTTTTTTTTTTTAATTTTTATTTATTTATGATAGTCACAGAGAGAGAGAGAGAGAGAGGCAGAGACACAGGCAGAGGGAGAAGCAGGCTCCATGCACCGGGAGCCCGATGTGGGATTCGATCCCGGGTCTCCAGGATCGCGCCCTGGGCCAAAGGCAGGCGCCAAACCGCTGCGCCACCCAGGGATCCCCAGGCAACGGTTTCAAATAGAAAAATTCAATGTAATCTGTGGGGCTGGAGTCCATCTTCCTGGGACTTTCATCTTTCTGGGACTTTCTGGGATTTCTGGGCTTTCTGGCTTTTGCCTCAAAGACACACACACCCCACCCCTCGATAGGCTTTACCGCCCAGAAGCTGGTTGGCAGGAAGGCCGGCGGGCAAGTCAGGCCTGCTGCTGGGTACTGTACTGTTCTTGAGTTGGGAACATTCTTTTACATCTTAAATGGTCGTCTAAGGGCCCACATAATAGCCTGGATTTTGCCTCTTGGCTCAGAGGCTGGAATAGTCACTCCGTGGCCCCTTGGAGAAGAGCCCCGACCTCCGCCCTGGGGGGGATGGGGGGCTCCCTGCATTTCGGCAGAGCCCCCTGAAAGCCACATGCATTGCAAACCTGGAACCCTTGCTCAGAAACAACGAGAACCTTTATTCACCTGCTGCTGAGTAGTCACAGTCGCAGGTATGTCTTTGGCCACGGCCAGCTGTGTCATGTCAGGAGTGTGATTCCGAGTCCTGACGTCAGGGATCGTTGTGTGGGCAAGGCAAACGACAGGCTCCCCGCGGACGAGGTTCTATTAACTAAACACACAACACAAACACCATGGAGGGGAGTCTGTCCCAAGGTCCCGAACACCTGCAGCAGGTCCGAGCGTCCCTCTAGGGCGGCCTGCGCTGCCTCAGGTCTCAGACTCCAGCCAGAAACTGCACCTGGAGGCTCTGCAGGATCCTGGGAAAACCCGCCTGGAGATCCAGGGAGGGTCCAGGCCATGTCCTGGGCGAGGCCCACGGGAGCCTTTCTGACCACAAAACCCTGAAGTGAACACCCACAGGTCAGCTGAGGCCACGGCCTCCTGCGCACAGGGAGCCCAGAGACCTGGAGGGGCCGTCGGGCTTCCCAGGGGGGCTCAGGGCAGCCCCCGACCCGGGGAGAGGGTCCCCGAACATCTGGCACCCCAGGGAAGGTGGACTCCTCTGTGTGTCCTGGGAGGGCCTCTTGGGGACCGCGACAGCTGCGGCGGCCTGGCTCCCGCACGGTCAATACCTCCACCTGCTGGCCTCGCCGGGGAAGGCTGCTGGGGCCGCGCTGCTCCTGCACAGCCTGGGTGGAAAAGCATGGGTGGTGCAAAGCTCTATTACTCTAAAATTCAGCCTCTTTCCTTCCCCAGGACAATGGCTTTAACAAAAATGTGTCTCTATGTGCAAGTGTTCTTACACTGGTGGCTGTGGATTGGGATCCCATTCGCCTACACGTCACTTCCAACATGCTCCCAAAAGTCACAAGAGTGTTAGACCTTCTGTGGTGCCTTTAACTCCTGCTGAAAACACCTCCGGTTGCAATGCTTGTCGTTTCGTTTACAAAATATATATATTTGTGGAGAAAAATTAAGCAAAAGAGGGTAAAACTTCCAGCAGTCATTGGTGTCTCGCGTTGCCAGCACATTTGGTGGAGGAGAAGTTTGAAATTGCTGGTCGACCGAGGGTCTGGGGTTTCTAGACCATTGCACTTCAAGTCCATTCTTCACTGGAACAGAAGGCTACGATTTTAAGGACGTTCCGCTGATCTTGTCACAGTGGCCCTGATGTTTGTACCTGTAACGCCCTCCTCCTGCGGCCAAATACACGTGCTGCGCACCGCAGACTCGATTTGGGAAGTTACCGGAAGCAAACATCTTTGCCACCATCTCTGGCCCTCGGCTGCATTCGACATTATTGTTGGTTTTGGAATAGAGTACCTGCAAACAGCAGGAGCTGCACGGGAGGAACGCGGGCAGCATTGGGGCGGCTAAGACGGGCCAAATGCTTTAAAAGGAGGAGAGAGAAGGATTCATTTAAAGAAATTTCCATAAAAGCTCATATCAGCTAAAATATCGAAATCTGAACAAAATGATAAAAACCACACTTAAGTGTTCCAGCGTATGTAACTTGAAGAGCAGTACAAATGCTCCAAGCAGGGAACTCTATTCCTAGGCAAGATGTTAGAATTGCAAGCTAAAACACAAACAAAACCTGGGAAACTATGAACTGTAGCCTTAGACTTTAAAATGACTTTTATAATATTGGAAGTTGGGCGTAGATAACTAAAGTGTGTCTGTATGAGCACATAAATAAAATATTTTGGTTGAAAGCATTTTTTTTTTTTTTTTGGTTTGTATCCATAGAGCAACACGATGTATTTTCAGCAATTCCGTCTCCTTGGACCCTAAGGAAGTTTTAAAATTCCTGGAGAATAGCCCAGAGTTTCTTATTCAGTGGTTAAAATCTCGTCGGAGTGCTTGGCATTTGTACTTCTTTACACGTTAGTTCAAACTACTACTCACTAAAATGATGGTTTCTGAACTCAGTTTTTGAACTGAGAGATACCATAACAGCCACCGGGTCCAACCCTCTTGTCAGGGAAATGGAACTCTTAAGAGCCAGGTTAAGTCATCTAAGTATCAAAACATGTTTCTAACGGAGTCAGGACTAGGATGAAGGTTCAAGGAAGTAGTGGGTGTTCGCACTCTACTTCCTAATCGAATGAGTGAATTTACGTAGCATTAACCAAACCTTTTTTTTTTTTTTTTTTTTTTTTTTTTACTGTTGTTCACACATTAATTGGTCCCCTCTTGTTTCCACCATTTTTTTTTTGTAAATATTTTTAATTCACATTTCGGGTTGATGCATAAAATGTATAACATAAAAACACAATATGTAACTTCAAAATTAAAGTCTTATAGTGAAAGCTGAGTCCACAGATACACGTTAGCACTCTTTACAACCATTCGATCTACTGAAGAATAGGGAGGGTGTGTGGCTGCTGCTGAATGAGGAAGAGGAGGTAACATCTTGATAACGATCATGCTCCTGAATAATCCTACTCCTCCTATCTTTTCTGCCCTCCGTAGACATGATCCTAAATGAAGAGCCTTGCTCGACAACTGTTTGTTCATCCATCCATCCTGCGTCTGTTATGTTTATTGAGAGCTGGTGATGGCAATCTCTGTGCCAAATAATATGTGGGAAAAAAAAAACAAAGAAAAAATAAATAATATGTGGAAAGAGAACAAAGAAAATTTTTAAAAGGTGCTATTGTATTTCTCCTAATTCTCATTTTTCTTCTTGCAGATATTTTTAATCCCCTCTTCAAGCAGATTGGACTCTGGAGTTTCCTTGCTGTTTTTCTTCTTTTTAGTCCCATTCCCCTGGGCTCCTTTCTGTTTAGAAACAGCATGTTTTATTAGTAAGGACTCCTCAGATGTTTAGTTTAGATACATATTTAGAAAAAGCTGGCACATTGTATTTTCATATTAAACTAATATGGATTAGCCCATGTAGTACCAGTTGCATTTTTATCTCAATATTTTATTTTATTTTATTTTATTGTATTTTATTTTGATTTTTTTAAAGATTTTATTTATTTATTCATGAGAGATACAGAGAGAGAGGCAGAAACACAGGCAGAGGGAGAAGCAGGCTCCCTCTGAGGAGCCTGATGTGGGACTCGATCTCAGGACCACAAGGTCATGCTCTGAGCCAAAGGCAGATGCTCAACCACTGAGCCACCAGGTGTTCCTACCTCAACCTTTTCAATATGCACAGCAAGTTTTTCTTCCTTCTCAAAAACATACCTTAATAATAAAGATTAATTTTGTAAAAAGATTTTTATTTATTAATTTGAGAGAGGGAGAGCGTGAGCAGGTGCAGAACAAGGACAAGCAGACTCCCCACTGAGCAGGGAGTCAGATTAGAGGATTCATCCCAGGACCCCAAGATCATGGCTTAAGCTAAAGGCAGGTGCTTAACTGACTGAACCTCCCAGGCGCCCCTAAAAATGAATTTTAAGTGCTCCAAGTAATGGTTATAATGTGGTAGATAATCTACAGACAAGTGTTTTCCCTCTTTTTATCTGGGATCTTTACTGTAACTCACTTGAAATTTTATTTATTTTTTATTTTTTATTATTTTTATTTTATTTTTTTATTGGAGTTCAATTTGCCAACATATAGCATAACACCCAGTGCTCATCCCATCATCGCTTGAAATATTAGTCTGGTTACTTGGATGTTAGCAAGTATACATTTAGTTGAGACATATGAACTGGATAAAACAATGTATCATGAAGCCGTTGTCAGCATCAGTTGGAAAACAATAATGTAAACATATATACATGTATATACTTTCCTAAACAATTTGGAAATGTATGATTTCATACAGTGAGAAATCCAGAGGTGAGAGGTCTCAGGTTCGGCAGCTGAGGAAACATCACAAAGAACTCGAGTGCTTTCCATTTTTCCTGGCATCTTCCAAAATGTAATAGTTAACTTTTGGACTCCCCAAAGGGATCTACACCCCAGTCTGTGGAGCTTGTGAACGTGGCAAGTAACATTCATTATAAGAAATAACCTTACAAAGGGGGCTCCTGGGTGGCTCAGTCTGTTAGGTTCCCGCTTTTGATTTTGGCTCAGCTCATGATGTCTGGTAAGACCAAGCCCCATGTTGGTCTCTGAACTAGGCATGGAGCCTGCTTAAGGTTCTCCCTCTCCCTCTGCCCTCCCCACCCCCTCCTCCCCCACTTGTGCATGCTTGCTCTCTCTCCAAGAAAAGAAAAGAAAAGAAAAGAAAAGAAAAGAAAAGAAAAAAGGTATTAAAAAATAGCCTTATTTTCTATTGCAAATTTTTGCCTGCATTTTCTAAAGCAAATGTGTTCATTGCTATGTTATTTGCCATGGCTCATGTTAAATACAATGTTTATGTTGCAGCATGCAAGCTGTACATGTTGTTGCCTACAAACCAAATCACATTATTTGGAGATAGATCAGAAAATGATGTTTTGAGCATTTGACATCCTAATGTCACGTTACTTACGTACAACCATTTCACCGGCTTGCAGCTATGTTTTAGGAGATTGGTTGAGGTTTTGGGTTGCCATGCAACGTAGTATAACTTTTTTCCATTTACGAACAGTGGGAAATAGACTCTTAGTGTTTTTTCACAGAACTTCTGATTTTCGGGAACAAGTGGGAACGCCGGCACGTCCCGAGTACACACATCTGTGCCACTGCCACTCTGATCTAAACCACTGGTTTTTCTCGGCAACTACAGTCACCTTCTATCTGATTGTCGTGCTTCACTCCTGCCTTCCCAGTGTCTGCTCCACAAGGCAACCAGGGAGACTTTTAGAAATTGTAGTAAAATATGCATAAGATACATTATTTTAATCATTTTTACCTGTACCGTTCAGTGGCATTACGAACATTGACTTTATCACACAACCATGGCCTCCATCTATTTCTGGAACTTCAGTGCAAGCCTGCGTTCCTGGCATGCATGGTCCCACCCTCCACAGTGGCTCCCTCGGGGATGCCCCCAGGAGCCCGCGGCAGGGGCACGCGTGGGAAAGCACTGGGCACAGCGTGGCTGCAGGGACCCGAGGAAATGATGCACTTAGGGTGTTTCGGAAGAACTAATATTTAGAGGGTTAGGGACTGACGCTCTGTTATGTGTCATCTCTAGTATATCCCATATACATTAAGCATATTTCCAAATTCTTCACCAAGTCATAGGTTCACGACCAAGGCAGACTGTAAATGACAAGAGCCTAGTGTCACCAACAGTCCAGCTCTAGAAATAGGAGTAATGGAAACCACTTCAGACCTATCAGAATGGCAGCAATTAGAAGGACGGATGACTCAAGGCTTGACGAGGATGTGGGGAGACAGGGCGTTGCTAACGGGAGTGCAAACCGGTACAGTCATTCTGGAAAACTGTCAGTTCCTTTGTGAAATTAAGTGTGCATCTGTCCTCTGACCCAGCAATCCCACTCTTGAGGTTGTGCAATGCACTGCTTTCACAACTGTAAGCTGTGGCCCTGATTCAAGACCACAAAATGAACTGCCAGGGTATCTGGGAATAGGTCCTCCTGCTTGCCAGGTAGACCAAAGATCTAGGTCTGTCACAGCAACGGTGACTGAAAAAGAGAAGACATAAAATGAGTGTATTTCCAGGACTAAAAAGGAAAGCAGCCACCCAGTGGGGGAAGCCTCAAGTCTCCGTGGACTCTAGGAAGTGCCTGAAGCTGTGTGTGCCTCTTGGAGGTGAGACTTGGGAAAAGGAGGCAAGGAAGGATGTGCGGAGGGACTGAATTCTGGGAGCCAGAGCCCTGGGAGACTGGGTGAGGGGACCGTGTGGGCTTAGCACCAAGGGGGCGTAGATTCTGCAGAGCTTCTGCCCTCGGAAGACCCGTTGGCTGCAGCATAGGTCAGCAGGAGCCAGCTCCGAGGCAGTGCAGAAGGACAAAGAGAACCGGCGACGAGTGGAGGCAGCAGCTGGGCAGTGGGGGCCTTCCCTTACTGGGAAGAAGACTGTGGTGGAGCCTTCCAGGATGCCCGGAGGATCTGGAAGAGGACAAGAAAGTGCATGTTTGGGATCCTGGAATTCCTGCCAGGCTGTAGGTGGAGGTTAGAACTATTTCTGATTAAAATCTGGAAAAGTAAAGTAAACGAGGCAGTACCTGTGGAGCGGTTCCTGTGTGCTGCCCTCGTTTAAATATCCATTTTCTTACTGGACAGCAACATGCAAAAGAATGAAACTGGGCTACGCTCTTACACGATGCACAAAAATACACTCAAAAAGGATTAAAGACCTAAATGTGAGACCTGAAACCAGAAAAATCTTCTTCACTGAAATTCCTGACTTCCCAGGCAGGAATGTCTCCGACATGGGTTGTAACAACATTTTTCTAGATATGTTGCCAAATGAAATCTTGCCATTTGCAATGACATGGATGGAGCTAGAGGCTATTATGCTAAGCAAAATAAATCAGAGAAAGACAATAGAATATTATTCAGCCATAAAAAAGAACAAAATCTTACCATTTGCAACAACATAGGTGAATCTATCTATCATCTATCTATCTTCATAGAGTATAATGCTAAGCAAAGTAAGCCAGCTGAAGAAAGATAAATACCATATAGTTTGACTCATATGGAATGTAAGAAACAAATGAAGAAAAAAAAAAAAAAGAGTGACAAACCAAGGAACAGATTCTTAGCTATAGAGAACAAACAGATGCTAACAGAGGGGAGGTGGGTGAGGGATGGGTGAAATAGGTGAAGGAAATTGAGTACACTTTTTTTTTAAAGTAAGGTCTGTGTCAATGTGAAGCTTGAATGCACAACCCTGAGATTAAGAGTAGGATGCTCTACCGACTGGGCCAGCCAGGCACCCCGGGAGTACTCTTATCTTGATGAGCACTGAGTAATATATGGAATTGTTGAATCACTATATTGTACACCTGAAACTAATATAACACTGTAGGTTAACTACGTAGGAATTAAAATTTAAAAAAGATGCATCAATATAAAATCATTTTTGTAGAAGCTAACTTGTGATAGGAATGTATATGCCAGTATAAAAATAGGAAAATGCCTCTGAAATAAAAATTTTTTTAAATAAATATGTATCCAACATCATTTGTTGAAGAAGCTTTTTTCCATTGGATATCCTTTCCTGCTTTGTCGAAGATTAGTAGACCATAATGGATGAAAGACCTAAATGTGAGACAGGAATCCATCAAAATCCTAGAGGAGAACATAGACAGCAACCTCTGTGACCTGGGCTCCAGCAACTTCTTACTAAACACATCTCCAAAGGCAAGGGTAATAAGGCAAAAATGAACTATTGGGACTTCATCAAGATAAAAAGCTTCTGCACAGCAAAGGAAGCAGTTGACAAAACCGAAAGACAACCGACAGGATGGGAGAAGATATTGGCAAATGACCTATCAGATAAAGGGCTAGTATCCAAGATCTATAAAGAACTTATCAAACTCAACACCCAAAGAACAAAGAATCCAGTCAAGAAATGGGCATAAGACATGAATAGACATTTCTCCAAAGAAGACCTACACATGGCCAACAGACACATGAAAAAATGCTCGATATCACTTGGCATCAGGGAAACACAGATCAAAAACCACAATAAGATACCACCTCACACCTGTCAGAATGGCTAAAATGCACAAGTCAGGAAATGAGAGATGCTGACAAGGATGTGGAAAGGGGAACCTTCCTGCACTGTCGGTGGGAACGCAAGCTGGAGCAGCTGCTCTGGAAAACAGTGTGGAGGTTCTTCAAAAAGTTGAAAATACAGCTACCCTATGACCTAGCGATTGCACTACTGGGTATTTACCCCAATGATACAAATGTAGTGATCCTATCCTAAGGGACACCTACATCCCAATGTTTATAGCAGCGATGTCCACGACAGCCAAACTATGGAAAGAACTCCAATGTCCATTGACAGATGAATGGATAAAGAATATGTGGTCTATATATAAATATATGGAATACTACTCAGCCACCAAAAATGAAATCTTGCCATTTGCAATGACATGGATGGAACTAGAGGATATTATGCTAAGTGAAATAAGTCAATCAGAGAAAGACAATTATCATATGATCTCACTCATATGTGGAATCTAAGAAACAAAACAGAGGATCATAGGGGAAGGAAGGGAAAAATAAAGCAAGATGAAATCAGAGAGGGACACAAACCATAAGACACTCTTAATCATAGGAAGCAAAATGAGGGTCCCTGGAGGGAGAAGGATAGAGGGATGGGGTAATTGGGTGATGGGCATGAGTGAGGGCACGTGATGTCATGAGCACTGGGTGTTATATAAGACTGATGAAGCACTGACCTCTACCTCTGAAACCAATAATGCATTATGTGTTAGTTAATTGAATTTAAATAAAATAAAATAAATAAGTATCTATTTTTAAAATTAGATTGTGACTTTCTCAAAAGTGGAGCCCAGCTTTTATTCTGCATTGCATCTCCATGACTTGGCACAGAATCTGGGACACAGTGGTTCTCTGTAAATGTTAGCTGAAGGGGCACAGAAGGGGACAAGGCGGGTTGGAAACACAGACGGAGGCCAGACAGGGGGAGCAAATGGAGTCCTGGGTACTCCGGGGAAGTCCCCAAAGTCCTCTCTGTCCCCTTTCTCTTTAACAGAAGGGCCAACTGCTTAGCTCAGATCATTTGCTCAAACACTTGGTCAGGGTAGAGTCACTGTTTCTAAATATCATTTCTAAAGAACTAAAAAAAAAAAAAAGAGGGAAGGATAACAGGTGATGATTATTCTATAATGTACATGCTATGCTTCCTTTTAAAAAACCTTGGAAGACTATCTATTCCAAATCGCATTTTTAAGTCAGATTTCATAGCGACCTATTCTGATGTATCCAATGACCAGTACAGCTCTGGTTAGGAACTTGAATAATGCTTGCAAGTGGAAAAACAAATCACTCACATTCCAAGAGCTTTTGCACATAGTAGGAATTTAATTCACATTTCTCGGCTGACTTCTTTCCCTGGAATATTTATGCTTTCTTGTAATCCTTTGTGTCTGGCAGTACATAAAGAAAAGAGGGGTAATTTGTTTCTATAACTTGGAGGAGAAGAACTATTGAAAATTTAATGACTTAAGAGGTTTTTTTGTTTTGTATTTAAATTACACAAATCATTGCTAACAGAGTTTAGTTTTTACCTTTCTATGGTATTTGACAGAATCCAACTGAACTAAAGTCTTTAGCCCCAGAAAATGTTAGTCATTGGCATGGAGACTGTAGAATGGGTTAGTACAATCTATTAAGGTTGATTTATCCATTTTACAAAAAAACAAATACAGATACATTCTTGTTAGACAGGCTCTGTTGAGCTTAGTGGTTAATGGTATTGATACAGACCCAAGTAGACCAAGGTTTTAGCAAGTTCTTAAATATTTTATCCTATCTTTGGAGTGAGGTGTATTTCCGTGTTTTCCAACTATGTTAATACACAAGAGCACTTGCAGATTATACGTGCAATAGGCTTTGGAACACTTGTCTACAGTTGCATACACTCTGTGTGGGGCAGACATCTCCACGGGTGACCTATATCTGGTTTACTTCCTACATCTGAGTACATAGAACTGCATTTCCTTGTTTCAGCATTTAGTCATAGCATATAATTTGCTTTAGGTCAACAAAATATAGTGCCTGATTTTCTAGCCTTTTGCTCACCTACCACAGTTATCATAGAAGCTTGGTCTCTCCATCCGTCTGGAGTCCCTGAATAACTAGGATGAGCAGAACCACTCCTCTGAGCTGTGCTGGAATATAATGATTTGTAGTAAGGAATAAGCTGAGATATTTAAGTTGTCTGTTAACTGCAGCATAACCTACCTAGCTAGTCCTGATAGGTATAGAAAACCAAGTATTTATACACATAAAAATATGCATATATGTGTATATGGGTAAAAATGTAGAGAGGTAAATAATAGGGATAATGTACATAGCAGAGCAGTCACCAAATTGTTTCCTTTCCTTCTCTGTGAAGTTGGGCACAAAGACAGGCAACATTGTTCAGCTTCTCTTGCAGGGAGGGGTTCTGGTCAATGAAATGTGGACAGAAGAGCTATCAGGCATCTCTAGGCCTGACCCATAGACCATCTCCCGTACAATTTCCTGCATGTTCTCTCCTGTTTTCTGCCATCCAGATGCAGAGAGTTCAAGGAGGCCTCTGAGGCTCTGGGAAATGATAGCACCAGTAGATGGAAGGAACATGGGTCCCTAAGTGACTGCAGAGAGCAGAGCTCTCACACTGCCCCATGGTCCATGGTGGGCTATGATTTATGATGTGAGTTATAAACAAACAAACAAACAAACAAACAAACCAAAACCATCTTTATTTGTTTAAGCCACTGAGACCTTGGAGTTGAAATTGGTAATAGTTCAATACTTTAGTTTGAAATGAGCAATAGTTGGATATTTCCTTAAAATAAAAGATACCTATTTATTTATTATTATTGTTGTTGTTGTTGTTATTATTATTTATTCATGAGAGACACAGAGAGAAAGGCAGAGACATAGGCAGATGGAAAAGCATGCTCCCTCCAGGGAATCTAATATGGGACTCGATCCCTGGACCTGGGATCACACCCTGAACCAAAGGCAGATTCCCAACCACTGAGCCACCCAAGTGTCCCTAAAAGATACCTATTTCAATCTCAAACCAGCATCATGCTTTTTGGAGGAATACAAATATTCTCACTAAAGTTAGGAACAAGACAAGGATGTCCACAATTACTATTATTAATTAGCATCGTTTTGGTGGTACTAGCCAATGCAATTAGATAAGAGAAAGAAATCATGGGTTTTAGCTATCCCAGGAAAAATTACAAGAGGCAGGCCCAAATAGGCAGGCCCTAAAACCTTCAGAGATTTCAGGTTTCAGTATTTGATAAAGGGGACATAAAATCCACGTGGAATAAATGGATCATATAATAAATGCTGTTAGGACAACAGAACAAATATCTGAATAAAACTGGATCCCTGTCTCAAATATTAGCTCCCTATAAATTCTAGACCCACTAGAGCTTTAAATGCTAAACAAATGGAACAATGAAAATACTATAAGAGATCATGAATTTTAAAAATAATCTTTGAAGGAGAAAAGTCTTCCTATTGTGATACAACACTTAAAAGTCATAAAACAAAGATTGTTAAATGCAATTATATATATATGTAGCATATATATATATTCTCCCCAGAACGATGGTCCTTTATATATTTATATATATTATAAATAAATATATATTATATATATATAAATTCTGAAAGTTCAAAAGGAAAAGGAGAAAATAGGAAAAATCTTTATAAACCATTTTATGAGCAAAGGGCTAGTTTTTCTAATATTGAAAATACTTCTTATGAATCAATTAAAAGAGTTTTCAACAACTTAATAAAAAATGGGAAAAGGATATAAATAAGCAGGTCTTGAAAAAGCAAATACAAATCAATGTCTCTTTTCCCAAAACGTTTTTATTGTGGAAAACTTCAAATGTGTGCTGAAGTAGACAGAACAGTTTAATCAACTCCCCCTGTCTGTACCCATCACGGAGCTTCAGCATTTATCACAGCCAGTCTTATTTTGTCATACCCATCTACCCATTTCCCTCAGAAATACCATTTTTGACCTATCAGAAAGCCAGAGAGCCAGAGAGTTAAGAAAAAAAAGCAAACAGATTTTATCAGGGAAAAAAGTAAAAAAAGAAAAAGAAGCCTCATATATTGTTGGAAGGAACGTATATCATTTATAATCTCTAGGATGGAGACGGGTTTGCTTTTATCTATAAAAACAGTAAACACTTTGAGCATTTTTAATGCAACTCTACTTGCACATGTGCAAAATGACATGTCTACAAAGTTATAAATGATAACAGCCTCTGATTGGAAAAAACTTAAATGCTAATACTTTGTAGGTATGAAAAAAAAGGAGGAAATTGCACTGATACGGAGTGATCTCCAAGGTTTTTTGGGAAGTGAAATGTAAGGTGCAGAACAGGGTAACAGTGTAAACTTCCACTTGTATAAAAAAGAGCAAAAAACAACAACAATAAAAATTTGGTAACAGTGAGTTGTCCAGGCGTCTCTCCGGGAGAAAACTTGATAGCTCAGGGATAAGGACAGAGGACAGAAATTCAACTTTCCTCTAGGCTTTTGACTTACATATCATTTCCAAGCACGGACTATTCAAACACAAATTTAAGTTAAAAATTAAAAAACAATCTGGCAACCAGCACACTCTATGTTCAAGCGGAGCACGCTACTTGTCTCCTGTTGGCCCGCGGAGAGCCTGATGACGGCTCCTCTTTGGAAGGTAAAACAAACAAACAAAAACCAAATGACTCATTTAAAAATATTAATCTTTCAAATAAAAAGGAAATTAGTGACCCCCGGTCTTGGTTTGTAATTGTAATTATAACTGGAAAGGACCATTGGGGAGAGCATCTACTTGAACTAAGGAAAATAATAAAAATGAGAAAGTATTGTTCTAACTGAGAAATAAATATCCTGTGGAAGGCACCAGTGCCAGCATGGACACACACACACACACACACACACACACACACACACCCCACACTCCTATCCTGGCAACTTGGTTCTCTTCCCAAGTAGAATGAAATAACACACGGATGCATGTGAGGCAAAGGCTGGCCTGTAGCGTCTCGCTTTAGGTCCCTTCGCCCAGCCTGGCTCTTAGGAGAGGCTCTGTTTGATCAAACCCCATGTGTTCTGAGCTGTATTTTATTTTACAGCTTTCCAAAGAGCTGTCCAAATGCTCCACCCCCTTTCCGCAGCGGAACCCCAGCCATCTCAGTGTGTGTTTCTCTCACCCAGCTGGCCCGACTGGAAGGCCTGTGCTGGGTGCCAAGAGGCCCCGTGTCCCCCAAGGAGGGGGTGATGCGGGAGGTGCTTTCTGTCTCATTCCATCATTGGGGGGTGCTGTCCACTGCCCCTTCCCGCACTCTCCGAAGAGTGGCCTGGCACCAGCCTTGAGATGCCTCTGCGGGTGGGTGGTTATGCTGCTTCAGATGGACTTTATACCTACATTTGTAAGATTTTATAACTCCTAAAAGAAATAATGAAGCCATACAATTGAGTGGTAGAAAATTTCCATGCAGCTACCCCCACGGAGAGCCCTGGAATGGTGCTGGCGCTCGCGGTAATCGAGGTCTCAGCATTTGTGAGGCAACACTTTTTTTTTTGTCTTGGTGCTAAGTGGCCCGTAGTTTTTCGTCGAGCCCTTCCCGCGTGCAAAGCTGTGTTCCGGGTGCTAGGGATATGATGATAAGTAGAGAGATAAGATCCAGGCCCTCCTGAAGCCAATAACCTAGTGATGCAAGATTTATGTTTCATGTTAAACATTCAGCGGAGCCTTGGAGCGGATGCTGTCCTGCTTGGATGGGCCATGCAGGCCGGTGGGCCCACGCCACTCACGTTCTCATGGTGCCGGCAGATACTTTCAGCCCCATTCGTGTTGGTGGCCGCCAGCCCTCAGCTGAGCCCCTCTTTGAGTCCCGCCCTTGGCAGAGGAGAGTGGCTTAGGTCCAAGGGCTCATCTCTCTCTGGGAGGCATCTGCATCGCATCACTGACTGTCCGGGATGGGTACACAGCCCTCCCTCTGGCTCCTGGGACTGATGGTTTTTTCTTGTCCTTTTTCTGCAACTGACCTAATTCTTTTGCTAAGAATTAGAATATAATGACTTTGCTCATCTCTTAATCTTACTCTTCCTTCTGTGCGGATGCACTGTTTCCTAGAAATTCATGGGCCCAATTACAAATATGTGTTTAGACTACTTTTTCAAAGTTGGTGTCTCTTCTTACAACCATATATGATACTGAAACCAGGTCAGTATTTTAACGGTGGTCTTCTGGACTAGAACCTTATACATGAAAGCAAGCTTAAAGTTTATTTAAAGGAAATGGCTCAGAAACAAGCAAACATGAGGTTCGCTGCTGGAACTGAATTTATACTCTCCCACTTCAAAATACTTTTAAGACATGGTCACGGGGTATCATTCACACGTGCTGTAACAGCTTTGTTTGTTGCAAATGACAGAAAATGCTGGAACTGGCTTTAGCATAAAGCAATGGTTCTCAACTTGGACTGGTTTAGCCCCACAGGAGACATCTGGCAATGTCCAGAGATATTTTTGGTTGTCATAACTGAGAATGTGTATTTAATGAGTAGAGGTTAGGGATGCTGCTCAACATCCTTTTTTGCACAGGATGGCCCCCACCCCCCTCCACCCACAAAGAATCATCTGGTCCAAATGTCAATAGAGCTGAAGTTGGGAGTCTCTGATGTAAATGACAGTGGCATCTCCAGGGTTCACACCCTCACAGCCTACCCTTCGAGAGAGGAAGGAATTTGCTCCTGGAAGCCCCCTCTGAAGGGAGAGAATGTTCTTGTTTCCCACAAGTCCCAGCAAACAGGTGCCCCAGCCTTACCACCTCAGGTGGTCATGCGCTCTCTGGCCAAACCCTAGAGCGGGACTCACTGACAGGTCAACTCAGCCAGGGCCTGATGCTGGAGCTGGCAGGGGCTGGTGGAGCCCCAGCAGGAGACTGAGATATGGTTTTATCAAAAGACAAGTGAACGTCACTTTTAGCAACAGGGATGGGGGAGTGAGATGTCCCTTCTTCTACTGATTGTACCAAGTAAGACTGGGACTTAGATGCAAGCACTCCGTAAAGTGCATTTTGGGTGTTTTCTCTACAGAATCAACAAAATATGCCTGAAGTATGTCAAAGCTGTGCTTCCCCGCTGGAGTCAGATTGCTCTAGCACCACTGAAATCTGGCTCTTTGATAAGCAGCCTGAGACAAGCGGGATCTGGGGCCTAAGGCAATTCTGGGCCATTCACTTATTCCCATTGGAACCAGGTGGACTCAGAAGGGCAATACTGCCAGAAGAATCCCTCTGTAGGCCCTTAGTCCTGTACATGTATGTGTTTACAGATGTGTGTACGCATGTGTTGGGCCGGAGATTGTGGCAAGTGTTGTTTCACCTAAAACTCTAAAACCTTCAGGATAGTGTTTTGCCATTCTCTTTTTTCTCCATTTCCTTTCTGCCTCCCCCCCCCGTTAAGAATTATTGCACACAATGAGAAATCATATTAATAACCGACAGTACTGAGTGCTTACTCCGTGCCTAGTAGAGTGCATCTTAAACACACATTGTCACGAGTGCCCATGCGAAACATATTTATTTCTTTAGAAGATGAAACAATTGGTTCAAGAGGTAAGACAACTTGTTCAAGACTAAGTGGCAGGGGGACAGTGTGGGGGCAGGAGAGACATGGAGAGTGAGTGCTCTAAATCTGGTCCAAGCCCTGTTGCTCGTTCATAGATAAATCCCCACCCTGCTGGGCTGTTTGGATGTGACCTGTTTTGGTTAGTGGAATGACCGAAAGTGGGAGTGACACCTGCTATTTTTGGAGGGTAGCTTTGGCAGCCAGACATGGTTCTCTGCATTCTCTTTCCTTCGGCTCCAATGATAGCCATGCTCCAGCTGGGACCCGCTCCATTAGCTGAGTCCCCGAGAGCTCAAGAGCACAGCTAGAGTGAGCTGAAGTGGTCATCTCCCATGATCAAGTGGAAAATCTCTGATGGAGTAAGTCCCCGAGATTCTGGGGTTATTTGTTATCCTAGCAAAATATGATTAATTTTGACTGATTCAAGGGCCCTTGGAACTTTTGGTTTTACAAGGTTTGGATGCCTAGAGTACAAAGCTGAGAGTGAAGCACGTCAAACGGTATTTTGGTAACTATCCCACTGGCCTCTGGTTGCTTATTGTGGAGCTGTGGTGTGCTGGAGGACTTACCACAATGAAGCTGTGGTGGTGTTGGGTCCCATGGTCCTTCACATCCTGGGGACCAGAGTGAGGGGGAGAGTAGTGGGCGTTGGGAGGTACAGTGCGGGAGGTACTAGGAGGTTCACGATCTGATTTCTATGTAGACTTTTTCCTATTATGAAAAAATGAAGTAAGGATTTGTAGGATCTTTTATATGAGATAAAATTAGGTCCAGATGCTTTCTCTGGTCAATTCTTCCAAACATTTAAGGATGAAACAATAATGATGTTTCAGAAACTTTTCCAGAACATAGGAAAAAAGGGGAAACTTTCTCTTTTTATGATGCCAGTCTACTCTGAATATCAATACCTGAAAAGGACATTACAGGAATGGAAAATTATAAGAAACTCAGTTTTCTAACAAAATATTAGCAAACTGAATCCAGCGATATATAAAAAAGGATAATACATCATGTTCAAGTGTGGTTTATTCCAGGAATCAGAGCGCTTTAACATTTGAGACTCAATCAGTGTAATTCATCAGATTACTAGTAAAAAGGGGAAACCATATGACCATCTTGATGGATGAAGAAGAAAAAAAAAACTGGACTAAATTCAACACTCCTTCACGATAAAAACTCCCAGCAAGCTGGGAATGGAAACTTTCCTAATCTGATTAAGAATATTTACAAAAACCCCACAGCAGCAAAATTGCACTCGACGGTGAAACATGGGGCACTGTGGGGAGGCTGAGGCCTGGAGAGAGCCAGCCGCCGACACGCGCCGGAGTCCCCCAAACGCTCGCTTGCTTGAGGCGCTTGTGTGCGTGAGCGCACTTGGACACCCACTTACACACCAGGTTACAAACCTCATGACACTTTTTCTCGAGAAAGACCTGGAAGCGTGAGTGCTTTCTCCCTTCCACGTCAACAAGTTGAGGTGTTCAAACTCGATGAAACCAAACCAAACAGGCCAAAAAGACACCAGACATGTGGTTGAGACTCCACGTATGGTGAAGCTGTTGTGGGTCGGTAGAGAGCAGTTTTCATCTAGACCAGTGATTCTCAACCTTGGCAAATGGCCAAACATCTTTTAGAGAAAAAAAATTTTTTTTCTCGCAGAATCTCCCAGCTTATAAATAAATTATCTTTGTTTTAATACTTAAGTATGTACAGTTGTAAAACCATGTACAAGCCTTCTTATAAATTCCACACGTACATTATAACATTTTATAAGTTTATATTTATAAAGGTTTGTATCTCAATCAATTCTGTAAGTGACTCTATACCAAATCATGGCTTTCACTGTGAATATGGTATTGGCAGCTAAGGTTCAGTTTTTTCCCATTTTTAATCTGGTATGACCGCCGTATCACCTTCCATTCTCCCATCATTTCTCTCTACTCAAACCACTGGCAAGTGTCGCTGTGACACTCTCTAGTTGTCTGGCTTTCACTGGGCTCCATGCATCTTTAGATCAGAGGTGAGACAAATGCAATCTGCAAACTGTTTTTGTAAATAAAGTTTTATTAGAACCCAGCCATGCTCATTTTTTTCTGTGTTGTTTATGGCTGCTTTCATACTACATTGACCAAGCTGAGCAAATGCAACAGAAATGGAAAGGCCAGCAAGACCTGACATATTTTCCACCTGACCCTTTGCAGAAAGAGTTTGCATGCCCTTTATTTATGTGATAAATCTGTTACTTTAATAGCTCGTTGAAATTAAGGGAATACTTTTTTGGCACTAATGCCCTCATAAAGCCCAATGCAGAAGTGGGTGTTGGCAATGCTAAGTTATGGCAGGTGGGTATTTAGATGATTCAGAATATATGCACAGATTATTGTTTCTGGGGTAACTTAGATCACTTCATACTACCAGACACTAGGTGTTTAGCACTAGCATAAAATTAGAGGGAACAACTTACCAGCTAAGGCAAATTCATTTATAGTTGATCAGTTGATCTAATTTGTACGTTGATGTCACCTACAGGTGTTTTCTTGGTCTATGTGAAAAATGGGTATTATTCAATAGACTTTATTGAAAATCTATTAGGAAACCAAAGATGAATCAGATACAGTTCTTGACTCAAAGTCACGTGGAGCTAGAATTTAGAGGTCTACTTTATTTCAACACTGGGAATTCAAAGTGTCCCTAACCCTCTGTGAACCAACTTTTCATGGGAATGTCCCATTTTTGGCCAGTGTAAATGACAGCTAGTTTGGCTTGTCTTCCACACTCCTATGTTTCTATTTAAAAACTACAGTTGATCCTTGGATAACATGGGTTTGAACTGCGCAGGTTCATTTATGGGCAGATTTTTTTCGATAAATATAGTACTGTAAATGCACAGTATATAATACATATAACACACAGAATATGTGCTTACTGGCTGTTTATGTGATTGGTAAGGCTTCTGGTCAAGAATAGATTGTTTGTAGTTAAGGTTTTGGGGAGTAAAATTCTATGTGGATTTTGACTATGCCCCAAGCCTCGCGTTATCCAAGGTTCAATCGTGCTTCACTGGAGGAAAGTGGTCAAGGAAACAGGTCTTGAGAAAAAGAAGGTATTTTCCTTCTGTAGTTTGAAAAGAGGTATTTTGCGCACAGTGTCTGAATCTAGAAAGGGCATGTGCCCATCTATCTTTCCAACAAATATCCGCCTAGAGTTTTCTATGGCCAAGTATTTGGCTGGGAGCTAGGGCAACAGTTGGGAACAGGAAGCCATGCTTCCTATGCTTAGATAACATCCAGCCTA
Organism: Canis lupus baileyi; assembly: GCF_048164855.1. Lineage (NCBI taxonomy): Eukaryota > Metazoa > Chordata > Mammalia > Carnivora > Canidae > Canis > Canis lupus. The sequence continues at coordinate 23,816,336 of NC_132874.1, read as the reverse complement.
GGCCTGCAAAGGCTTTCTGCAAGTGTGGGAAGGTACACCCAAGCACTACGGGATCCTGCAAGAGGGGGAAAGTAAGGTAAATCAGGAGGCAGGAAAGGCATCTTGAAAGAAATCAGATTCGGGTTGAGACTTTAAATATGGTAGGAGTTAGATAAGCCAGCAGGATAGGAGGAACTCTGGAGGCACGATAGAGAGCCTGTGGCTAGGTATATTATTGGAAACTTTTGAGGAAGGAAAAGACGAAGATGTCTGTGGATATGATGATCATATGTCACTGAGATATTTGCAAACTCTTGCCTTTAAGCTTTTTCTTTTCTGGCCTGGGGTCCATGTCAAAGAATTTAGACATCGTCTTTGTGATAGCTCATTGCTTGAGGTCGATTGACATTTGATGCTACATCTTTTTTTTTTTTTTTAAAGCCAGCACAGGAGGAAGTTATACTTTCCCACCCACCTAGTTTCCACATAATCTCAAAAGTAATAAAACAGACAGACCAGTCTGTATTTGCCAAACTCTCTTATGCTCTGAGCTTGTAATATATTGGCCTCTTTCTCCTTCCCTCAAAGAAGGAAACTTTGCTCTCATATTTCTTTCTGTGAGCAAGACAAATGCACACACACGCGTTTCACAGGAGTTTAAAAATGCTGAATTTCAAGTTCGAGAATGCTCCTTCATGATACTTTCTCTGCTTTCCTCCGTCAGGTCAATTAGATAACAGATGCCCTTGACTGAGAGTGGAAAGGGTACCTTACACTTTGGGAGATTTATTTTAAAGGAAATGCTTTATGAGTGAGGTCTGCTTGGGTGGACTCTACTGAATGTCTGTGTGGGACAAACTGTGCCCAAACTCTTTCCTGGAGCTGGCACGACAAGGTGCTGAAGGCGGGGGGGGGGGGGGGGGGATTTGCAAACAGATTAACTTAAAAGCACATCTTTAAATGAAGCTTTTGGGAAAGGCCCTCTGACCCCCTTGATCACAGTCCTGATCCAGCTTGCTCTCCATCACGTGGGCGCTCACGTTCGTGATGGGTGCACGTGGAAACTGGGTGCAGAGAGCAGGCTTTCTGTCCCCAACCTGGTTCTCTCAAACTTCCCAAGGCCCCTTGGGCAAGTTATTATATACATTTGGACCTCAGTTTCTCATCTGAAAATGAGGTGTTTGCACCAGATGACCGCTAAAGTCCCCTCTCGCTGGAACATTCTGTGAATGAATCTATTGAACATGTTTAAAATCCCTAGACAGATGGAAATGGAGGTCAGAAGTTTATTTAGTACAACATTTTATGGGGAAACCAGCACACTCACAAAAGCTCTTGTACTTCTTGCTACTGTCATTTATGCCAGTTCAGTGTTCAGCAACACTAATAATTTGATTTGGTTTCATCTTCTGGAAAATTGGGATTGAGGGCAAGCTATGAATGTGGGTGCAACGTCTAACAGGTGACATTCCACGGTTGTGTCCTCCCCACCCCCAAAAGCCCTTATCTGAAAGACCACTGTTCCAGAACACCTGGGGCTTCTTTCCACGAGCATCACGTTATTCTCATTAAGTGCAAGAACCTGCAACAATTATGTAAAAGTGTGCATATGGGGAAAATTCAGCACATTTCACAAGGGAACGGGTATACAAAGCCAGCTTTGAACCTGCAAATGTGGGCTGGCCGACATGCCACAGGTGAGAACGTGCTAGTGAGGGAGTGTCGACAGGCCTGGAGCCATTAATTCATGCATCCTCTGAGACACTTGGGCAATTGTTTGGGGTTTCCGGTGCTTCGAGGGCGGCCTCCTCCTTGGCACGTGTGGGCGCTGCTGGCCAAGAAGGGTCTCTTTTGCTCACTCCTGGTTTCAGGTCTTAAATCTCTTTTTTTACCTTTCTATATTTATCTCCCTTACTATCCTACTTTTCCTTTCTTCTCAGCTACTTTCTCTTTGGTTCCAAGGCAACAGACATGGACAAGTTAGAAAGAGTGGGGGGAAAAAAGATGTGCTAATTTATAGTTGATAGTCACTGATGTAGCCAGCATAACAGAAAACGCAGAAAAACCAGTCAATCCGTGTGTTTCTGTGCCTCTCCTGGGTGCGTGCCTGGGGGGGGGGGCGGGGGGGCAACTTCTCTCTGTGATGGGACAAGTGGAAGCCGTGCGCTCCCACCCTGACCGCAGAAGTGCAGGTGCGAACGACCAGGGCTTTGTCTGGGGTACAAATTCCTCTGCCGGTGCCAGGAGCATGTGCCTCTGGTTGCACACACACCCTGTGCACATACAGGGGCACGCACGGAACACGCCCACCACACCTGCGTACCTGGCAGCACCGCACCCCAACGACTATGAGCACACACACACACCCCACAGCGCACACAGGCCCACACGTGCACACACTTGAGCACATGCCACACGCATTGCCTCCATTCCCAGTGAGTACACACCTGGTATGCCTGTGCTCCCCCTGCACACCCAGGCACACTCAGGCACACATTGCCTGCGTATACATGGTGGAGGCGCAGAGACCAGGCCCCTGAGGACGGAGGTGATGGAGAGGGGGGATGAAGGACGCCGACACAGGGCAGCGAGAGGGACATGGGCTGGGGGGGGGAGGATGCGGTGACGGGGGAGAGAGGGATGCGGGCTGGGGGGGAAGGACACTGTGACGGGGGAGAGAGGGACGCGGGCTGGGGGGAAGGACGAGGTGACAGGGGAGAGAGGGACGCGGGCTGGGGGGGAAGGACGCGGTGACAGAGGAGAGAGGGACGCGGGGTGGGGAAGGACGTGATGGGGGAGAGAGGGACGCGGGCTGCGGGGGAAGGACGCGGTGACGGGGGAGAGAGGGACGCAGGCTTGGGGGGGACGTGGTGACGGGGAGAGAGGGACGCGGGCTGGGGGGGAAGGACGTGGTGATGGGGAGAGAGGGATGTGGGCTGGGGGGAGGACGCGGTGACGGGGAGAGAGGGACACAGGCTGAGGGGGAGGGACGCGGTGTCGGGGGAGAGAGGGACGCGGGCTGGGGGGAAGGATGCGGGGACGGGGGAGAGAGGGATGTGGGCGGGGGGAGGACGCGGTGACGGGGGAGAGAGGGATGCGGGGGGTGAAGGACGCGGTGACAGGGGAGAGAGGGACGCGGGGCGGGGGGTGAAGGATGCGGTGATGGGGGAGAGAGGGATGCGGGCTGGGGGGAAGGACGCGGTGACGGGGGAGAGAGGGACACGGGGGGATGAAGGACACGGTGATGGGGGAGAGAGGGATGCGGGCTGGGGGGGAAGGATGCGGGGACGGGGGAGAGAGGGATGCGGGCTGGGGGGAAGGACGCGGTGACGGGGGAGAGAGGGACGCGGGCTGGGGGGGACGTGGTGACGGGGAGAGAGGGACGCGGGCTGGGGGGGAAGGACGTGGTGATGGGGAGAGAGGGATGAGGGCTGGGGGGACGCGGTGACGGGGGAGAGAGGGACGCGGGCTGGGGGTGAAGGACGCGGTGACGGGGGAGAGAGGGACGCGGGCTGGAGGGGAAGGACGCGGGGACGGGGGAGAGAGGGATGCGGGCTGGGGGGGGACGTGGTGACGGGGAGAGAGGGTCGCGGGCTGGGGGGGGGACGCGGTGACGGGGGAGAGAGGGACGCGGGCTGGGGGTGAAGGACGCGGTGACGGGGGAGAGAGGGACGCGGGCTGGGGGGGAAGGACGCGGGGACGGGGGAGAGAGGGACGCGGGCTGGGGGGGAAGGACGTGGTGATGGGGAGAGAGGGATGCGGGCTGGGGGGGACGCGGTGACGGGGGAGAGAGGGACGCGGGCTGGGGGGGAAGGACTCGGTGTTGGGGGAGAGAGGGATGCGGGCGGGGGAAGGACGTGGTGATGGGGGAGAGAGGGATGCGGAGGGTGAAGGACGCGGTGACAGGGGAGAGAGGGACGTGAGGGGGTGAAGGACGCGGTGATGGGGGAGAGAGGGACGCGGGCTGGGGGGGAAGGATGCGGTGACGGGGAGAGAGGGACGCGGGCTGCGGGGGAAGGACGCGGTGACACGGAGAGAGGGACGAGGGCTGGGGGTGAAGGACGCGGTGATGGGGGAGAGAGGGACGCGGGCTGGGGGGGAAGGATGCGGTGACGGGGAGAGAGGGACGAGGGCTGGGGGGGAAGGACGCGGTGATGGGGGAGAGAGGGACGCGGTGGGGGAAGGGCGCGGGGACGGGGCAGCGAGAGGGACGCGGGCTGGGGGGGGGACGTGGGCTGGGGGGGAAGGACGCGGTGATGGGGGAGAGAGGGACGCGGGCTGGGGGGGAGGTCGCGGTGTCCGGGGAGAGAGGGACGCGGGCTCCCCGGGAGGAAGCCTGACCGCCTCCCGCCGGTGGAGACCGGGAACATGCACGGACCGTGGTTCCAAGATCTCGACATTTGAAACAAAGCAAAACACGCGTCGCCTGCCGCACCCTCGCATACGCGGAGCCCTTGCACACGCACGGGGCTTTTGCACACACGCAGGCGCTCTGGCACACGCAGGGCCTCGCACACGCGGGCGGGAGGCCCCAGGGTCGGGGTCGGGCGGGCCGGGAGCAGCCGCGAGGACCCCCCCACCCGGCCGAGCCCGCCGCGCCCCGTGGCTCCGGGCCCCCGGGGAGGCAGGGGCGCCGAGGCAGGCAGCGGCGGTCGTTCCCCGCCCCCCCCCCCCGGGTCCCCGCGGAGCGCTCGCCGGTCCCCGGTCCCCGGAGCACGTGTGCTCGTGCGCTCTGCGGCGGGTCCGGCCCTGCTCCGGGGCCGCACACGGGCCGCAGCAAGGTCCCCCAGGACAGCGCTGGACACGCTCGTCGGCTGGAGGGGCGCCCCGGTGCCGCGGCCGACCCCAGCGCCCGCCGGTGGCTCCGGTGCGCGCCTCTCCGCGGGGCGGCCCTGGCGCGGGCTCAGGGAGCTCAGGGGGCTCAGGGGGCTCAGGGGGCGCGCACCCCTCCCGGGGACTCGGCCTGCTTCAGGTGCCCGCAGGGTCCTGCTGGAGCTGCTCGCGGCCCTGTGGCCCAGGGCACACCCCTAAGTCATTCGTGAGCCTCGGTTCTGCAGCGTGGCCCCCAGCGAGGCTCCTGGGATGCCCCAAGACATAGGAGGGACGGAAGGAAGGAAAGAGGGAAAGGGGGAGGTAGTGAGGGTGAGAAAGAAGGAACGAGGGCGGCGAGAACAGGAGGGAGGACGGCAGGAAGATGTGATTTCCAGAACTGGGCTTATGGGTCCTGTATTAGAGTTGTCCCTGGGGGTGTTCAACAATGCCCTGGTGAGGAAGGCCTCCTGTGTTTTATTTACTAATTTACCTTAAGGATTGTATTTATTCGAGAAAGAGTGAGGGAGGGCGAGAGCTCAAGAAGGAGAGGGGGCCCAGGGAGAAGCAGGCTCCCCACCGAGCAGGGAGCCCAACCTGGGGCTCCATTCCAGGGCCCTGGGGTCATGACCTGAGCTGAAAGCAGATGCTTATCCAACTGAGCCCCCCCCCCCAAGGCCTCTTTTAAATGCACATAATCCAAGGGGTCTTAACACATTGAGGCAACGAGTTCCTCGAATATTTCGCTTTACAACAGTGGTACCTAAGACAATTGTGTAAGGTTTCCCGCTCCTTCTTGTGATACTTATCGAGCACCTGCCATATGCTAGAAGCAGCATGTACCTCTGGGGAGGGTACACCTTCATAAAGTTTTTGGGCTTGTGAGCTGCTGAAAAGTGGGCAAAGTTATGAAAAAGAAATATAAAGGCATCCTGGCTCTTAGTGGATTTTTGTAAACAGGTGCAAACTACCAGCAATTTAATAGACTCTGCATCTACCAATACAAAAAGAATTGGTATCACCAAGACATACAAAATTTCATATAAAAACAATAAAAGGTCAATGATAGAATTATCATTGTTTATTAAAATAAATTATTGATGACGATTATGCTGATAACTAAAAACAAATGATAGATGTAAATTCATCATTTCATTTCCTTAGTTACCTTCTGAGGTAGTAAACTCATTTGGCAAGTGACCCATCACAAAGCTATTTCCTTTTTTTTTAATTTTTTTAAAAGATTTTATTTATTTATTCATGAGAGACACACGCACACACACACAGAGAGAGATTGAGAGAGAGAGAGAGGCAGGGACACAGGCAGAGGGAGAAGCAGGCTCCATGCAGGGAGCCTGATGTGGGACTTGATCCTGGGTCCCCAGGACCACACCCTGGGCTGCAGGCAGCGCTAAACCCCTGTGCCACCGGGGCTGCCCAAAGCATTTCATTTTTTAAAAAATTTTATTCATTTATTCATGAGAGACACACAGAGAGGGGCAAAGACACAGGCAGAGGGAGAAGCAGGCTCCATGCAGGGAGCCTGACATGGGATTCGATCCCAGGCCTCCAGGATCCCACCCCGGGCTCAAGGCAGCGCTAATCCGCTGAGCCACCCAGCCTGCCCACAAAGCTATTTCCAATGAGAAGCATTTACGATGGAACCTGCAGCCTTGTGAAATCAGCTTACACAATTTGTGTGTGTAGCGGAATTACAGCTTTTCCTACTACATTTTCTCAATGCCAAACTGTGTTTTTGACATGTGACATTCAGGTACACATTCATAGAGCCCACTGGGCGCAAGGTGTCCAAGCCCATCCTATTCCTCTTCGTTGACATACATCATTGTAGTGACGTTAATTTGCGTTATTTGAGATAACTGCAGGCAATCTTAATCTAACTTTCTGCCTCAGGACATGCACTGGAGGTGGACTTTAGGAACCAAGGCAGGAATGCGTCTTGAGGACTCAGTTGCATGTCTGTAGTGTTCCCTGAACAAAAAACCAAAAAGCTGCCTCATGCAACTAACTCCTAACTAAATTATTATGAGTTGTGGGGGAAAAATGGATTGATGTGAATTTGCTTATATCGTTATAAATATAAAGAAAGTATATTCATGGAGAGGACAAAGTGTCGACCTCTCTGCCCTGCCCTAACTGCACCAGGTGATGTAAAAAATACATCTATGTTTAAATGTTTACAAACTTTACTTATTTGGTAGTCTTCTCTTGCACAACCTCATTAAAAACAAGGGAAGAAGCATTTCACCGAGTGGTCAAGTTATGCAAACATGTAGTCACTCTTGTAAAATCCAACATACGAATCAAGTAGAAAAGTGACTGCCATAGTGGTGAGACCCCTTGTCCCAGCCTCCTGACTGTATAGACTTGAGCTAGTCACCTCCTGTGGAAATTTCCATTTCCTTATCTATACACTAATCTATCAATCAGTCAAGCAATAAAATATAAATGAAATAATCTATAAGAAACAGGCCCTATCTACCTCACAGGGTGGTTGTGAAGACCAAATGAATAGCTTACGAGTTAGTTAATATCCTGCTTTGTTCCAAAAAAATAAAAAGAAGGATGTAAACCACTGACTCAGAATGTGGGAGTGCTTTGAAACTCTAGCTCACTACAGATACGGTAAACATTCTTACCGATCCAGCCAGTGAAAGGGCACGATTCTCAACAAGACCAGGATTTAATATGTAGAATTTAGATACCGGAGAAAAACACACGGTTACAAGCAGTTTCCAGTTCTGCTCGCCATCCAGGTCATTCTCCCAGTACGCCAGCAACTCACAGTAGAATAGTCTGCAGCTTAGACGCCAGGAGGGTTTTAGGATTTAGGCTCTTTAGGAAGAGCCACAGGACGCCCAACAGGCTATTCACCCAGTACTCTGTGCCTATACCGTGGTAGTTTATCAATGAATTGATTGTGATGTTTGCTTCATGTCTGTCTCCCCCATTGGACTATGGGAGTCACGAAGGCCGGGTCTGTGTCTGTTTGGCTCACCGTGGTGGCTCTAGAGCCTACTGTGTCTGGCGCATAGTATGCCCTTAAGCATGCTACTTGAATAAAGGAATAAATGAAGGAGTGACCGTGCGAATCTGACCTCTTGTCCTTCTTAATTAGCAATGCTAGGGTAAGGCAGGCAGGCAGGCTCCATCAAGGAAAAACTAACTATGGTCAAAGGGAGGGAGCGGTAGGCCCAGAAAAGTGCCCAGGCAAGTAGAAAGAGCTCCCTGTCTCTATGCATATGCTTCTCCTGGCCAAGTGCCCTTCCTGCACTCTGGGTAATGTACATATGTTCTGGCCATGCTCTGTTGAACTCAAATTATAGTATTTTGTTCCCCTCTCCAAACACAGAGCCAATATGAATGGCTTTCCCAATAGCTTTAGTCAGTGGAAAGACTGAGCAATGTAACCCAGCCTGTGGCCAGCGAAACTTCAGGACAAGCAAATCAAATAGATAAAGCCCAGATTTTGTCTACATGGCAAAAATACCTGAGGATATATATATCCTACATGTACGTATATGTCTCCATCTGTGAATGGTTCCGTTGTGTTAAAGAATCAGTAAGGAAATAGCTGGTGGAGTATATAGGGTTCACACACACACATGGAATATATAGGGTTCACACACACACACACACACATACACACTCGCATACACACAGAATCAAAGAGTGGTGACTGGATCCCCTGGATGTATGATTAATATATGAATTACACATCACCCTTGATTTAGAAAATTATGAACATGGAATGTGAAGAAGCTGAGCTGGGGAAGGGACTATCATGATGGTATTTCTCTTTGGGTAGGAAAAAGCTCCTAATTTCACTACATTTTTTAAGCATCAACAATATTGAGTAATTATGCATAAATAGCTATGTCTATCTAATTTTGGTAGAAAACATTTCCTCCAAAGTGAAGTCGAAGTTAATATTAAAATGTTTTGAATAAGGAACTCATTCTTTGGACACTCTGCACTTTCCAAAACCAAGATAAAAATGTCACTAAGGAAAATAATCCAATTGGATGAGTAAAGTGGCCGCTACCTAATTATTACCGATCCTTTCAGAAGGCACATTTAATCTTGAGATGATTATTTCAAATTTGACATCTGATTCTTTGTTGAAGTCATAGGCTTAGTGCCTGCTACTCCCTACTATGCTTTCTTTTAGAAATAAAAACACTAATTCTCTGAAGGAGTACCCTGTATTGAAATTAAGCAGGCATAAGGAACCCAGGAGTTACCGTCTTTGATCAGAGCACAGAATATTGCTTTATGCTAAAATGAGAAGTTTAAGATGTCTTTACTTATGTGAATTAAGAAATGAGGGCTGTGTTGAATATCATAACGTAAATAAAAGACATTCTTGGATCATACTGGGAATGCCTTGTTGCAGGCAAATGTCAAGTGCCGGAAAAATGAAGATAGATTGAACGGTCCAGGAAATGAGCCAGCACAGGGCTGATGAAGGACAAAGCTAGCCACCCTAATTTGATCCTGGACGACTTCTCCCTAACATCCTCCCCACCCTTCCCCCATCCTGGTGCTATAAGAGAGAGACGTAGTTTAACATGTGGCCAGTCTCCTATTTAGTTCCTGGCTTCCTAAATTTTGTCCCCCCACCCCCACCCACCCACAAAACCATTATCCCAATTACTGCTGTCTGTCCTGACTAGTCAGGGGTAGATAATTGAGGCTGCGTAGAAACCTTTCTCTCTTGCATCCTACTCAAACATCTATCCACACGACAGGGCAGCAACGTCTTATTACATAGAGTGGAATGTTGGGAAACCAGGTACTGGTCGTCAAGACAGCCCTGTCTAGGAAGTGACTAGCAGCCCAAGTCTGAATTACTGTTGGCAAACTTTGCAAGGCTGTTCTGTTCCAGGAATAGGGAGATGATGACCATGAAACTTGGAAAAATTGGTTTGGGGCAAATGATATGATACATGATACATTTTCCTGCTATGGAGAATGGCATGAACAGAGGAGGGAAAGGTAATCCAAGTGGTCTTTGGTTAAGAATGTGTTAGGCTCTGCAAGTCTGCGAAGGTATGTGCCCAGGGTCTGAAATTCACATGCACAGGGCAGATGTTTCAATTTCTGTATTCATTTCAGGAATGTGAGATCGAAAACAAAACTGCTTAGGAATTATCTGTGCGATTTTATGGTAGGAGTACTTACTGTGCTGTGACATTTTATGGGAAGAAATTTTTAAAAATACACGAATGTGAAACTTAAAGAATCCTAAATGTCTTTTGCCCCAAGAGAACAATTTCTTTGGTTTTTATCGTCATTATTATAATTCTCTTGTAGTTTTGGCAGTTGGCAATGTGAACTCCTGGATAAAGAGGTTTCAGTTTAAAATTACAAAATATCTCAGAGTAGTAATTCCACACCCATCTAGCCCACACTCCGTCCATCTATTTCCAACCAGGAGACTTGCGTGGGCCAGCTTTTTTGGATCAGTTTTCAATAGTATTGTTAAGTTGTCCAGAGTCCATCAAAATGCTTTTCAAACACAATGGTCGCTGCCTCATTATCAGTTGCTGGATGCCGTCAACTCCGGTCTCATGCAGGACTCTGACATGAAATAGAATTTATATATCCTTGATGAATAAATCCCTTTTTCCCCCCACTAGTCCCTATTTTTTTTCAAATAAAAGGCTTATTTTTTTAATGTATTTATATTACAACCAGTTCTCCAGTATGACTCCTGTTTGTTTGTAATGATATGGTCAGTATGGTTTCTGTTCATTCCTGACTTTCAAAGAACTCAACTGTGCAAATACCAGGTCATCTGCTGATTAGCCAGACAGGCTATGTGCTAATCCTTCTGTTCTCTGAAGAGGGCAAGCACAGATTTCACCTTCTGAAACATGTAGCGCATAGATGCAATTTTGAAATGAGATTCCAATAGAAATAAATATTAATGTTCTTTCCTCTTTTGTGTATGTTTGAACATTTTCACATTGAAAGGTTTAAAAATGTCTTGACATCTCACATGTCATCGATCCTCATTATTTGCTACTGAATTTGTGAATTCACCTGCTTGGTAAAATTTATTTGTAACCCTCAGATCAACACATTCAGGGCTTTGTGGTCATTCGTAGACATGCACAGAACATCAAAAAATTTGAGTCAACTGATGGACATGGTCCAAGGTGAGGTTGAGCAAGATGACGCTCTGACGCCTTGGTTCAGCTCATGCTATAAATAAGTGTCATTTTCATGGTCTATTTAGTGCCCCAGTTTCTGCATTTTTGTGCATTTTATTGGTGATTTTGCTATTTAAAGTGATCCCCAAGCAGAGTGCAAGAAAGCTGTGATGTGCCTCAGGGAGAAAACACGTGTTGTAGAGGCATTTCATTCAGGCGTGAATTCTAATGCTCTCAAGATGAGTTCAATGACAAGGACCAACATTACATTATTAAAGAAGGTGTCTTTAAACAACAATGCACATGAAAGGTCATGTGTTGATCTGCTGATAAAAAGGTGACCAGAAGCTCGAAGGAACGAACGGATCTTGGATTGCCCCTGGGAGCATTGGTTCAATATTGGCTAATTCTGCAAATAAAGAGACTCAATTGTATTTGCATATAAATGGAACTCATCTGCATCTAGGCCCAGTTGGTTAAGCATCTGACTCTTGCTTTCAGCTCAGGTTATGACCTCAGGATTGGGTGATTGAGTCCAGCTCTGTGCTGGGTGTGGAGCCTGCTTAAGGGTCTCTTTCTCCCTCTCCTCTGCTCCTTCAGGGCAGTGCTCTCTTTCTTTCTCAAAAAAAAAAAAAAAAAAAAAGAGAGAGAGAGAGAGAGAGAGAAGAAAAAAGAAAACCACACTGAAATGTTTGGCTGTGTTGCAAGCCAGGCCCCTAATGGTCTCACTTGCTATTTACTTGATTCGTTGTAGATATTACCTGATTCTATTCCTCAGAACAGACTCTTATCTGTGATGTTATCAAAATATTATTATTATCATTTTATTTTAATTATAACCTTCTTTCTGTTTGATAATTGCCTTGTAAACTCCCCAGTAAAGAGGTTCTGTTTAAAATTATGATTTCAGAAAAAGCTGGCAGACATATCCTCATTGTTCTTTTCTCAGCATTTCAGTGTCCAATAGACTGCACCATCTAGAAGATCAGGGAACTTGAGTCCTCCTGCACTGGTAAGATCTTATTTATCCCCTAGACCTGACGTGGCACTTGGCACCTAGTAGGTGCCCGATGGGGTGAATGGAGTTCTAATTAAATGTAGAGTTATAACATGTATTAATTTTAAAAACCTTACAAAATAAGTAGTGACTTACATTTAATGCAACAGCTGGGAAATGGTGCCCTTAGGGCAGAAGCTGTCTTAGATGTTTAGAGACTTGGTATTGGTTACAGAACCTATAAAAGGCACAAAAATTTTACCATAAATGTCTATAAAACACACATATTTCTTGTGATAAATAATAGAGCTTATGTATTTTACTGGTTTGGCAACTGACATCAATAACTGTCAATAAACAACTGAGATAAACTTTATTAGTTAGACACAGAATAGTGAAATATTGCCCAGGGGACAGAAAAGCAAATTTAAATGATGACATCCTGGCTTGGGAATGATTTCACAATTAAGGTAACTTCTATCAAGAGGGCAATATTTTCCAGCTGTTCTCTGCAACCTTTACCATTTACATTATATGCTTTATTTTTGTGGAGTAATGGAGGCAATTCGTTCTAAGTATTATAGTTTGTTCTGCATTTGGGCTTCTTAAGAACTGATTTTTTTAAATCCAGGCGGTTGAACAGGATATAAATGTAATTTTAATAATAGGAACTGAAAATTTAATAATATGGTATTAATCTTTAAGTATAAGTGAATAATACTAGTCCTCACTCACTTTACTTCCTACATAATTCTGGCCTATTAATGGAATTTGTATTCAAGGGAATGCTTTATTGCAAGATTTTTGTTTTTAAGTAAAGAAGTTTTCAACAGAAATGCAAATGAAAAAATAGAGATAAATGTTATGATACCTATATGGATTGATGGAGATATTTATATGAATACATGTATGATTAAATTGTTCAAAATATCCAGAAAAAAACAAAAAACAAAAAACAGAGAAGCAAAGGTGGTTTTTACTTGGAGCCTTTCCTCATTTCTTCAACTACTTGAGGCATTTATCTATCTATCTGCCATATATGTATATATATATGCCATATATATGTGTGTATATATATGTCATATATATGTATGTATATATGCCATATATATATGTTAAAAGAACATGTTTGAAAAACTAAAAAGCATTTGCAAAATGTAAAAAGTAAAGTGAAACAGAAGCTCTCCCCACCAAACAGAAGTCAGACAGATGCTAGTCTTGCATACGAGCATAGTAACTGAGGGTTTGGGTTCATACCTGTGCTAATGTTGCTGAAGAGATGTTATACAATGGGTTAAATTAATTCTTTAAAAAATAGTGATGATAGTTTCCTCATGTTTTGTGGCACATTGATGGAAATATGGCTGATTTATGGCAATAAAAAGCACTATTAGTTATTTTATAGTCTGAGTCACAGAATCTTCACTGGAATGAAGAAGAACAAAATGTAATAAATGAACAGAGATGTTTGATCCATTAAAATGAGAAAATATACTTATTATACCTATATATATATATATATTTAAATATTTTTTTGCTTAAAAGTTCTTTTCTTGGGACACCTTGATAGCTCAGTTGGTTAAGTGGTTGACTCTTGATTTCAGTTCAGATCATGATCTTGGTGTCCTGGATCCAAGCCCTGCATTGGGCTCCAAGCTCTCTGGGCCATCTGCTTGAGATTCTCTCTCCCTCTCCCTCTCCCTCTGCCCCTCTTCCTGTCCCTGCAATCTCTGTCTCTCTAAAAAAAAAAAAAAAAAAATCTTTAAAACAAAACAAAAAAATAACTCCTTTTCTTTTATTTGGCCTTTCTGATCCTTTTTACATTTCTCCCTTTCTCTGGGCATACTGCCTTATGCCATCTGGGTCACTATCCGATATGTTTTCACTGACAGCCGTGCAACAAACTTCAGCCCTGACCAATCTGGGATGCAAAGAAAATCAGTTTTCTTTTCGTTGTTTGCATTTTGGAAATTAAACAGAAATAAACCCCAGTCTCGCTCTTCCGCTGGCCCAAACGAATTACTTTTTTTTGTTTTTTTGGAGTTCTTTCAGCAATGAGGAACGAAAGATTAAAGAAATGGGATATTCTTTTAAAAATTCTTTTTTTTTCCGTAGACACACCTTATATAACAGGCTATGTCCCTGGAACCCGCTGGTCTTGGGGCTGTGGGCACAGTGACTATTTCTTGGCGGAGAACAGATTTCAAGCAGGAACTTGCTCTGTAGTCACCCAACAGGGTCCAGAATCTTGCCTGCTCACAGGTGATGGGTTTTTGTGCCACTAGCTTCTGGAAGGCCAAGAGGAAGTACACACAGTATTTTTATTATAGGACTGTCCTTAAAACATAGCCCGAGGAGCCTGTGGTTTGAATTATAGAGTGTCTCAGGAGAACTTCTGGCATCTGGTTTGACAATCATCTTTTTAAAAAATGTAGTCTTTTGTGAGCTTGTGACCCAAAATGATATGGTAAAACTAATGCTGGAGACTCACAGTGGCTTAAGTTGCAATAGTTATGCAACTAAGAGGAGAGAATAAAGGAGTTTGGACACTGGATGGAATTTAATAAAATTTAGTAGAAAATGGAAGCCCCATCTATTGTCTACCGCATAATTCCCAGAACCTGCGAAGATGACCTTATTTGGAAAAAGGGGCTTTGCAGATGTAATTTGAGCTAAGGGTAAGGGTCTCAAGATGTGGAGATCATCCTGGATTATCTGGTAAATCCTAAATCCAAGACAAGTGTCCTCATAAGAGACAGACAAGGGGGATCCCTGGGTGGCGCAGCGGTTTAGCGCCTGCCTTTGGCCCAGGGTGCTATCCTGGAGACCCGGGATCAAATCCCACGTCGGGCTCCCAGTGCATGGAGCCTGCTTCTCCCTCTGCCTGTGTCTCTGCCTCTCTCTCTCTCTCTCTGTGTGACTATCATAAATAAATTAAAAAAAAAAAAAAAGAGACAGACAAAAGAAGAGGAAGCCATACAGCTGTGAAGGCAGAGATTGGAGGATGCAGCCACAAGCCCAGGAGCACCAGGAGCCGTCAGGAGCTAGAAAGGACAAGGAACGCATTCCCTCCTAGAGCTTCTGGAGACAGCTTGGCCCTGTTGAAATCTTGGATTTGGACTTCAGGCCCCCAGAACTGTGAGTGAATATATTTCTGTTATTTTAAGCCACACAAGTTGGGATGATTTGTTGTGAAAGGTGCGGGAAACTAATTACCTGTCTGTCTCCTCGTAATATCCTCCCTGTATTCCTGGTTTTGCCAGTTTGTTCTTACCTCTTAATTGTATATATTTAATTATCCCATGAACTGTCAAAATTGTCTACCTATTAACCGGAAAAAAAAATCATACATCCTAACTACGCTCAATTTGAAGCAACATTTGATTTCTGTACTCACATATGTATTTTATTACCTACATACCCATAGGTATCAAAATATATATAGATCCATGTTTAAAAAAAAAAAAGCTGCCTTTTGTGTCTATGCCATCTCGGGATGTTCTTTAATGTCTGTATTAGATTTCAAGCCTCAAAGCAAAGGGAACTAGACACCTCAGACTCCGCGACAGCAGCCCCGATGACAGTACCTGTTCTTGATTACACTTTTCAGGCCTGTCCTTTTGATTTAAAAATGAGTCTGAATGTGTGCCGAGAGAGTAACAGAACCGGGGAACCGAAGCCGGGAAACCTACTTCTGCTCCATCGTTCCTTGTTTCAGTCAATGACATGGGGACACATCAAGTCCTGCAGGCCCGCACCCCAAGGGTTTCCTATCCTGCACCCCAAGGGTTTCCTATCCTGCCTTCATTGGGTGCTTTCCGCCCCTAACCTCCCTCTCTGTCCTCAGTGCTTAGAGCTGGTCAGGCCAGGGCACTTCACCCTCGGTTACCCTGACCCTTCTGCCGGCCTGCCCTTCCCATCCTCCTGCCAGCCCACACGTGCACACGCACACAGGTGCATCCCGCATGTGAGCACACGTGCACACAGGTGCATCCCGCGTGTGAGCACACATGTCACACGCCTGCCCATGCAGGGATTCTGGAAGCCCAGTGGCCACTTACCAGCCAGCCTCCGCTTCTCCTGGACCAGCCGGGACAGGGCACAATGCACAGTAGGAAGGGGGACCTCAGGTGTGCACAGAAACCTGACCGCAGAGCTACGCTGCGGCTCCGCAATTCTAGCACTAGGTAGACGCCCAGGAGAAGGAAGACCCGTGCCCACGGAGTCCCCTGCGTGAGTGTCCACGGCAGCTTGACTTGGCCTAACCAGCCCGGCGAGGGTGGTGCATATGCAGGTCCCTCCTCCCGGGCGCCCGGCCGGGCCCGCCTGCACCTGCACCTGCACCTACACCTGCGTCCGTGGCCCCCGCGTGGGCCGTCCACGGGCCCACCGTCCCGCGCCAAAGCTGGGCAGGGAGGCTCTCTGGGGTGTGTTTGTGGATCAGCGTGGGCCCGATGCACCGTGTGGCCCCCAGGCCCCGCTCACAGAGGCGGGGAGGGCCGTGAGGCTCTGGCCACAGGCCTGCGGCTCGCGGGCAGCGGGACTCCTGAAGCCGCCTCTTCTCCGAGGTCTCTGGCTGCTCCTGCCCTGGTCTCCGTTACCTGCCCCTCTGCCTCTGCCTCTGCTCTGCCCCCTCCTCCAGCGCGGGCCGGCCTCACCTTCCCGGGGGCCTGACATGAGCCTGCCCGCAGCCTCCACGCCCCCCACCCCCGCCTCCTAACCCAGCCTGCCTGAGCCAAGTGTCGCTTCTCCTTAAAAGATGAGGAGGGAAATGACCACAAGTAACTTGCTGTAATAGCTCGTTTCCTTTTATTCTCATCACTGACGGATGAATGCTGTTATGTGGTTCCGAACTTGGGATGGAAAAATCCATTTCACGTCCCTGTGTGTCTGCACCTGCCATTTCCTCCGCTTGGAAACCTCTTCCCTTCCCCTCTCTCCCCAACCACGGCTCGTTTGTCAAGATCCCTTTCCCGGGGCCCACTCCTCCCTGCAGGCAGAGCTGGAGGCCGCGTGATGACACCGGAGGCAAACTCTCATGAATCTGAAACAAGACGGGCCTACGCTTGAATCTCAATCTCACCTCGTATGAGCTGTGACACCTTGAACAAGTTTCTTAAACTCATGTATCATGTTTTCTCCGTTTGTAGAGCTGTGAGGATTCAATGATGCGTTGAATGTGTTCCTGCCGGGCTCTCCAGCACCGCAGGGCCCCCCCCCGCCGCCCCCGCCCCGGGGAAGGGTGAGGTGGTGCTGAGATGCGCTCCCCGTGGCCTCCCGTGGGCTGGAGCCGGGGCGGGGGTCCCCCAGGTAGAAGAAGCCTCCTGAGCTCACCTGAGTGTGTCACAGGGTGGGCTCGTTCTTTAGGTGAACAATGATGTGGAAAGACTGGGAAGCAGCGAAGGGATGTGCAAAGCACCAGGCGCCGGTAGGTGCCAACAAGTGGGCGCTCCTCCCTCCTGTTCCCCGCCGCGAGCAGGCCCCTCGCACAGCCTCCCACATCCTCCAAGCCTCCGGCCTGTGCTGTGCTCAGTCGCTGCAGCCCCAGGGCCCAGGCCCGGCTCGAGCTCAGTGGATATTTGCTGAATGAATGGATCAGTGGGTGACAATGTCATGGAAGAGTCACTCGCTGAGATTTCCAGCCACAGACCTAGGAAGGCTGCGATGGAAACACCTCCTGTTTCTCGCCCACCCCTCAGCCTGCTCTTCAGGGCTGGCCAGTCTGCAGGTCTCCCCAGGAAAGAAGGCGTAGGCCTGTGCCGGAGCCTTCCACTTCTGCTCCCTGGCCGTGGGGAGGAAAGGGGACGTTGTCGGTGACAGGGGAGCCCAACGCGACAGGAGAAGGCAGGGGGCAAGTCCGCCCTGGCCCGGCCCGGGCACCAGGCCGTGCTCCTCGCTGGCTTCCTGCGCACAGGACTGGAGTTTCAATGTCTGCTGAGGTCTCTGGAGCACTCCTCCCGTCCCACGCTTGTGCTCCACAATCACCCCTGAGTGAAAATGAACCGATCTTCCATGAAGTGTCTCCAGAACACTCCATGAGGAAGGAAGTGCCCTTGAGCAGGGTCATTAGCACCACTTCTGGCTGAGAGGCCAATCCTTATGACCTTGCATGACCTTGAGGTGTCCCTGCAGGGAGGCAGTTTTCACTTTCTCCCAGGGAGAGCGGTCAGGCTTCCTGGATTGTGACCCTACCCAGGCCTCAGGTTTCATCCTGGGGGAGGGAGTTTGATCAGTGATTATTCCCACAGGCTGACTTCTTAAAATACAAAACTGTCGCCCAAGTGTTTCAGAAAAGATCTATGCAGTAGACACATGGGGCCTGCGTTTAGCTCCTGGTTAAGAGATTTCATGGAATAAACTTACTGACTTTGTGGGTTTCTTAACTGTCATAGGTGGATTATGGGATGGGATAACATTTTGCAGAAGGACAGCTTGCTCCTATCCTGCTCCCTCGTTCTCTGCACCCCTTCCACTGGTGGGTGCCCCCTTTCAGGAGCACAGGAGGGAGTAGCATGTAGAACGTCAGTCCTCAAGGTGGTGCTTGGGTCGTGCAGCATCCGCGTCACCTGGGCACCTGGTCGAAATGCTGAGTCTCGGGCTTTCCTCATACCCATAGAATCGAAGTCTGCATTTTGACAATGTGACTTGGGTGCACAGTGATGGATTAGTTAAGATGGGAGTTCTATGAAATATGCCAACTATTATCTGCCAGACTGGCTCTGATTTTGATCCCAAATCCTGCACCATAGTGACTGTGTAACTGCTCAAATTATTCTGTGTCTCCTTCAGCCTTGGAATCCTTATTTGTAAGATGAGCACAGAAGCACGTGTTCTGCACAGTAGGATGTGGGATGAACGAGTGACTGGATGTAAAGCTATGAGCGCCCAGTGTTTGGCAGTGGTAGCTATGAAAACGGTGATCCCTTCCTTTGCCCTCCTTCGCCATCCCACATCCGGGACCCACCTCGGCAAGTGTCTTAGACTCGTGTGTACCTATTTTCTCCACTTGTAGAGTTGCACTAAAGTAGACTTTCTGATGGATTTTGCATTTCAAGCAGTGGGTACCACTGTGTAACAGCCTGCATTTATTATTTCAATAGGTATTTTTTTAATTGATACTGTTGTTTCCACGCCGCTGAAAGAATTCATGAGTTTTCAATTTCTAAATGCAACAAACTTTTTAAAATGCAGTCTTTAAAGGTGATGGTTCTAAGTTTTAGGTCCTCTGAATTAGTGTCTCCTGGAGCATAAGTCCATCTTGCCCTGGGTATCTGGGGATGAGACCACAGATGTCACAAAGGCTGTATCTCGTGGTGGGCAGAGGAGGCAGAGGAGGCACGGCAGGGCTGCAGGGCTCCGTGGCGGTGTCCACCTGGGCACAGCAGGCGCTGGCCAGCCCCCGTCCTAGCAGCAGAATTGGAAACTGGTGAGACTGAACATGGAGGGAGGGCTTGGAGCACCTTCGCCCAGGGACATGCTTGTTCATCTGCAAATGCCCCCATGGTTCATTTCATGACCTGCGGTCTGTTTTCATGAGTCTCTTTGCCTTGAAGACAATTTTCCATCTTTTCTGTTAGGATCTTTAAAGTCTTTGGCACATGGCTTTGACCTAACGGTAAATGAATTGCTTTGTCACTAAACCCTTGACACTTATCATGACAGATGGATTTTCTCAATAAGCAGTCCTAACCCAGTCCCCTTGGGCCCACTTATTTCACTTATATGGAGGGAACTCAATAAAAATACAAATTGGACAAATGCCTGTATCATCGTTATTGATTTCATGGTCAGGGCAGATGTAGGGAAGGGAACACAGTCAAGAAATGTGAATATAGCAAGGATATTTATGAAGGAGGCAGGAAGTCAAGGGGTGGAGGTGAATGGATAGGGATGATTTTTTTTTCATAATACTCTTCATATTTGGCTTGGAAATAAAGAATTCTAAGGCTACTCCATGAATTGTCATTGTGGCAGCCATTAAATTTTTCTTGGACAAAACCAACTGTCACAGGTCTTGGATAACTATTAGGAGTATTATCAGAAAGGTCAAAATGATACCTTGATTTTTTTTTCAGTATCACAGTTGGGTTTGTTCCAACCAGTCAGGCCATGCTAACACTGCCCTGTGGCATCACCATTCACCCAAACGACAGCGTCTTGTTCCAGTGAGCCCTGTAGGCTGATAACTGCCAGCTGGGGAATAGTCCCCTCCCGGTTTTACCAGTTTGGTCTTTCATAACCTGGTTACTATTGCATCTGTGGGCTCCCGTATGGATTGCATGCTGGAAGAGAGTCACTTTGCTGTCTGGATACTCTGGGAGCCTGTGGCAGTTTTCTAGATGATAAAAAGCCTTCACTTTTTCTTCGCTGATTGGAATATTTCAAATGAACATGCTCTCTTTGGCCAAAATTGTATTGCAGTTTCCTTGATTCTCCATTTTTCTGGCCACATATCCAAAGAGACTTACCGCTTCTTATATATGGGCTTGAGCATCCACCCTATGCAATTCACTGGGAAAATCTCCCAGAGCTTAATCTCATCTACCTGTGTCCTAATATAAGAATGCCATGGGTCTAAGTTAGAAAACAATTATCCAGCCTTGGACTGAAATTAATGCCCAAGTTGGCATATATATATATATATATATATATATATATATATATATATATTAATGGAGAGGATATGGATGATTTGGAAAAGTGGTCTGAGAACAATAGTAATAATACTCACATTTATTGATTACATACTATGTGTTAAGTGCATGAAATAGTTTTCACTTAAACTCTTTGGCCATCTAAAGCCAACATCATGGAGGTTTGAGTTTTTAACTCCCCTGCCCTAGAATTTCTTAACTAGAAGGCAACAGAGTCACGATTCTAAGAGTCTAAGTCCAGTGGACGTTAGAGCTTCTGGTCTATTTGTCTTACCTATAACTAACGGGCAACGTGTTTATCAGTAGTAAGGATGATGCTGAAAACAATAGAAAAATTATAGGTCCTGACTATGTCTTACTTTTCATGTCAGAAAGAAAGATGGTGAGGGACTGGCATGTCTTCTATCCTATTCCGACCTGTCCACTGGCCTCCAGAATTTCCTCTCCTCTTGATTCCCCAATTCACTTTGTCTCTTTCCAGATGAACACAAACTCCTCTAGGACCCTTCCTGAAAATTCAGAAACTTTCCACAAGTTTCAGTAACTAGCTGTGGCTTCTTTTTTAATACTCATGGGGAGGCGGGTCCTGGAGTGCTTTAAAAGTGCCCTAATTTTGCCAGCAGACTGAAGAAGGGAAACTCAAGTCACTGGAGACAAAGGGGCAAAGCCACAGGTTTGGCGGCAGAGGGAAAGAAATGGTGTGTGACCAGGACTTAAGCCGTCTGTGTTGGCTCTGGATGACAGTATACTTTTGCTCCAAGGCCCTTAATTGGCTGATAGAGTGATTGCTTTGGCCAAGGGTCCAATTAATACCCAACATTTGAGGATTGGTTTTCCAACCCCAGTTGGATGAGTTTCTTGGCAAAAAAGGGTAACCACTGTAAATTCAATTCACTTCCTTAACTGTGCACCCACTCTATAATGTAAGGATATCGCTCTGTCTGGTTAATTCCAGACATGGCTCTGTGAGCAGATGGGGAATTTGGATTTTCAAATTTGAAAAAAAAAAAAAAAGCATAAGTGAGTGTGAGTTTTATGCAGTTACCTTGCTACTCCATCTTGTGGAAAATATCCTAAGTCCCAATATGGTGGAGGGCAGCACTGCAGTAAGCGAAGCCGTGCTTGGTCCCCAAATGCTCTGATCCATAGCCTGCTATGATTGGCCGTGGATCTGCTGAAATCTCCACTGAACCAGAAAATGAAGTCACTCAGCTCCCTTGTGTTGCAAGTGATCTGAGATGCCAGTGCGTCTGGGTCTTAGCCTGGAGGGGCTACCGTCCACTCTAGAACACGGAGTGGCCGACGTGGCTTCAGACCCTGAAATCTACCCAGTTGCATGTGCCTGATTCCGCTGCTTAATCTAGTTTATAAAGCAAGGGTGATAACTCTCCTTAAGCTTGGCTGCAAGGATTATGTTAAAGAATATACGTAAAAGCACCTTCAATTAATTGAAGGCAATCGAGGCGTTCAATGAATGCTAGCTCCCCTCCCTGACTCCAGGGAAGGCTGTCACTGCTCCGTCTACACTTCGTGCGCCTTCATTTGTTCTGCTGTCTGCGACAACCGCATACAGCCTAATGCCTGGCTTCTTAATAGCAGCCATGTAATAGCGAATTTCCAGTAAAACAAGCTTACGAGAGGTTGTTCCACTTGTTCAACACCCTAGCGGACCAGCTGCCTTAGCCTGACTTGCAATGTTCTTACTCCCCTCAAATGCATTGTGGGCTGTCCACTCATTACTTCTCGGTGTACAAGGTTTTGCCTTGGCCCCCCTCACGCTTTTCTCTTGTTTACCAGATGGAGTGAAGTCTATTTGTCAAAACATCCTTCCCCCCTACTTGCTTGGACCTGATTTTGCGAGCAGCAAGGCACTTTATTTGGGCTGCTGGAAAGAGCACTAAACCAGATGTTGAGGTGACTGGGATTTCTGGAAGACATGCTTTTCTCTGATGAGACACGTGATGCATGAAGTAGGGGCCCCTGGCAGGAAGCCACAGGCCCATGTTGCAGCACACGTGCTCACTCACGTCGTTGACCGCACGCTTCCCATCTTTGTCCAGGGGGCCAGCTACTTCAGGCTCTGCCTGCTAATCAATCTTCTGTGTGTTACCCAGACTAACCTGGCTTCCCTTGGTTGTGTCTGCGGGGGAGGGGGGGAATTCAGTAGCCGAGGGCAGAAGCTCCTGATTCTAGGGAACCCCCCAAGCCCTGGAGTTTGTCAGATGGTCCAGTCTAGGTCTGTGTCATTTGGGAAGGGAAGGGAAAATAAAATAAAATAAACACAGAGAGGGGAGACAGACTGTAAGAGACTCTTAGCTACAGGGAACACACCAAGGGTTGCTGGAGGTGAGGTAGTTGGGGGGACGGGCTAACTGGGTGATGGGCATTAAGGAGGGCGCTTGATGTAATGAGAGCTGGGTGTTACCATAGCTGATAAGTCACAAAACTACCCCAGAAACTAATAATATGCTAACTAACTTGAATTTAAATTAAAAAAAAAAAACTCACTGAAAACTCTTTTTGTTCTTGACTTCTTAGGTGATCAGTGTAGAGAGAGATCAGGACGTTCTTCAAGGGTTATTACCAAACCTGGCTTTGCCCTAGGACAGGCCCTCTCTGTTGTAAAGTGCTGTCAGTAGACGTCCAGCTCTGGGCATCCTGTAGAAGTGGGGAGCCCTGCGGTCTCTGCTTCCTTCTCCCTTCACTGGCTTATTAGCTGGAGCAAATGCGACTCTTTGGGGAGCAATAGGGGCATTTTACTTCTCATGCCAGATGTTAGTCTTTGTAAAATTGAGCCAAGTGGGATGAAAGGCATTTACTCATGAATTGATGCATTTAACCAACAGGCATTTGTTGACCATCTATTATGTGCTGGGCACTCTGGGCACTAAGGAGAGAAGGGCGAACAAGACCCGGCCCTTACTGGAGGGTGGGATGGTGATAGAACTTGTAATGCAGTATGGTCAGAGTAAGCACTGGGTGCCATAAGTAGCTCTCTGGGGGTTAGGGGGTCTTTCCAAGAAGAGCACCTTGGCATAGACCTGAAGGATGAGAGGAAGCTGGTTGTTTATGGGGTGGATGCTGGAGACGTGCATAATGCAAGGGGGTTTACAGGTGAGAGCTCCAGACGGAATGGAGACTCTGAGGAGCCTGGGAGAAGCATGGGGCTTCTGTGGAGGCCGAATCAGGGCCAGATACGGACTTTGTCTAGTAAGAGCCTCCGTGGACGGGTTTGCCAGTGGGCTCCAGAGCTGCGGTTTGTAGCATTGGCGAGGTTGCCTTTGCCTGTCATTATCCCCAAACCTCAAAAGTGTCTGAAGCAGTGAGATGTTCTAAATTAGTCTTTTGATGATGTGGATTCAGCCTTGTTCCATTCTTCAGAAAAAGTGGTCTTCTCCGCAGGAGACCCGGAATCTCCCTGGTAAGACCAGAGTTATGGAGGCCGCAGGCTAGACATCTCTGGGGTCACTGCAGAACTTCCCAAAAAATGCAGCCTGATTTTATAACCATGACCTGGTCTCACAGATACAGTGATGCAACCTTAGAGCTGGAATCTCTCTCTATGTGTAGGTGTATAGGGTGTGGGCTAATCTGGGTCTTCTTGCTTGACTATATACCACTGACACCTTTTACCTTCAACCAGTTCTCGGGGAATGCCAGGGTGACCAACCATCTCAGTTTGCCTGGGGCTGCAGGAGTTCTCCAGGTGCCAGACGTTCAGCGCTGAAATCGAGAAAGTTCTGAGTAAATCAGAATGAATTAGTCCCCCTCAAGGGTGCCGACTGTGCGCCAAGCTCTTCTGTGTTATGTGATCACGTTTATTCTTTAAAGCCATGCTTTGAGGTAGACGTTATTATTTCAATTTTAAAGAATTTGTAGATGAGAGATGAAGTGAGTTTCCCAAGGCTACTTATCTAGCGATAGAGCTTGGATTTAATTTAGGCTGTCTGCTTTAAAGCCAATGTTTCAGTTATCTGCTGCTGCCTATTAAATCATTCCAAAACTTTCTGGTTTGAGTCACCATTGGAAGGTTGTTAATTCATAGTTTCTGTGAATCAGAAGCTCAAGAGCCTCTTAGCTCTTGAGAAGTTTCTGGCTCAAGGTCTTCCATGAGGATGCAGGCCAGATGTCAGCTGGGGTTGCATGATCTGAAGGCTTGACTGGAGCTGGAAGGGCTGCTTCCAAGCTGCCTCCCTCACATGGCTGTTGGCAGGAGACCTCCGTTGCTCTCCACGTGGCTCTATGTCTTCACGACATGGTAACTGGTTTCCCTCACGGTGAGTGACCCAGAAGAGAGGAAGGAAGGGGGCACAATGCTTTTTGTTGCCTCGTCTTAGGAATAATGTACTGTCATTTCTGGAAGATCCTATTAGTGCTATAGGTCAGCCCTGCGGAATAGGGTAAGGGACCACTCAGACGGTGAGGTCCTAGGGGCATCCTAGGAGCTGGCTATCCCAGCCGGTGTGTGTTTCACATTTTCACGGCTGCCTCCACCTAAAGTGGATATTGAGAGGAGTCTGTAGGATAAGACATTGAAATTGTATACCTATGTGTACACATACACACACACGAACATTCATTATATATATTTTATTATTATATTCTATATTCTATATATATTATATAATATGTTATATATTATATAATTATTATTTCTATACTTGACTGAGTATATTTTCAGGATAATCAGCACCTTGGGAAGCTAAATATTTATCCTAGTGATGTTTCCATTACACCGAATATTTTTTAGTCTGCCACCAATAGACATAATTACATATAGAATTTATATATTCCATGGTATATACAAATATATATATATATATACACACACACCGTCACCTGGAATTCAAATCAAGGAAACAGTGGGGAAGGTAGGGAGGCCAAGAGCACAGGGATGCCAACAGCAATGCTGGAAAGCAGGTAAATGGGGAATACTTGGAGCAAATTTTGCCCATTCCTAGCACGGTGCCTCTGGGTGGTCCATATTAATTTAAAGGGCCTGGAAACCCATACTTTTAGGACTTTAGTTACTTTGTAAGACAGAGGAAGATAGTAGCACTTGTGCTTTCAA
Source organism: Canis lupus baileyi (assembly GCF_048164855.1). Taxonomy (NCBI): domain Eukaryota; kingdom Metazoa; phylum Chordata; class Mammalia; order Carnivora; family Canidae; genus Canis; species Canis lupus. The sequence goes on along the minus strand of NC_132874.1, from coordinate 23,790,647 downwards.
CTGCATAGAGCTGTTGTAAAACACAAACATGAAAAGCCGTACACAAAAATGCTTGGGAGAGCGTAAAGTCTTAGAGGAGCAGAAGGTGCTAGCACCCCCAACGGCTTAGCTGTTATCTCTGGAAGTGTGCCCAGACCTCCCACAGGGCAGGGACGGCGCTCCCACAGCCACGCACTCCGCTGCTTTGCAGCCCCTGGGAGACCTTTGAGGCGCATTAGCCGCACGTCTCGCTCCAGTTGTCAGGCACCTTGGCTGCTGTGTTTTCTTAAGCTCCGCTTCCATGTGCTGCCTGGAAGCGCGTGGTTCTGCAGGGGAAGCCGGGCTGCTGGCAGGGCTCTTTACTCGTGTCTGCTCGCTTGGGCCTGGATGTCAGGTCAGGTGAAGCTAGGTGTGCCGGAGGCCCGCCGCCTAGAGCCGGTGTGTACCCAGGGCTGGCTTCAGCCGCTGGGCCCTAGGGACGCGGGCGCACACGCTTCCAAAGGCAGCACCTGGAACATGCACGTGGGCCTGCAGCGCTGTTTGCACATCCCTGCCGCAGCACCGAGGCCGAACAGGAAGAGAAGTGGGGTTCTTTGACAAACATTTCTTTTTCACTCCTTTTCTTATAAAATTATCCCCAACCTGTCCGAAGAGTCTGGCAGCCATTCGTGCATCAACAGCAGGCACTTTTACGGGGATGGCGTGAGCAAAGGCCCTGCGGAGCTGCACAGCTAACAGCTTGCTGTGTAACGGGGCTCGGCTGCGAGCCTCCAGCTGCCTCCTGAGGGCTCCCCGACTCTGTAGCTCCCTACCAGGCTACTCCCCTCTAACCTAAAAAGCCGTGTGCTGGGAAAGGTTGACAACCGTCTCCCGAGGGAGGGAACACCGCCCTGAGCCGTGCATTTGCCCATGTCCGTGGTGTAAATATTGCGAGCAGGGCCAGCACCGAGCCAGCGACAGGGCGGCCCGGAGAGCCGCAGAGCTGCAAGAGCCGGCTCCGGCCCGCTCCGCATCCGAATGTGTCACACACATCAAATGTGTCCTTTATCTATTTACTTGGAGGCAGCATGAGTGTGTCCAAACCACTAGGTGCAAAATGAAGCTGATAATCTCTCTCTGTGCCACACACTCAGCCTGGTCTTCCTCCAGGGTTCCCTATCTAAGCGTGCGGCGCCACCTCACCACCATTTCCAAGCCTCACCGACATCTCAATCTGTCTCCTTCTCCTTGGCCCACTTCTCATTATTCATCACTTGGATTATTGCCAAAGGCTTCTGAGTGGTTTCCTTGCTTCCACTCTTGCACACACACGCACTCAACCCATCTCCGAGCATTGACCGGTACAATCTTCTAGAAATGCAGTTCTTAGAGCGTCATTCCTCTGCCTAAGCACTTTAAAGGTCTCCCATAGCTCAGAATTATAATCAAAATCCTCAGAGTAGCCTGCAAAGACATGGAGGCGTCTCTCCTGTCTATTTAGCCCGATCTTGGGCTTTCCTGGCCCTGCGCTCCTTGCTCTGTCTGCCCTGGCCACACTGGCTCTCTTTCAGTTCCTCAAACATGCCAAGCCCTTTACCAATTCAGGCCTTTGGACGAAGTGTTCTTTTTGCCTGGAATTACTTGGTCTGACCAACTTTTTATTCTATAATCTCAGCTAAAGTTTTTCTTTTTTTTTTTAAAAGCCATCCCAAATCTTCCAATTTGAAAAGATCCCTCTATTCTACATCATGTCTGGTTCTTGGTTTATGCTCCCAACAGCAGTGCATGAAAGTCCTGTTTGCCTCACATCCAAGCCAACACTTGATATTACCAAACTTCAAAATTTTTGACAATGTGGTATAATGGCACCTCATTGTGATTTTAGTTTGCATTTCCTGGGTTACTAGCACATTTTGGCATTTAAAATATGCTCATTGACCATTTGGATCGGCTGTGTGCAATGCTGATTCAAGTTGGTTGCCTATATTTCTAGTGGGTTGTCTTATTTTTATTGTTAGTAGGGTCATTTTATATATGATGGATAGTCGAGTTTGTGGGTTAAATGTGTTGCCAGTATTTTCTTCCATTCTCTGCCTTATTTTCTCACTCTTTTAAAGGTGTCTTTTGATGAAAATAAAGTTTTAAACTTGAGGTTATCAAATATTTTATATTTCTTTTCACTGCTAGAACTTCTTGTCATTTTAAGAAATTCTACTCATTAAGGGTCTGTTGAGCTAAACTCCCAATTTGTGTGTGTGTGTGTGTGTGTGAAAAGGTAATTATTTTCTCTCTATTCCCGAAAAAATAATTTGACTAGGTAAAGAATTGTAGGATGATAGCAATTTCTTTTTAATATAGTGAAAACAATTTTCACTCTTTTTTGCTTTTGTTATTGCTGATATGAAGTCAGGCTTCAATACAATCTCCTTTCTTTGAAAGTTTGTCTTTTTCCTCCAGCTCATATTTAAAATCTTCTCTTTGGGGCAGCCCTGGTAGCTCAGCAGTTTAGCACCGCCTTCAGCCCAGGGCCTGATCCTGGAGACCAGGGATTGAGTCCCACGTCGGGCTCCCTGCGTGGAGCCTGCTTCTCCCTCTGCCTGTGTCTCTGCCTCTCTCTCTCTCTCTCTCTCTCTCTCTCTCTGTCTCTCATGAATAAATAAATAAAATCTTTAAAAGGACACACACAGAAGATGGCGGAAGAGTAGAGTCTCCAAATCACCTGTCTCCACCAAACTACCTAGAAAACCTTCAAATTATCCTGAAAATCTATGAATTCGGCCTGAGATTTAAAGAGAGACCAGTTGGAATGCTACAGTGAGAAGAGTTCGCGCATCTATCAAGGTAGGAAGACGGGGAAAAAGAAATAAAGGAACAAAGGCCTCCAAGGGGGAGGGGCCCCGCGAGGAGCCGGGCTGAGGCCGGGGCGAGTGTCCCCAGGACAGGAGAGCCCCGTCCCGGAGACGCAGGAGCTGCACCGACCTTCCCGGGCGGAAAGGGGCTCGCAGGGAGTTGGAGCAGGACCCAGGAGGGCGAGGATGCCCTCGGGCTCCCGGGGACAGTAACAGCAACTGCGCGCCCAGGAGAGTGCGCCGAGCTCCCTAAGGGCTGCAGCGCGCACGGCGGGACCCGGCGGGACCAGGAGCAGCTGAAGGGGCTCGGGCGGCGGCTCTGCGGAGGGGGCTGCGCGGCCCCGGGAGCAGCTCGGAGGGGCTCGGGCAGAGGAAGAGGCTCCGTGCGGAGGGGGCTGCGCGGTTCCAGGAGCAGCTCGGAGGGGCTCGGGCGGCGGCTCCGCGGAGGGGGCTGCGCGGCCCGGGAGCGCGAATCCACCAGCGCAGGCTCCGGAGCACAAGGCGCCGGGACACAGCCCAGGATCCCGCCTCCCCCGGGACAGGCAGAGGCCGGGAGGGCCCAGGACAGCAAGGACGCTCCTGCCCCAGCTGAGCACATCCGCGGCCCCGCCCGGAGCCTCCAGGCCCTGCAGACGGAGTTCCTGCCGGAGCTGAATCCAGGGCTCCAGAGCTGCCCCGCCACTGGGGCTGTTCCTCCTGCGGCCTCACGGGGTAAACAACCCCCACCGAGCCCTGCACCAGGCAGGGGCACAGCAGCTCCCCCAACTGCTAACACCTGAAAATCAGCACAACAGGCCCCTCCCCCAGAACACCAGCTAGACGGACAACTTCCAGGAGAAGCCAAGGGACTTAAAGTACACAGAATCAGAAGATACTCCCCGGTGGTTCTTTTTTTGTTTGTTTGTTTTTGTTTTTGTTTTTGTTTTGTTTTGCTTTTTGATTTGTTTCCTTCCCCCGCCCCCTTTTTTTCTCCTTTCTTTTTCTTTCTCTTCTTCTTCTTTTTTTTTTTTTCGTTTTTTTTTCTTTTTCTTCCCTTTTTTTTTCTCTTTCTCTTTTCTTTCCTTCTTTCTCTCCTCTCTTTTTCTCTTTTTCCCAATACGACTTACTTTTGGCCACTCTGCACTGAGCAAAATGACTAGAAGGAAAACCTGACCTCAAAAGAAAGAATCAGAAACAGTCCTCTCTCCCACAGAGTTACAAAATCTGGATTACAATTCAATGTCAGAAAGCCAATTCAGAAGCACTATTATACAGCTACTGGTGGCTCTAGAAGAAAGCATAAAGGACTCAAGAGACTTCATGACTGCAGAATTTAGAGCTAATCAGGCAGAAATTAAAAATCAATTGAATGAGATGCAATCCAAACTAGAAGTCCTAACGACGAGGGTTAACGAGGTGGAAGAACGAGTGAGTGACCTAGAAGACAAGTTGATAGCAAAGAGGGAAACTGAGGAAAAAAGAGACAAACAATTAAAAGACCATGAAGATAGATTAAGGGAAATAAACGACAGCCTGAGGAAGAAAAACCTACGTTTAATTGGGGTTCCCGAGGGCGCCGAAAGGGACAGAGGGCCAGAATATGTATTTGAACAAATTCTAGCTGAAAACTTTCCTAATCTGGGAAGGGAAACAGGCATTCAGATCCAGGAAATAGAGAGATCCCCCCCTAAAATCAATAAAAACCGTTCAACACCTCGACATTTAATTGTGAAGCTTGCAAATTCCAAAGATAAAGAGAAGATCCTTAAAGCAGCAAGAGACAAGAAATCCCTGACTTTTATGGGGAGGAGTATTAGGGTAACAGCAGACCTCTCCACAGAGACCTGGCAGGCCAGAAAGGGCTGGCAGGATATATTCAGGGTCCTAAATGAGAAGAACATGCAACCAAGAATACTTTATCCAGCAAGGCTCTCATTCAAAATGGAAGGAGAGATAAAGAGCTTCCAAGACAGGCAGCAACTAAAAGAATATGTGACCTCCAAACCAGCTCTGCAAGAAATTTTAAGGGGGCCTCTTAAAATTCCCCTTTAAGAAGAAGTTCAGTGGAACAGTCCACAAAAACAAAGACTGAATAGATATCATGATGACACTAAACTCATATCTCTCAATAGTAACTCTGAATGTGAACGGGCTTAATGACCCCATCAAAAGGCGCAGGGTTTCAGACTGGATAAAAAAGCAGGACCCATCTATTTGCTGTCTACAAGAGACTCATTTTAGACAGAAGGACACCTACAGCCTGAAAATAAAAGGTTGGAGAACCATTTACCATTCGAATGGTCCTCAAAAGAAAGCAGGGGTAGCCATCCTTATATCAGATAAACTAAAATTTACCCCAAAGACTGTAGTGAGAGATGAAGAGGGACACTATATCATACTTAAAGGATCTATTCAACAAGAGGACTTAACAATCCTCAATATATATGCTCCGAATGTGGGAGCTGCCAAATATATAAATCAATTATTAACCAAAGTGAAGAAATACTTAGATAATAATACACTTATACTTGGTGACTTCAATCTAGCTCTTTCTATACTCGATAGGTCTTCTAAGCAAAACATCTCCAAAGAAACGAGAGCTTTAAATGATACACTGGACCAGATGGATTTCACAGATATCTACAGAACTTTACATCCAAACTCAACTGAATACACATTCTTCTCAAGCGCACATGGAACTTTCTCCAGAATAGACCACATATTGGGTCACAAATCGGGTCTGAACCGATACCAAAAGATTGGGATTGTCCCCTGCATATTCTCGGACCATAATGCCTTGAAATTAGAACTAAATCACAACAAGAAGTTTGGAAGGACCTCAAACACATGGAGGTTAAGGACCATCCTGCTAAAAGATAAAAGGGTCAACCAGGAAATTAAGGAAGAATTAAAAAGATTCATGGAAACTAATGAGAACGAAGATACAACCGTTCAAAATCTTTGGGATGCAGCAAAAGCAGTCCTAAGGGGGAAATACATCGCAATACAAGCATCCATTCAAAAACTGGAAAGAACTCAAATACAAAAGCTAACCTTACACATAAAGGAGCTAGAGAAAAAACAGCAAATAGATCCTACACCCAAGAGAAGAAGGGAGTTAATAAAGATTCGAGCAGAACTCAACGAAATCGAGACCAGAAGAACTGTGGAACAGATCAACAGAACCAGGAGTTGGTTCTTTGAAAGAATTAATAAGATAGATAAACCATTAGCCAGCCTTATTAAAAAGAAGAGAGAGAAGACTCAAATTAATAAAATCATGAATGAGAAAGGAGAGATCACTACCAACACCAAGGAAATACAAACGATTTTAAAAACATATTATGAACAGCTATACGCCAATAAATTAGGCAATCTAGAAGAAATGGACGCATTCCTGGAAAGCCACAAACTACCAAAACTGGAACAGGAAGAAATAGAAAACCTGAACAGGCCAATAACCAGGGAGGAAATTGAAGCAGTCATCAAAAACCTCCCAAGACACAAGAGTCCAGGGCCAGATGGCTTCCCAGGAGAATTTTATCAAACGTTTAAAGAAGAAATCATACCTATTCTCCTAAAGCTGTTTGGAAAGATAGAAAGAGATGGAGTACTTCCAAATTCGTTCTATGAAGCCAGCATCACCTTAATTCCAAAGCCAGACAAAGACCCCGCCAAAAAGGAGAATTACAGACCAATATCCCTGATGAACATGGATGCAAAAATTCTCAACAAGATACTGGCCAATAGGATCCAACAGTACATTAAGAAAATTATTCACCATGACCAAGTAGGATTTATCCCTGGGACACAAGGCTGGTTCAACACCCGTAAAACAATCAATGTGATTCATCATATCAGCAAGAGAAAAACCAAGAACCATATGATCCTCTCATTGGATGCAGAGAAAGCATTTGACGAAATACAGCATCCATTCCTGATCAAAACTCTTCAGAGTGTAGGGATAGAGGGAACATTCCTCGACATCTTAAAAGCCATCTATGAAAAGCCCACAGCAAATATCATTCTCAATGGGGAAGCACTGGGAGCCTTTCCCCTAAGATCAGGAACAAGACAGGGATGTCCACTCTCACCACTGCTATTCAACATAGTACTGGAAGTCCTAGCCTCAGCAATCAGACAACAAAAAGACATTAAAGGCATTCAAATTGGCAAAGAAGAAGTCAAACTCTCCCTCTTCGCCGATGACATGATACTCTACATAGAAAACCCAAAAGTCTCCACCCCAAGATTGCTAGAACTCATACAGCAATTCGGTAGCGTGGCAGGATATAAAATCAATGCCCAGAAGTCAGTGGCATTTCTATACACTAACAATGAGACTGAAGAAAGAGAAATTAAGGAGTCAATCCCATTTACAATTGCACCCAAAAGCATAAGATACCTAGGGATAAACCTCACCAAAGATGTAAAGGATCTATACCCTCAAAACTATAGAACACTTCTGAAAGAAATTGAGGAAGACACAAAGAGATGGAAAAATATTCCATGCTCATGGATCGGCAGAATTAATATTGTGAAAATGTCAATGTTACCCAGGGCAATATACACGTTTAATGCAATCCCTATCAAAATACCATGGACTTTCTTCAGGGAGTTAGAACAAATTATTTTAAGATTTGTGTGGAATCAGAAAAGACCCCGAATAGCCAGGGGAATTTTAAAAAAGAAAACCATATCTGGGGGCATCACAATCCAGATTTCAGGTTGTACTACAAAGCTGTGGTCATCAAGACAGTGTGGTACTGGCACAAAAACAGACACATAGATCAGTGGAACAGAATAGAGAATCCAGAAGTGGACCCTGAACTTTATGGGCAACTAATATTCGATAAAGGAGGAAAGACTATCCATTGGAAGAAAGACAGTCTCTTCAATAAATGGTGCTGGGAAAATTGGACATCCACATGCAGAAGAATGAAACTAGACCACTCTCTTTCACCATACACAAAGATAAACTCAAAATGGATGAAAGATCTAAATGTGAGACAAGATTCCATCAAAATCCTAGAGAAGAACACAGGCAACACCCTTTTTGAACTCGGCCATAGTAACTTCTTGCAAGATACATCCACGAAGGCAAAAGAAACAAAAGCAAAAATGAACTATTGGGACTTCATCAAGATAAGAAGCTTTTGCACAGCAAAGGATACAGTCAACAAAACTAAAAGACAACCTACAGAATGGGAGAAGATATTTGCAAATGACATATCAGATAAAGGGCTAGTTTCCAAGATCTATAAAGAACTTATTAACCTCAACACCAAAGAAACAAACAATCCAATCATGAAATGGGCAAAAGACATGAACAGAAATCTCACAGAGGAAGACATAGACATGGCCAACATGCATATGAGAAAATGCTCTGCATCACTTGCCATCAGGGAAATACAAATCAAAACTACAATGAGATACCACCTCACACCAGTGAGAATGGGGAAAATTAACAAGGCAGGAAACAACAAATGTTGGAGAGGATGCGGAGAAAAGGGAACCCTCTTACACTGTTGGTGGGAATGTGAACTGGTGCAGCCACTCTGGAAAACTGTGTGGAGGTTCCTCAAACAGTTAAAAATAGACCTGCCCTACGACCCAGCAATTGCACTGTTGGGGATTTACCCCAAAGATACAAATGCAATGAAACGCCGGGACACCTGCACCCCGATGTTTCTAGCAGCAATGGCCACTATAGCCAAACTGTGGAAGGAGCCTCGGTGTCCAACGAAAGATGAATGGATAAAGATGTGGTTTATGTATACAATGGAATATTACTCAGCTATTAGAAATGACAAATACCCACCATTTGCTTCAACGTGGATGGAACTAGAGGGTATTATGCTGAGTGAAGTAAGTCAGTCGGAGAAGGACAAACATTATATGTTCTCATTCATTTGGGGAATATAAATAATAGTGAAAGGGAAAATAAGGGAAGGGAGAAGAAATGTGTGGGAAATATCAGAAAGGGAGACAGAACGTAAAGACTGCTAACTCTGGGAAACGAACTAGGGGTGGTAGAAGGGGAGGAGGGCGGGGGGTGGGAGTGAATGGGTGACGGGCACTGGGTGTTATTCTGTATGTTAGTAAATTGAACACCAATAAAAAAAAATCTTTAAAAAAATCTCCTCTTTGTCTTTTCTGTTTCATGGTTTTATCATAATATGTCTATCTTTGGATTTCTGTTTATCCCACAATTGATTGGGCTCCCTTAATCTGAGGGTTTGGTCTTTTGACAAGTCTGGAAATTTCTCATTTATCATCTTTTGGATATTGTCTCTTCTTCCTTCTCTTGTCTCCTACAGATCTCCAATGAATTGGAAGTGACAGCTCTTCATTCTCTCTTCCATCTCTTTGTTTCTCTGAGTTCCATTTTGAATAATTTCTTCATATCTTTCTCTCAGTTTAGTAATTTTTTGTTTGATTCTGCTTAATGTGCTGTTTAACATGCTAACTGAATTTTTATAAGTTATAAATGAGTTTATAATTTTCATTTATGGGTTTATGGAGTTTGTGAGTTATAATTTTCATTTCTGGAAGTTCTACTTTACAAATTTGATTCTCTTTACAAAATAAGCATGTACGTGATCATAAAAGAATAAAACGCTTATCAAAACATTAAAGCAGCAATGTCCACAACAGCCAAACTGTGGAAGGAGCCTCGGTGTCCATGGACAGATGATGGATAAAGAAGCTGTGGTCTGTGTATACAATGGAATATTCCTCAGCCATCAGAAACGACGGATACCCACCATTTGCTTCAACGTGGATGGAACTGGAGGGGATTATGCTGAGTGAAGTAAGTCAATATAAGACTTAAGGGAATATAAGAAATAGTGAATAGTGAATATAAGGGAATATAAGAAATAGTGAAAGGGATTATAAGGGAAAGGAGGGAAAATGAGTGGGAAAAATCAGAGAGGGTGACAGACCATGAGAGACTCCTAAGTCTGGGAAACGAACAGGGGTAGTGGAAGGGGAGGTGGGCGGGGGGTGGGGGTGACTGGGTAACAGGCACTGGGGGGGGCACCTGATGGGATGAGCACTGGGTGTTATACTATATGTTGGCAAATCGAATTCCAATAAAAATATACATAAATTTAAATACATATATATATAAATTTTAAAAAACATTAAGATACCTGTTTTAAATTCTGTTTGATAATCTCCATATTTAAAATCTTTACCTGATCTACTCTGATACCTATCTATCTGACACAGAGATGTGCCATCTACATTCCTATTCAAGGAGAGAGCTGATGCTCAGCTGTGAGAAGAAATGAAATCAGTAGGTAGCCTCCGTTTGCAAAGCGCTGTCTCACTGAGGCCATCCCCTCCCCAAAGTAGCCTGTATCTGGAGACAGAGTGAGGATATCAAGGTCTGGCCATGTTGGCCTAGTGCAGGATGACTCTGACGGACCAGTGCTGGGGTTGGACCAGGTTTTGCCAGCACTTCAACTTTCTCCTTCTGCTTAATCTTGGTTTCTCTCTCTCTCTTCTTTATAAACATTTTGTATCTGAAGTCCTGACCTGGCAGCTGTTTTCACAAAACCCAAACTACAATGTGTGTGGGTGTTCTGCTACTTCTTACTCATGGTACCTTGTCTCCTTCTGTGTTTACGTTTCTTGAAACTTTATCTGTTGGAATTCTTTGAGATTTGTTTTGGGGTTAAGTTCCCTTTGCGAATATATGAGATTTCTTCTATCTGTTGCCGGAGGGCATGACCAACTTGGGACCAGTTTAAGTTAAATTATCTGTCTGTGTTTTTTTTCAAACCACAAATGCAGTTTGTATTGTTTGCTAACTCATGTGAGTGGAAATGACAGTAAAGAATCAAATAATAGGCATGTTCAAAATAAGCATGTTTCTCACTTTCCCTTTCTGTGCTGGGTGTGTTTCCCATTCACTCTTATACTAAGTAGACATTATAGGCTCCACCTTATGTAGTGTTTCTCCAGCTTGGGTGGGCTAAAGTCTTAATTTCCTGTTTCTCATGCCACTGTGTAGTTCTCCAGTGGAAATGAAAGGTCATCAGAGTTCAGTACATAGTTTCAGGGTGAAAGCTGGTTTGGATCTTGCTTACTTTCCATGGTTCCAGGCTCAATGTTTCACTTTGGAACTGGAAACTCGTGGTTCCAAGTTTCTTTTTCTTTTTTTTTTTTTCCAAGTTTCAAAGTAAGATAGACTCCTCACTTTACTGCCAGGATGCTGATTCATTAAATTGTTATTTTCTTTTGTTTCATATTTATCCAGACTTTTACTTATTTCCTTTTCTGAACAGGGAGGCTGAGTCATTTAGGGTTTCTAGTCCACCATATTGATGGAAATAAATGGCTGGAGTCATGTTTAAAAGGACCTTACACAAGAGGGCAGTCAGTAGGGTTAATAGGGTCCCAACAGAGAGAGTTTGCATTGACTGGATCATCAGAAACAAAGGGAAGTTGTAAGTGACTAAACAGAGAAAGTAGGAGGTTATTTGTGAGAGATCCACAGCTATGAAGAATGTCTCCGAAGAATCCAAATGGCTTCTGAGAAACATAGTTTTAAATGTACCCAAAGACCAGTGGTAGTATGTGAAGATGAAGGTACTATCTGTCAAATAAGAGCTTCCCTGGCTCTGGCTTTCCTCTTTCCCTTATGCTTTATTTGATGGGGGAGCAGAAGTGGAAGCATTACGGTTAGAAATAGAGAAAAGAGACCCCTTGCCCCAAGGCCTCGGGATATAGCTGGGAGAGGGGAGCAGCTTAAATTAAACCCATGATGATTATAGGAACAGATAAAGCTGTTCAACAGATAAACTGTTGTTTATTTTTTACTGTTTAATGTGAGCAGATACACCATGGTTTTTGGCCGATATTCCACCCAGGCAAGGACAAGAACAAACTCCGCAGAACTGGTTGGAATGAAGAGGTTGGAGAATAAAGATATTTTTCTGGCAGAACCTGGTGAGTCTGCTCTTTTAACATTGAAACTACCTACAATTCATACTAGAATACCAAGTAGTTGGAAGGAAAATGGGGTCAAGGTGGTGTTGTTTCAGTAAGAGGGGTGTGAATGCACACATATGTTGTTGGGACTGAGCCAATATGAAAGGAGGTGTTGAAAGGAAAGGGGAGGATTGTGAGGGACAGAGATGGGATCCTGAGCACAGGTAAAGGTACTAACCTTTGACGAAGAAGACGGTCGTCTTCTAATTTTAAAAGGAAGGAAGAGGAGGCATGAATATGCTTGTAAGTTGTCTGTATGTTCCATGGCAGAAATTTGAGGGATTTCTAATTTGGTTACTTCTTTTCCTCTGAAGTGGGGGCAGGGATGCTTTTTGAGAGTGAAGGAAGGCCCAGGCAACAGGGAGATGAGTTTTAGGCAAATGTGAGAAAGGGCAAGTAGGACGGTAGAAGCCACTCAGCCCAACAAAAGCTAAAAATCACGAATTTATGGTGGAACTCGTCTGTGCCATGACCTGATGTCCTCCCAACAGCATGAGCAGCTTGGATGCAGGGCAGGAAGGGCACAAGTGTGCAGAACAGACGAAGCCTTTCTAGGGTCCAGAATCCTCAGTCTTGCATAGAATCTCTTTCTCCTCCTATAAGGAAAACACTTGTGTGTTTCTCCTCTGCTCTCACAATATTGCACTACTTCCACACTCTACCTCTGACGCCAAATGTGTGGCCATCATGCAGCTCCTGACACTAGCGGGGTGTCTCACAATTCAGTTCTGACACCATCTACCTCCAGTTAGCATCGCATCTCGCAAGTGGTTAAGGGCTCCGTCCCACAGAACTACACCCACACCCCGCACTTCAGGTGTCAACCCCAAGTCCCATGTACTTCGGACCAACTGCTTATAAACTGGGGTTGCCACAGCCCCTTCGCATTGGGTTCGATAATTGGCCTGAGCAGCTCACAGAACTTGAGGAGACACTTATGTTTACTGGCTCATTGTAAGAAGATATGATGAAGGATATAGATGAACACCCAGACGGAGGACAGGTAGAGGGCAAGGTATGGGGGAAGAGCTAAGGATACATGTGCCCCTTCCAGGCGTGCCTCCCTCCCATTACCTCCACGTGTTCAGCAGCCTGGAGGTTCTCAGAACCTTGTACTTTGGGGATTTTATGGAGGCTTCATTATGTAGCATGATTCACTGTTAACTTAGTATCCAGTCCCTCTTCCTTTCCCAGAGAACAGGAGGTAGGGCTGAAAGCTCTTAGTCATGGTTGGGTCTTTCTGGTGACCAGCCCCCATGCTGAAACTACTCAGGAACCCACCAGTAGTTGCCCCATTAGAATAAAAGATGCTCCTATCACCCAGGAAATGCCAAGGAAACTGTCAGGAACCAGGGACAGAGACCAACATATGTATTTTCTATTATTTCGCATGCCCCCTTCCCTCTCTCCCTACACAATTTCCCTGTTTTGAAACTCCTTCTTCTGCCATAAGTTTTAATTCAATCAGATATTTATTTTTCTTAATAACATCCCAGTACTGTGACTTGATTGAGCAGGTTTCTCAGTCTTTCTCTCTGATACGTACACATAACTTTTCTTAGAATGCGTGATTTCTGAGCATGACAAAACTGCTCCAGTGAGTAATCATTGCTGCTAATTTTGTCCTCAAAGATTAGGCTTAACATCTGGGGATCATCTCACAGTAACCTTCTATATGTTGGCTATAGGTGTAAGGAAACAAAAAAACTAAATAAAATGCTTGGTGGTCATACCGTAGCAAACCTTTGCATTTATCAGAGTCATGTGGGCACGGACGGATTTATGAGAGCGCAGGACTGCTGGGTCTTGTTCTTAGAGTTTCTTACTCAGTTGATCTGGGACGGAGCCAGAGAATATGAATTTCTCCCAAGTTCCCAGGAGGTGCTGTTCATCTCGGTTCATCCTGTGTGAAATAATAAGACAGATGATAATAAATCTTCACAATAATAATCAGGTAGTCCTCATCTTTGATCCAAACACTTTTATTCAAAGGCAAGCTTATTTATTTTTTATTTTTTAAAAGGTTTTATTTATTTATGAGAGAGAGAGAGAGAGAGAGAGAGTATGAGCTGGAGGAGGGGTAGAGGGAGAGGGAGAAGCAGATCCCCACTGAGCAGGGGAGCCTGACCTGGGGCTCAGCCCCAGGACCCCAAGATCATGCCCTAAGCTGAGGTCAGCTAACCGACTGAGCCACCCAGGCGCCCCTCAAAGGCAAGTTTAAAAGGAACTTTATCCAAAGGAGGTCATTTTTCTGGATTCTCCCATTTCTTGGAGAAGTGTCCTGCTCACTCATTTCTATGTTGCACTTATTTAATCAAGTCTATAAGAAAAGAACGACGGGAGAAACAAGGGGACCTGGGACCCTAAAAGTGTGAAGGATGCCATCGGAATTGTGCCATCCCAGCCTCCTATCCACGAAGGTAGATGGAAAATGGCTAATGAGTTTTTGCTAGCATCTCTTTGTCAATATTGTGGATTTTAATGTTTGATGAAAATAAATGTTACAACATCTCGGTGACCCAAATCAACCAAAGACATGTCAAATAAGTACCATTTTGATATTGACAATGAAATGATTAAGTTCACAAAAAATCAAAACATATAAAAATTTCCAACCCCCATAATCCAGAGAGTTCCTGAAGTAATAGACCAAGCACAACCGTAACGAGGTACCTGGGCAGGTATTTTGGCTACAAATTCCTTGGAAACGGTTTAAATTTTATCTTTGGTCTCAAAACTCATGTTTGCAACCCACAGGTACTCTAAGAAAGTCACCCTAACATTTTTTGCTAAATGAGTGAAATTTGTACTCTAGAAAGAACTAAGAATACAGTTAAGAATAAAAATAAAGAGGTAAGTAAGTCCATGGAGTTAAGTCTTTGATAAACTATTTTGGGTTGTAAATGCATCAATCGGTTTTGTATTCGTTGTGATAACGTGTCCCTTTTTATGTGCTTAAAGGATTGAAAAGACTTAAACCCATAAACTCTTTGGAAGAGTCTGATTAATTTTTGATGTCAATCATTTGTTTAAATGTTCATGTCAGAGGAGTCGAATTTGTTAAATTTATAGGTTTATGGTTAATATTTAGTAACTCAGCTTTTTATTTAGTAGTTCATGGATCCAAATAGTACATAAAATGCTTAGCGCAGGGTCATTTAAAAATAATCAATAGACAATAAAAAAGTATAAACAGTGATGAGAATATCTTCCTTTCCACAAATAAGAGCTGCTGCAATACTGGAGAATTTTCGGTGTTGAACAGATTGGCCAGGTGAGGAGCAACTAATTCTGTCTATAGAGAAAAGGGTATTATTTGTTGAATACGAAATACAGTATGCTCCCTATTCATCAGGAGGCTTCTTTCTCTCTTGACAAATTTTTGTTGCTGTGATTACTCTGCAGATTGACTTGTCTATTCTTTTCACACAGCTCGCCGCTGAATTTGTAATTCTCTTCTTTTTTGCAAAGAGGTCATTATTACTGTGAGCATTTTTCAATTCCGTAAGAGAAGAGATGAGCTGCACGGTCCCTGGAATCTCGTAAAGGCATTTGGCCTGGAAGATGCTCCTTGGCCGTGTGCCGATAACAACGTATCACAGGGGCAACTTCCAGTTTGTCTAAAATGAGCGACTTGTATTTTTACTGTTTAATTTCTGCTCAATTATTCAAAGTTGGCTCAACGTTGGTCACAGGATGTAGTTTATAAAAAGGAATTTCCATGTCCAGGAAAGGAGGCATGATCATTGAAAGGTTCACAGTATAAAAACTGAAAAGGAAAAACAATTTCTATGTTAAAACAGATTTTATTAATTGTCGATTATTATTCTAAAATATGTAACATAGCCTCCTGCCTTATCAACCTGTATCAAGTCACTGAATTCACACACTCATTCTGGGAAGCCAGTTGGCAGGCAGACGTGGAAACTGCTGGCTCATAGCGTGGTGAGAAAACCAATAGATAGATGGTAATTTTGTTCTGTTTTATTTTCCTCTTTCTCCTCTCCTTTTCCTTGCCTCTTGCCTTTCTCTCCGTTTACCCACTTTCTTTTTTGGCTATTGAAGATTTATTGCCTTTCAGTACTTACAGATGATGTTTTCATAGGCTCTAATGAGGTCCCAGCAGTTTTTAACAATAACAGGACATTACTGTTTCTAAGATATATTATGTGTTTTCCCTCATCTTTCTCCCTTGAATGAAAAGCTTAGAAGTATGTTAACCCCCAATTCCCTTTCCTTTCCTATGATAAATGGCCTAGTTACTTAATAGGGCTAAATACTCTGCTATGACTTTTGTAATACTCATTTGAATAAAATCTTTAAAAGAAGAGCATTTGCGCGCTTTCCATGTGCTTTCTGGTTGAGTACGTGAGCATGTGCAAAGCACCTGTTTCTTAGGGGCCTTGGAAATCCCGTCTAGAGCCATCTCTGCTGGTTAGGCCTCCTGGAGGCGGTTTTCTGCGACATGTCCTCATCTTGTGGGGCACCTGTAAGGGCAACGCTCCCCTCTCCCCCACGCTCCCTTGTCATTCTGGCTGCAACCGCATCTGACCCCAGACTCACGTGGGGTCAGACTCGCTCCAAGGCCCAACTGGCCGGGCAGGTCCGGTCTCCAACAGCTGCCTCAGTGCGGTGCACGACCACGCAGATATTTTTTAAAAAGATTTTTTTGTATTTATTCATGAGAGACCCAGGCAGAGGGAGGAGCAGGCTCCCCGCGGGGGCCCCATGCGGGACTCGATCCCGGGATCCGGGTCACGCCCTGGGCCGCAGGCAGGCGCCCCGCCCTGAGCCTCCGGGCAGCCCCGTGAGGATGTATTTTAGGAAGAAAGACACGAGGGGGAACCAGCTGTCCCCGCGCCTGGCGAGCGGCCGACCCCGCCCTGCCCTGCGCGCGCCCGCCCCGGACCACAGCTAAGGGCCCGCTGCTGCCGAGACCCCCGAGCCCCCTGAGCCCAGACCCAGTGCTGCCCGCACCCCCCCGAGACCCCCGAGCCCGGGACTCAGTGCTCCCCGCACCCCCCGCACCCCCGAGCCTGGCACCCGGTGCTCCCCGCACCCCCCGAGCCCCCCGAGCCCCCCGAGCCCGGCACCTGCTGCTCCCTGCGCCCCCCGCACCCCCGAGCCTGGCACCCGGTGCTCCCCGCAACCCCCGCACCCCCGAGCCTGGCACCCGGTGCTCCCCGCACCCCCCGCACCCCCGAGCCTGGCACCTGCTGTTCCCCGCACCCCCCTGCGGATGCCAGGTGCCCCGGGGTGGGGCCTGGGACCCTGCGCCCCACCCTCCAGCTGGCTCTCCACCGTGTTGACCTGTGTCTCTCCACGTGTCCCCCTGCAGACAAGCAGTCTGTCCCAAAAGAGGATGAAATGGAAAACTTTATAAATACTTCACTTGGTGGAAACAGGAAGTGGAATAAAAGTGATGCAGCTATTCACAGAGAACATGCTGTCATCCTCCCTCCAGAAATACACGCTGTTGGTTTTCAGAAAGAAGCTCCGCCTGCAGCTGAGCGGGGCAAGGTCGCAGGGTCTCCCCACTTCGGAGGTTGTTGCCCCGCTGCCGCTGGTGGCGCGGAAATTCCTGGGGTGGGCGAGCCACGACTAGGCGGAAACCTCTGCAAAAAACACATAGGTGTGTGTAGGTGTGTGTAGGTGTTTGTAGGGTGTGGAAGGGATGTGCAAGCGAGGCCTTGCAGGGGTGCGTGGGTCCCACGGCTGCGCCCTTACAGAGACGTCTCCGCATCGGTCATATCAGGGGCAGCAATCCGGGCCCAGGCCCTGCCTCCTAAATCGTGCCCGGTGTCCCTTAACCCTGCGTCCTCCGCACCGCTGTGAGCCGCTGTGTGAGTTTTCCATGTTTGCGAATCTCTTTCTTTTCTCTGTTGATGGAAGGTAGTTGGATCCCCTCCTGTGCTTTGCTTTCAATGTCTTGCAGGATGTTGTTTTGGTTGCAAAGTGTGAAGAAAAGCACGTGCTCACATAGATACATGTTTGCAAAACGAGTCCTGTTTTAATAGCTTTTGGAATAGTTATAAACATTCTTCCTGTGTCTTCATAAAAATTAAATGAATTAAAAATTAAATGATACCATTTAGAAATTAATTGTAATGTAGAATTTGAGACTATTACCAGTGAGTGTTGTGTTACATTAGCGCACACTGGTGTATTTTGTACTTTGGAATGAATAGCCTACCCACGAGTGATTTATATTTATTTATTTATTTTAAGCTGTGGTTAAAATATAGGTAACTGTCTTAAATGGTGGGCATTATCATCATCTCTATCGCAGATGGGAAAACTGAAGCACAGCAGAGCAGCTAACTTTCCGGAGGGCATACAGCTTAGAAATGATGGAGCTGAAATGCAAATCTAGGTGGTCAGGCTCCAGAACCTACGCTCTTACTAGCATTCCTTTATTGTGGATTAAAGCCGAACTAGAAAAGCCACCGTAAAGCACACCGTGAACACATCGTTGGCACTATTTGGACTTCATAAAAGATTAAATAGGTATAATCATAAGATCATTCCACCTAGTGATGAAAAAAGAAATGATATCCCTTCACACGCGTCTCCTGGCAGAGAGGCATGGAGATTTCAGAGAGAAGAGGCGCAGGCTGTGTGAGATGGAAGCCGAGATCTCAGTGAAGGAAGCCGCAGGGAAGGAATGCTTGCAGCCGCCAGAAGCCGAAGGAAGGCAGGAAACAGATCCCCCTCCAAGCCTCTGGAGGGAGTGCAGCCCTGCTGACATTTTGATTTCAGCCCAATGATACTGATTTCAGACTTCTGGCCCAGAAAATGTTATTGTCTAAACCCTATCTATGAACTGAAGCTGTAATCTTTCAAGGGCAGAGGACTGAGAAAAGGATTAAATGCCTTATCCTCTGTTTTGCATTAGTCTAGGTCAACAGTTCTCAAACTTTTTGGTCTCGGTACTCCTTTTCACTCTTAAAAATTATTGGGGGGTCCCAAAGAGCTTATATTTATGTGAAACATATCTACAGATATTTATGATTAGAAAATAAAACTGAGTAAATCTAAAATATTTATGAATTCATACAAAAATAAAATGGTGAACCTATCATACGTTGATGTAAATGACATAATTTTATGAAAGACGGTCATATTTTCCAAAATAAAAAGTTAGTGAGTAGAGTAGTCTTGTTCTCCACGTTTACAAGTCTCTTTCCTTTCTATCTTGGTGGAAGGCGGTTGGATTCTCTTATGTGCTTTGCTCTTAAGGTGCTACAATATGTTGTTTTGGTTGAAATGTATGAAGAAAATTGGGCTCACATAGATATGTTGTTGAAAAGGCATATGTCTTAATAGCCCTTGGGGTAGTTATAAATATTCCTCCTGGGTCTTCATAAAAATTAAATGATAACTTTAGAAGTTAGTTGTAGAGTAGAATCTGAAACTATTTCCAGTGAACTTTTGGTATCGTATTGCATTAAAGTATACTGGTATATTGCGTACTTTTGAATGGATATTTTACCCATGAATGATTTACATTTATTTATTTTAGGTTGTGGTAAAATAAGCATAACATAAAATTTACCATTGTAACCATTTCTAACTGCACAGTTCAGTTCTACTAAGTACATTCACATTGTTCTGCAACCATTGCCACCATCTATCTCTGGAACTCTTTTCATCTTGAAAAACTAAAACTCTGTACTCATTAAACAATAGTTTCCCATTCCCCTGTTCCCTTAGCCCATGGCGATCATCATTCTACTACCTGTTTCTGTAAATTCAAGCACTCCAGGTAACTTATCTAAGTGCAATCACACAGTATTTGACTGTGACACATGTTACAGCATGTGTCCGAATTGGCTTCCTTTTTAGGGTTGAATAATATTCCATTGTCTATATAAACCACATTTTATTTATCCAATGGTATCCATTCATGTATTGATAGATGCTTGAGTTGCTTCCACCTGTTGACTATTGAGAATAATGCTGCTATAGGCATGGCTGTGCAGATACCTATTGGAGATCCTGCTTTCAGTTCTTTTGGATACTCAGAAGTGAAGCTACCAGGTTATATGTTAATTCTGTTTATAATTTTTTGAGGAACTATCATACCATTTTCCTCAGTGGCTCTACCATTCAACAACCCCATTGAGAGAGTACAAGGGTTCCAATTTCTCTCCATCCTTTGCCAGCACTTCTTTTCCTTCCTCTTTTTGTAGAAGAAAAACATTGATTATTTGGTTTTCTTTGTTGCTGAGTTGGAGTTTTCACCTTCATATTAACTCTTCTTACATATATGATTTGCAAATATTTTCTTCCATGTTGTCAGCCATCTTTTCATTCCGTTGATTGTGTCCTATGAAGAACAGAAGTTTTAAATTTTGATATAGTTCAATTTGCCTGTTTTTACTTTTGTTGCCTGTAGGCTTTGGTATAATCAGGAAGTCCTTGCCAAATCCATTATCCTGAAGCTTTCCTCCTGTGTTTTCTTCTTAACAGTGTTATGTCTTACATTTAGATTTTTTGTGAACTTTGAGTCAATTGTTGTGTAAGGTAAGGGTCTAACTTTTGCATGTAAATACCCAGTTTTTCCAGAACCATTTGTTGAAAAGACTGTCCTTTCTCCCATCGAGTAATCTTAGTAGCCTTGTCAAAGATCAGTTGACCATATACATATATACAAGCGTTTATTTCTGAGCTCTCTATTCCATTCCATTGGGTTGTAGATCTGTCTTCAGGTTACCCATGTATAATTTTGTGACATTATTTACTGATCACTTGGAAAACGTTCATTGAATTTTTCACATTTTCTGAGTGTTGGGATATTTCATTTACAGTATCAAAAAATCACATTCATTGGTATTACTACCAACTTCATCAAAAAGCCTTTAAGTATTGGTAAACTGCTCATGGTAGTAGATACATGTCTTCTGAAAGTCTAATTTTACTAGCTAGCTCAAATTTTATCATTGCCAACAACACTGACAATTGTTTTCCTTGTAATGAAAAGTTCACTGCCTTTACTTCAAGATAGTTTGTTCCAATTACCCAAATCTTAACAATCGCAGTTGAAGAATTAAACAAACTGATGCAGTTGACCATTTCCTCTGTTTTAAAACTTAGAATAAGTTATGTGCTATCAGGCTTCCCTGGTTTCTCTTCCCCCTTATTGATTACTCATTTGAAGCCTTTACTGGTGCTATTCTGTGCTCTAATGTGGCACACTGAGCTCTTGATCCTGGGTCCTCCAGGTCTCTAGATTTACTTTCTACATAGGTGATTTCATCCAGTTTTGTGGTTTTAGGTGCCACTGTAGGCCAATTATCTATCATCTATCTATCTATCTATCTATCTATCTATCTATCTATCACCTATCATTTCTGCCATTCCAATAATCCAACTGTGTAAGGGACACCTCAACTTGGGAACCATATAGGTGTCTACAACTAAATTTGACCACAGCAGAATTCTTGATTTTGTTTCTTCAAACCATTCCTTTTCCGTCTCAGTAAATGACATAATAATCCTAGCCCAAAGTTAAAGTCATTTTTTGTTACTGGTGTATTTCAAATTCCTGGGAGAGAATTCCTGATCCAGCCAAAGGGCCAGGAACTACTCATGGCCAAAGCCTGCAGTTACATAGAATTCTATGGATATTTGGAGAGAATAAATAGCAAAGAAAACTGATGATTATTAAGAAGTAGGATGAGAACCAGGAGAACAGTAAGAGGAGAAGAGAAAATTTCAGGGAGGCAATCAATAATGCTGAATGCTTCAGATAGGTCAAGGGGAATAATTCATTCATTCATTCTAAATGAATTGCTTGGTCACTTACTCAGTGCTACACATTATCCTAGGCATGGTCCTAGAATGAGACCAATAATGTTCTTGCCCCCAAGAGTTCGTTTTTTTTTTTTAAACTGACAGTGTACACACACACACACACACACACACACACACGTAAGTATAGATAAAGACTAGAGTAGATGTGGCTCAGAGGGAGGCTCCCTTGAGGAGCTGACTTTTGAGTAAAGTCCTGAATGAAGTGAAGGAATGAACCATGGGAAGATCTGTAGGTAGAATGTTCCAGGCAGGGGAAGCAATGTACAAAGGCCCTGAGGCAGAAATGGATGTATTTGAGGAGCATGTAGAATGGTGTGGCTGCAAGGGGAAAAGTGGGAGGAGACAAATCTGAAGAGGTATAGGAACCAGATTACAAAGAGTTTACAAGTCATGGTAAGGACTTTGGGTTTTATTCTTAATGTAGGAGTCCATCGAAAGTTTGAGCATGGGAGTACTGCATCCTATTAAGATTTCTATACTACCTATCAAGTTACCACCAATTTAGGTTGCAAGCAGTTGAAAACAATACACACAAATTATCTCACAGTGTCTGTGTGTTGTACTCTGGGCATAGCTTAGCTGGCTCCTCTGCTCAGGTTCTCACGTAACTGCAATCAAGTTGTCCGCTGGGATGTGTTATTATTTGGAGGCTCAGATGAGGAGGGATATGCTTCCAAGTTCCCTCATGCTTTTTTGGCAGAATTCATTTCCTTGTGCCTGTAGGACTCATGATGACTTCCTTCTTCAAACTCAGCAAGGAGAGCAAGACTGTAGAGCAAGTGTCTTAGCAAGGTGGGATCTTGTATGACATGGAATTCTATCATCTTTGCCATATTCTATCAGCTAGAAGCAAATCACAGATTCCAACTACACTCAGGGCAAGGGTAAGTACAGCAAACATGAATATGAATATCAGGAGGTGGGGTCATGGAGACTGTTTTAAAGTCTGTTCACCACATCTGTTTTGTGTTTTCTGGGCAGAAGACATGAACAATTTCTCCAAAGAAGATCTGCAAACAGACATATGAAAAAATGCTCCACATCACTCAGCATCAGGGAAATACAAATCAAAACCACAATGAGATATCACCTCTCACCAGTCAGAATGGCTAAAATGAACAAGTCAGGAAATGACAGATGTTGGTGAGGATGTGGAAAAAAGGGCATCCCTTGTACACTGTCAGTGGGAATGCAAACTGGAGCAGCCACTCTGGAAAGCAGTATGGAGTTTCCTCAAAAAGTTGAAAATACAGCTACCCTATGAACCAACAATTGCACTACTGGGTATTTACCCCAACAATACAAATGTGGTGATCCTATCTGAAGGGGCATCGCACCCCAATGTTTATAGCAGCAGTGTCCACAATAGCCAAACTATGGAAAGAGCCAAGGTGTCCATCAACAGATGAAGGGATAAAGAAGATTTGGTCTATATATACAATGGAATATTAGCCATCAAAAATATGAAACCTTGCCATTTGCAACGACGTGGAGGATACTATGCTAAGCAAAATCCGTCATTCAGAGAAATACAATTATCTTATGATCTCACTCATATGTGGAATCTAAGAAACAGAACAGAGGATCATAGGAGAAGAGAGGAAAAAATAAAACAAGATGAAATCAGAGAGGGAGACAAACCATAAGAGACTCTTAGTCATAGGAAACAAACGGAGGGTCACTGGAGGGGAGGGAGGTGGGCAGCAGGGTAACCCGGTGATGGGCATGAAGGAGGGCATGTAATGAACACTGGGTATTATATACAACTGATGAAGCACTGACCTCTACCTTTGAAACCAATAGTACATTATGTTAATTAATTGAATTTAAATAAAAAAAAGACTTTTCAAGCTGATTTGTGGAGAATAGACTCTATGGTGGCAGTGAGAGAACAGTTTAATAGTCCACAAAGCCTAGTGACAAAAGGAAGTCTTTGGAAATTAAGAAATCACTGGAGGTGGTTTCTCAAAAAACATTCATTGAATCCACTATGTGAGAGGCACTGAGTTGGGTTAGGTATTAAATGAGGAGATAAGATTTATCATTTCTGAGAAAATATTTTCTTCAAAGAACAAAGAACAAAAATTTACATTGGATGAGAAGATAAGAATATGCATCGATAGCCATTTACAGCATTTTCATAAAGTTTGGAGGTGTTTAGAAGGAGATATGAGACAGTAAGTAGCTTGAGGGAGCAGAGCCAAGGGGGTATTTTTAAAAAAAGATTTTATTTTTAAGTAATCTCTGTACCCATCATGGATGCCGATCTCACAATCCCAAAATCAAGAGTCACACACTCCACTGACTGAGCCAGCTAGGCACCCCAAAAGGGTGTTTTTTTTTTTTAATGCATTTTCTTTTTTCAGGCTAAATAGTAGAAACAGAAGAAAGACAAGGGTAGAAGGTACAATAGAGGGACATTCTGGAGAAGGGAGGAGATAGACTATAGGGCATGGGAAGGAATTATCTTAATAGAAGTGAAAACATCTCTTCTGAAAGACCGTAAAGACATTAATAAGGTTAGTAAAAGAGTAGAGGGAAATTTTTGGACGGCATCTGTTCTGTCAACTCGGGGAGGAATGTTACCTACTAAGAAGTGTAAGGGAGAGTGTAGGCAGAGCTGGGTGTGACCTTTATGGGAGAAAGGAAGGGGAGGGGGACTGACCCAAGATGAGTGAGAGCATTTCTATACAAGACTGTGGTTCCAGGTGAGATTTGAAAAACATGAATTTAGTGGTATTTGGAGGAAATTTTTGAGGAAATTGAGGAAGAGGAATGGTGAAAAGAGATCATCAGGATAATCCAGGGTTGGAATTAACACAGGCTGGTGAAGCAGAAAGTCATTGTGGTGAGAGGTTGACCTCAGAAGAGAGGGACTGAAGTCCTGCTCAGGTGGAGGGAGGTTGTGTTCACAGAGGGCAAAAATCTACACTTCAGCATCTTTAAGGTAGAGTCATTTTGAATGTTAGTGGAGTCTAGTTTAATAAGAAGTGATAGGTTGAGTTAGTAAACAATTTCCTAAAAGAAATAGGTCTTGAGTCACACCTTTATCCCAGACACCATTCCATCCTTTATGAAGCACTGGCGGGGGTTTGGGTGGGGGTGGCTGCTGCTTGGTCCTGTCAGAGGCCACTGAAAGGACACAGGATTTCCAAGGACTCATCTCTGTCTGCTTAAATCTGAGTTTCTTTGGGTTTATCTGTCTCATCTATTAGGATATTAAAGGCTGATATGTGAAGGAAAGACTCAAAAGCTAAAACATTTGAAAACCACTGAAAGGTTTAGAGAGTGGTTGTGATGGATATGTGCATGGCTATAGACTACCTGGAGAGCTGCTTCAAGGTGCAGATTCCCCATCCTCACTACTGGGGTGTCTGATTTTCTGATAAATAAATAAATATATGTATATATATACATATATTTAAAGCCTTGACCTTTTTAAGGGCAATTATAGGTTCATAGCAAAATTGAGAGGAAGCTACAGAGATTTTCCATATGCCCCTGTTCCCACACATGTTAGCTTACTGTATTATCAATATCCACCACCACAGTGGTACATTTGGTTATAACTGATGACCCTACATTGTCATATTACCATCATCCAGAGTTCATAGTTTACATTATGGTTTACTGTTGGTGTTGTACATTCTATAGATTTGCACCAATGTAAAGTGGCACGTATCCACAATTATTGTAGCATACAGAGTAGTTTTGCTGCTTTAAAAAGCCTCTTTGTTCTGCTCAATTATCCCTTCCTTGATCAACCCCTGGCAACCACTGATCTTTTTACAATCCCTTCAGTTTTGCTTTTTCTAGAGGGTCCTATAGATGGAAAATGCAGTATGTCGTCTTTTCAGATTGGCTTCTTTCACTTAGTAATATGCACTTAAGTTCCTCCATGTCTTTTTTTGTGACTTGATACCTTATTTGATTTTAGCACTGAAAGTATTCCATTGTCCAGATCGACTTTAGCTTTTTATCCATTCACTTACTGGAGAACATCTTGGTTGCTTCTAAGTTTTGGCACTTGTGCATAAAGCTACTATAAACTTCCACGTGCGGGTTTTTCTGTGACTGTAAGTTTTTATCTCCTTTGGGCAAATGCCAAGAAGCATGAATCCTGGATATCATAGAGTATGAGGCAAGTGAAGTGCATGAAGAAAGTGAAATAGACAGCTCAGGATGTGATCCCATGGTCTGGGGATCGAGTCCCCCATCGGGCTCCCTGCATGGAGCCTGCTTCTCTTTCTGCCTCTAACTTTGCCTCTCTGTGTATGTGTGTGTGTGTCTCTCATAAATAAATAAATAAATAAATAAATAAATAAATAAACAAACAAACAAACAAGCAAACAAATAAATAAATAAATGAAAATGAAGTAGAATTAAGTTTTTTTGAGAGTTGGACATAATGAGATTATGTTTTAAGGAAGCCTGAGCAAGTCAGAAAGAAGCAAGGGTTGGAGATATATGCATATTTACTACTGAATTTAAACAAAATAAATGTAAATGGTCTCACTTGAGTGTGATGCCCATGAAGAGGCTGGATCAATGGATTAGATTTATCAGTGAGATGAAAGCATTACTGCAGTTTGGAGTTAGAGGAATTGAGCAAGAAAGAGATGATGGTGGTCAGAGATCAGAGTTCTTAATGCTGTTAGAAATGGTGCTTTCTTTAAGCGAAATACCTTTATAGCATTGTATGTATATTTATTGCAAAAAATCCATGGGTACATGGTCCCATGTGTTCAAAGGTCAACCGTATATTTAAACTGCAAAACATAGGACGTGTGATCTTGACACTTTTGAGTGAATTTACCAAGACAATGAACTATCTAATTTGAAATTCAGCAGTGTCCTGGATATTTCATGACATGTGGCCAGTGTTCAATGAAGAAATACAATCACTGGGGCAACATTCATTCCCATTCTGTTCCTTAATGACACCGATATAAATGGTGACACTGGAGTTGTAAATACAGTGGCCCTGTACCTTCTCAGAAGTACCAACTAGCATTTCAGAGCTGTCCAGGGGCAGGCATCACAGGAAGCTAGCATCCCCAACATAGGTGAGCAGACTGCTCACTCCCCTTGTCTGTCCCAATATCACCAGTTCCACCAAGTCTTGTGCCACAGGTGAAAATAATGTGATCGCTTCCCATAAGGTTTTTATTTTCAGGCTCTTTTCTACTCAAACCCTCATATATTACAAATGCCTGAGACCCCAGAGCAAATGAATATATCACTGTGTTTGATCTGATGACTGAATCAATAGAGTTGGGTGTGGAGAGGAGACTCTCACTTATACCCTCTGGGGCAGACCCAGCCAGGAAAGGCCTATGCTCTCTATGTGTTCATTCCTTTTTCAATTTTTCCTGTATTTCTTGTCAGGGTCTGCTAGCCACAGAAGATTAATAACCTTGAATTCAGACTTATCGTCACCCTCTGCCTATGCTATTTATTTAATCACTTTGTATTGATAGTTTAAGCTGGATGGGCAGGAGGTCATTTTTCCCCCTCTTGGAAAGATTTCCAAGGGTATGGAAAGAGACCTAGAAAAACATCAATAAATTCTATTGACTTCATGTTTGCACTTGAGTCATGCCTTAGGGTGGGTGGTGGGTTGGGCACAGGGCTGGGAGGGAGGAGTGAGGTGGAATGAAGACAAAGGCTTGAGTCCAAACCAGAAGTCACATTATCTTGCAGTTCCTTTAACCTTTTCTTTAAGGTAAGACTTCACTTCTTTTCATACAAACTCAGGCCAAGCTTGTGGTCAGAATGTGCCCATCAAAGAGAGTAGGAAGAGCAAGAGGTGGGAGATAGTCTCCTGGCATTGTCCAGGCACGGTTCTCGTGTGACAAAAGTCCATTTCTCATGCCTCATTGGCTTTCCCATGGTATTTACTTCGAATCAGTAAAAACTAAAGCAGGCACTTGCAAAAAACTCCACCAATTTGATACCTTCGTTGGTGAGTTTCCTTTCTTGTCATGTTATTCCCAAGGCATTTGTTGAGGCACCTGTTGAGGCCTTGTTCCTGCCTGAACATATTTCTGGTATAAAAACAGTTGCATTGACCCAGAGCTCCTTCCAACCTAGAGTAGAATATGTGTCTCATTCTTTCCCTTGGCAAACAGCAGATCTTTTCTGAGTCCTCCTAAAACCCATTTTTCATATCGTGTCTTATTTATTTCAAAGGCTATTTACTTTATTTTTTGAAATTACACAATTTAAAAAAATTGAGCTGATGTTATGAGTTCTTTAAGGAGAGGGCCTTCTGTCTTCTGCTCATTGAACTTTTGGCCAGTTCTTCAGATTTTGATGCACTTCTTTGGAAATTCGTCGAAATATATTTGATAATACCACAAAAACAATAGTAAATGGCATTACATTTAACTTCTTACAAGAGATTTGTTGAAAAATTGTTTATGATATCAGAGTATTTTGTACTTATTTGGTATCTAGGTGCTGAGAAAAAAAGATCAAGGGACAGACCCAGGATTTCCACTTCTGGGCAAATACCTCAAAAAACAAGTACTACATCCAAAAATACACGTGTCAGAATGTCCATAGAAGCATCATTCTTCTTCTTCTTCTTCTTCT
This sequence comes from Canis lupus baileyi, assembly GCF_048164855.1. NCBI lineage: Eukaryota > Metazoa > Chordata > Mammalia > Carnivora > Canidae > Canis > Canis lupus. The sequence goes on along the minus strand of NC_132874.1, from coordinate 23,762,445 downwards.
TCTTCTTCTTCTTCTTCTTCTTCTTCTTCTTCTTCTTCTTCTTCTCCTCCTCCTCCTCCTCCTCCTCCTTCTCCTTCTCCTCCTTCTCCTTATTCTTATTCTTATTCTTATTCTTATTCTTATTCTTATTCTTCTTTCTTCTTTCTTCTTCTTCTTTCTTCTTCCTCTTGTTTTTAGGAGGAGGGGCAGAGGGAGAGAGAGAATCTTAAGCAGGCTCCAAGCCCAGTGTGGAGCCCAACATGGGGCTCAGTCTCACAACCCTGAGATCATGACCTGAGCCCAAATCAAGAGTTGGACACTTCACCTTAACCAAATGAGCCACCCTGGCCTCAAGGAGCTAGTAATCTAGTAAGAAAGGAAAGTATAAAAAGGAGTGATTTATTTGCATGTGCCAAGTGCTACTATGGAAGTATGCAGGAAGAGGAGTGAGAAAAAGATAGAGGCATGGGGAAGGAGAGAGGATAGAGACGCACACTAGTTCTCTTAGAAGAAGGCAGAGGGGCATTTCAGGAAAGGGACAGCACAAGCATGTCTGGTGTGGCCATGTCACTATCATACCACAAGACTGCCCTCCAGATCACCAAATCCAGGATGTATCTTCTAGCTTTCCTATTTTTTTTTTTTTACCTTTTTATGGCATTTGGTTTTGCCAATTTCTTTCATTTTTAGAAACATTCTCTTGCTTAGCTTTGGTGTCAACATTTCTTATTGATTTCCTTTCTCCTTCTCAGCCATTCTTTTTCTTTTCCTTTCTGGTTCCCTCCCCCTAGTCTTGCCTTTTAAATTTTTCTTTTTATTTTTTTATTTATTTATGATAGTCACACAGAGAGAAAGAGAGAGGCAGAGACACAGGCAGAGGGAAAGCAGGCTCCATGCACCGGGAGCCTGACGTGGGATTCGATCCCGGGTCTCCAGGATCGCGCCCTGGGCCAAAGGCAGGCGCCAAACCACTGCGCCACTCAGGGATCCCTAGTCTTGCCTTTTAAATGTCAACATCCTGCAAGGCCTGTCCATGGTCATGTTTCCTTCTCACCCTCATCTCTGGGTAATCTCATTCATCTGTGCTTATGGTTTTAGCTACCTCCCCATTCACAGTGTTGACTCAAAACTTGGTATCTCCAACCTACATTTCCATCCTTGCCTTAAGAATCATATATGGCAGGATGCCTGGGTGGCTCAGTGGTTGAGCGTCTGCCTTTGGCTCAGGGCATGATTCTGGGGCCCTGGGATCCAGTCTCACACCGGGCTCCCTGCATGGTGCCTGCTTCTCCCTCTGTCTGTGTCTCTGCCTCTCTCTGTGTCTCTCATGAATAAAATAAAATAAAATAAAAAGAATCAGATATGACAGGTCAACTGAACACTACTCCTCACCTATCCTGCAAACAGTTCAAAATTTAATATTTCTCAAACTAAGCTCTTCATTTTCCTCTCCATCCCAGCCTGCTCCTCTTTTTATTTTCCCCCATCTAGCAAATGTCAGTCTTATCTTCTCTCCCAGGCTCAGATTCTCTTCCTCTATGCTTCCATCACACTTTACATATACTCCCACCATGGCACAGTTGACTCTAAGTTCAAAGTAGTAAAAAAAATTGGTGCCACCATGGTGGTGTATTTTTACCTCCAGGAAGTCCACCTGGACTAATGGTTAGTGGACATGATGAAGCCAACACTCCTTACTCTTTTGACAGAACTTGCAGTTGCTTCATAATGTGCCTGTTCTCTTCCCCACAGCTCTGTGTGAACGCTGGTATTATGAATCCTGTATTAGCTTCATCCAGTGATTTGTGGTTTAGCAAATACAGCAAATCCTGTATTTGCTTCATCTACTGATAAGCCAAAAGAGAATGCACTAAAAAAAAAAACCACTTGGATTTGGCCTTGGACATAACTGAACCCAGAAGCTTCGATGGTGTCATTTAGATTTGGTCTCTCTCCTTCCGTCTCCTCTCTGGCTCTCAGATCTGCCTTCATACCCATTGGCTTAGCTCTCAGGTGGGCCACTGGAAGCTGTGGCGTTATATTACCTTAAGGATCGGCAGTTCCAGGAGAAATATAATGCTTTTTTCTGTGTCTCTCCAACAAACTTCCCCAGGCAGAGTCTCCTTGGCCTGACTTGACTCATGAGCTCACCCCAGAGCTAATCACCGGGGCCGCGGTGGGCAGGGGATGGATGTGCCAACGACCCAGGCCTGAGCTCTGTGCCTACCTCAGGAGTTGTGTGTTGAGCCTGGGGCAGGGTGGAACCTCAGAGGAAAATGGAGGTGTTGTTAGCGGAAGAAGGACTAAAAGCTGGCCAGGCCAAAAACGAAAAAGAAAAATAGAATACTTGTCTGTGAGGAGTTGGTGACAGTGGAGACTCAGGGCAGGGCTCTAAATTGGCAAAAACTGTGATCCCTTGGGCCAACCCTTCTTTCTTGATTGTGGTTTAGCCTCTGATTCACTCCACCTGTCAGGTTGTCCCTCCTGTCAGTCACACACTTCCTAGGACAGGTCACTGTGAGGGGAACGGGAATCAAAGAAAGAGAGCCTTTTAATCTGTATTTTCAATTCACCCTCTGTCTTTACCTGCCATGCCCTGCCTTGTGTCATGGGAACGGGGAACGGTGATGCAACCAGCCAGTTCTAGCCAGTCTGCGTGAATCATCTGTAAGTCATGCAGAACGATGATACCGAGGGGTCAGATTTCCAGGAACCGCGTCTCAGGCATCTTTCTTATTCCACAGTACCTGGCATGGGACCCTGGCTTCCATCCCTCTGCTGCTCACCCACCCCTCGAGCATCACTCAGACTGTAAATTGAAGGTCTGTGTGCAGGAAAGAAAGAGCTACTGCCCTAAACCCAAAGCCAATGTGAGTCACCGACGGCGGACGCAGCAGCAGAGCGACTGGGTAACTGGGGGATTTAACCAGAGTGCGCGGGGATGACCACGCTGGCTCTGTGCGCTCCTATCTTCTCACCGGTGCTGCTTGGTCTTACTGGGTATCATCCCTGTGTCTCGTCCCGGCTCTGTCCCCAAACTAACTTGTGTTTTCAGGTGTTCATTGACCCCTTCCTCACTCTCCACTTTGTATCACTAGAATGAGAATCTGGGACACAAGCACCCCTTTTAACTCGAAATGTTTCTATGATTCTGGGACATCTCATTTAGGAGAAAACCTACCACACGCGCACACACACACATACATACACCCCATATTCTGGAGTTGATTTGGTAAAAATCACCGAAAACCATTTAAAGTATCCAGTAATTTACTAGTAACGCGTTTCCTGATGAGGGGATGGAAGACCGTGGTTTCTCTCTTTCTCACTGATTCAATGTGTGCTGTTTCTTAAAATAAAAATCAACCTCGTATAAAGCTGCTGAAAGTTTTATGTAGTCTTAGCACACACCACACCTAAACTCAGCAGGACATTGTTTCCTTGTTAGAGGACACATAGCACAGAGTTCCAAATAATAGCTCAGTTGTCCAATGTATACTTAATGGATTAGCAAAGTTAACAAATGATATCTTATTCCTGGCTCCTTCTGCTGAAATGTAATACTTCCAAAGGCGAATAAACTGTTCCCACTTGGTGACCTTCCTTCTTTCAGGGAATGAACATATTTGCTTCTCTCAACCTAGGCCTTATCCCTCCCCACAGAATAAACCAAAACATCTGGAGATACTGTGGGGTCTCTTTCAAGAAGGCTGCACGTTCTTTTCGGCTCTTGCTTTTCTGGGAGATGAATCATGACAAGTTGAAATTAGAAGCTGGTGTTAGGGCCACATGTGAGACCAGTCTAACTGTCCCAAGGGGAGTCCCGTCCTCCTTTCTCTGGGTCCTTCTCCTTCTTCCTTACGTCTTCTCTTCTCTTCTTAGGTCTTTCCTTGCGATGACTCCCTGAACCTTGAGAATGCACGGCACAGAGAAGCTTCCCTTCCCTCCTCTCCCATTTCCAGCCAGAAAGAGGCCACCTGGAATTAGAGTGCAGCGTTGCTGACACCGGCTAGCTTTCCTTCGGGCTTAGCCTGAGGCCAGGGCTGCTGCGAAATGGGCCAGAGTTGACCTCACTACTAGTCATCCCTGAAGGCCATTGAGCTCTTACCTCGGGGTAGGGAGAAGTTACAGCCTGGAGACCCTGGAGCGGGCTGGAACTGGCTTGTTTGTCCCTTCCGTGATGAGGGGCTTTGCAAATGCTGCTGTGTGTGTCTATTGCCACTCCACACTGACCTCCCTCTAGTCAATGAAAGGGACCTGGTGCGCGTCTACAGTGTGGCAGGTAGGGGGCTCTTTGCCGACCAAAGCTCTAGAAACATTCAGGTGGACATAAAAGGGAAAAAGCCAGTTGTAGGACACCCATAGAAAGGAGGTGGGGGACTTCTCAGAGGACTCTCCTCTTCAGCTCCCAACTGAGCGCTGCTAGCTGGGGTTCTTGCGGTCCAGCTTTCAGGGATGTTTGGTTAGAGAGAAGAAGGGGGAGTGAAACCCTTGCCTGGGTGCCGCTGGGTAAGGCATTCCAATTGCTATGTAGAGCTGGGGCCCGCGGGCGGAGAAGTCAGTGAGTCATAGGACGCTGCAAGGATGAAATATTCTGGGAAAAGATATTTTCCCTTGGGATATGGAGACTGCTGAGTGTGTGTGTGTGTGTGTGTGTGTGCGCGCGTGTGTGGTGAAAAGCAAGGTGACGGGAATAAAGAGAATGATGGGAAGACACTAATAATCGAGGTGGAGAAAGGTCTAAAGAGCCTCCCTTGTCTGCTTTGGCTGATTTTGCTACAGGTGGAATGTGAAATATGAACTGTTTACACAGCTCATATTTCCATGTACTAAGAAAAACAGAGAAAGCTGGGCATGGAGCTATAACTGAGCTCCCTTCTTCTCGGCTCCAAACCACTTCTTTAAAATGGACCGTTAGATTTTGGAGGAAGCTGTTTTCCACCAGCCCTAGTGGTGCTGGAGCAGAGCATGTGCCACCAGCTGAGAAAACAAACCCGAGAAAGAGAAAGTAGCCTCGGGTTAACGGGCGGGCCTAGGCCGGAGGCCTCCCTGGCGGCCTTCCTGGTGGGCCGCGGAGCTGGGGCCGGCCGCGGGCTGCGAGGAGGGCCCCAGGCAGGCAAGGGCATCAAGAGATTTACAGTCTCCTGCTCCCCACTCGCATCTAATGGGAACCAGAGGTAGAACAATGAGGCAGCACATCGCAGGCACTAAGCAGAGGAGGCGGAGGCCAGCGCGCCTGCCACCCAGGTAGCCACTCGCAGGTCACGGGCCGCCAGGGACGCGGTGCTGCTCAGGGGTCCCCGCGTGTGCAGCTCGCCCGAAAGCCTTCACCTCTGGGGACTCCTCAGTGGGCTTTCCCCTCTCCCTCTCGTGCTTGGAAGCCTTTGTTTACCTGAAGAGACGGTCCATGCCTTTGTTTCCAGTTTGTTCTATACTTTTCTGCAACTGGGTTGGATTGAAAATCACTGGAGACCTGCGAACCCTCCATGCAGTGTGCGTGTGAAACGGAAAGTGTTCGTACTCTTTGTCTTCCCAGTAGCTGGCTAGCTGAGCCCTTGTCTGCGATTTCTGAGTGGGCATGTTTTTTTGGCAGCCCGTGGCCCCTCCGAGGGACAGGCTTCTCGTCTGACAGCAGATCCCTGTACTGAAGAGTAAATCCTGATTTTATAGCCACAAGTACTTCTCCTTTTTGCAAAGTCATACCTGGACTCTGGCCCTCCAGCTAAATTCAGGTGGAAGAAATCAGATGTTTATAAAACTATTCTAAAAAGCCATGCCTAACCTTTAAGGGGAACGAAAGCTCTAGATGTTTCATTAAATATTTATCACTTTTGGTTGGGGGGACGAAAGTCTATTTTTCTCTCCTGGGGAATTACCCAGAAGCAATAAAATGCTGTTTTATAACTGAATATTCTAGTTTACCTCTCATGGAACGAAGCAAAATAAATATAAACTTTAAAAATATGGTCACGGCCCATATATTTTAAAAAGTGTTGTCACCACGGACCAACGCAGCTCAAATATGTTTCTTTCATGTTTAATTGTATGACGTGGATAGATCTTTTCCCCCAATATAAGTCTTTTTTTCTACTAAGTGTCCGATTTCTGCTATAGTGTTTGATTAGAAAAAAGGAGTAGTAATGGAATCTTACGTCCTATTTAAAAAGTAAAATGTTATCAAAATTTAAGAATAGTTTTAAAGAATGACTTCCTTTCCCCCTTCGCCACTTGATTTTTCAAATTTTTCTTCAGTGGCTTTACTTTTGTTTGTTTTCAGGTTTTACTTTCCCATGGAATTTATACGTACCCTCTCGGTGCAGAATTTATCCTAATTTAAAAGCCTTCTCCCTATGTATTGAAGTATTATTCAGGAAATGGTATGAGGTCTGGGATTAGCTTCAAAACAATCCAGTGGGGTGAGGTGATGGGGGGAAATGGATGAGGATATAGGTGGAACCAGCTGGATGGTGAGCTAACCATTATTGAAGCTGTATGTTGGGCACTGGGAGATTTATTACTTTATTTTGTTTTAGAATACACTTGAAATTTTCCATAAAAATTGTTGTCCTCAGTTCACTCCAGGATTCACTTTTCTCTTTTTACTAGACTCTGGCTTGTTAGTCCATATATATTTTTAAATTTTCTAGAACCCAAGCATGTATTCTAGAAAGAACATCATTCTGCTCAGTTCACCGTCTCTGACAATGGCATTTTGGGAGCTCTGCCTGAAAATATCTCAACCTGATAAGACACTGCTTATCACCCTCTGTGTCTGTGTGTTCTTACTGCAACTTCTATCAGGCCACATGTAGCAGAGGGTAGCCCTGCGAAGCTCACAGGCCGAGGCTCTGTTGAACCAGAAGCTCTCTCCTTCCGGGTCCAGTTTTGCTTCCTTCTCTTCCCTCTTTTCCCCTTCTCCTTGTCTCCCTTCACTATTTCTTCTTCCCATCCTTTCTCTTTTCTTCCTTTCTCTCAGTACCAGGGCAGCCCAATTTCCCATATCAGGTGTGGAAAAGTTGGCCTGTTGCTTTTCTCAAATTCAAACTCCTCTGAAGTAGGTATGCTAGATTCCCCAGCAGGTGACCACCTGCTCCGGTCTAAAGAATCTACTGGAACACTTGACACCTTGAAACAGATGTCTAGAGATAGCCCTTGTGACATGGGGCAGAGGAACTCCAAGGGAAAAACTTTGATCTCTATCTAAAATCAGGGATTAGATACGTTTGGATGAAAACGGTGGCAGGTGTTGGGGGAGGACATTATCAGCTGAAGTCAGAATGCAGAGATGGACTTTAACTTCTGAAAGTCTTTCCACTTTTCCAGCTTCCTCAGCACATGGTAAAACCCACTACTGTTCTCTTTACACAAGAGTAGGATAAATAATTAATAAAATAATAGTATCAGAATTCCAAATTACTTCAATAGGCAAAAATGATGACTAGACTCCATAAGGTAAAATGTAACATTAACAGTCCTAAATTCCTGCCTTTGGGTGAAAAGGAGTCATGGTAGTAGAGTAGTAAAGACTTGACATTATGCACATGCAAAGGATCTGGGATTTAGAAAAACATTAGTCTAAGCCAATAACGAGATGCAGTTACTGAAAAAGTGAACACACTTTAAACCACATTATATTTACAGTATCCAGATCGAGGGAGGTAATACTTTTGTATCATGGGCACCACATCCTGAGAGCGATAGTAACAGGTTTGGGGGACTCCAGAGGCATGTGAGTAAGAGGTAAAAGAGTCCAGAAATGATAAATTATGAGAAGTCATGAAAGAAAATGGATATTTCTCCCAAAGAGAAACAGGGGAATAGACGGACACAAGATTCTTGTGGAGGGCAGGGTGCAGGTTGCGGGGACGTCTGGGACGATGGAGGATACCCTCTGCTGCCTGGGTCGCCACTGCCAGTAGCTGCAGAAGCTGGAGAGAAATGTGAAGCAGCGACTCTGGGACTCTGAAGAGCAGGTAATAGAAGGTGTGTTGCAGGAGACCAGAATTCAAAGTACTACTGAGCTGGCAGCAAGATTCCCACCTCTTCCCTCCTGTTCTCTCACCGCTTGGTGCAGCTATGGGAGGGTGTAGCTGCAGGAGGGTAACTGAGGTCCCAGCTTTCTAGGTGGAGGACAAAAAGGGAGGCCCCAGGAGACTGGGAAGTACAGACAAGGCACAAAGAGAGAGGAGTTTGGGAAAGCAAACTTGTACAGTTATTATGAAGTCCTGGGCTCACCTCAAAGTTGTACATAGATGAATCTGATGCTAATCAGCATGCACAGGACTTTGAGAACCGAATTAGCAGATAGGCCACCATCCAGGTCACGGACTAGTCACTGTGTAGCATGTATGCAGGATGGATCCAAATAACATTGCAAAGGCTTTGAAAATTGAAACCACGAACCAAAGATGGCAGGTTGGAACTTGCAGCTGAACCTTCCCAGGGTGACTATCTGCTCAAACATAAAGGTCAAAAATAAATAAATAAATAAATAAATAAATAAATAAATAAATAAATAGTCTCCATGTATTTAAACAAGACCCAGAGTCTGACAATAGTCGAAATGTCTAGGATACAACTCAAAATTACTTGGCATAAAAAGGATTTGAAAAATCTCAACTTTTGTGGCAAAAGGCATTGAACAGACGCTAAAGAGATGACACAAATGTCGGAATTATATGACAAAGTATCAAGAGAAACTCTTATTAAAATGTTCCCAAACGCAAATTGTGAACATACTTGAAATGGAAAGCTAGAATGGAAAAACATGGCTGAAGTTAAAAAATCACCAAATGGGCTTTTACCTTCGTTTTGAAGATAATTCATTTAATTGTAAATGCATATATATTTTTTAAACAATGGCTCTTTTTAAAAATCCATTTGCAAATTCTTAAAAATTAACAATCAGCTCTTCTGAGCTGGTGCAAGCCAGCTCACAACACAACGGACATCGACCATGAGCTGTTTCAATCTGTTTCGGTGAGCAATAAAATACCTCATGCTGAGAATTTTTTCTAGAAGTAGGTATTGTAGACACCAAGCGAGATGAATAAGCAGTTCTACCCGTAGCTGACTTGTGGTCCAGGGGATTAGTTTGGGAAATGCTGGTCTAAACAGTGTACCCAAGATGCTCTTATTGTTCGAGTACATTCTAATCTCTTTCGTTATATTGTTCCCTGGACTTTTTAACATTCAGTTTAATTGTAGGTCTTTAACCTTTTTGTTGTCTTTGCCCTCTTTCTACACTTCTCTCTTGGTATAAAGCAAGCTCTTGTTACTTTTGCTTTTTCATAGTCGCCAAGTTTGAAATATGGACTTACTGGGTAAAAAATCTTGGAAAGGCTGTCTTTTCTTCCTTATTTAGCTGAAAGAGGCTTTTCCCATTGCTGTCCCCCAGATTTAACAATACTTACACGTACGCCCTCAAAATTGTCTCTCACAATATCCATACTCTTTGCAGCTATTAAATCACAGAAAAGATGGAGACTATCTTGTAAGCTTGGCAACGCAAACTTCTGGGAAAACGTTAGACATCAGTTCCCTGTGTGGTGGCCTCCAGCCTCCATCTGTGTTGACCTTCCTCCCACCGTTTAATTGCTAGAGCCCCATACCCATGTTAACAAGAGTGGGAAGAGCCAAATAGTTAGCAATGATGTGATTTCCCCCCTTCGTTCTCAGATGGACAATAGATCACAGATACACTATCATCGGTGTCCCTGGATCTCATTTGGGAAACACTACTTTTTATGACTTTAGAATATGTTTATGTCAATGAATATCATCCCTGAACTACAGGAATTTGACTCAATAGCTAATTTCTCTTAATTTGCACACAGCTGTTTTACCTGTGTTGACAATTTTCCCGAAGAAAAATGTTGCCCCTTGTGGGGTTAAAGCCTCTTTCAATTTTGCCAGCATTTCAGAAATAAATGGTGTGCTAGTGCAAAGTTGCTTTTCAGTGAACCGTATGCTTGCCAAAGCTGCAAGGACTCCCACTACATCATGGATGTTAAACTGCAATCTTACAGCAAATGGTGCCTGAGGTTTAAGGCTGGCTGGAGAGAAAAATGAATGAAGGAGGCAACTGGTTTAAAACTAAAAATATGCCTACCCCTCTTTGGGAAACCAGTGTTTAAACCTAAAATGGTTGAACTAATTAAACTCAAAGCAGAAGCTGACTAGCACAAGGCACCATCTCTCCATCCCCTTTACGGGCACTTTAAAGTCGTAATTTAAACTTCGGCAAATTCGTTTTAAGGCAGATTTATTAACACACCTGTGGATTGCCAAAATTAGGTTGTTGGTTTGCTTACTGCACGCTTATTCAAGAGAATGGAACTGTCTCTACACACAGTGTAACTGGGCTGTGATTCGAAATCATTGTCTCTTCCTTATAAATAGTAATACACTTCCTTTAGACATTCTAGGTGTTTCAGAACATGTAGATTTGTTTACTTTCTAAAATTACTATTTCTAAAATTTGTGATCTCATCAGTGGGATGAATAAATTCAAGTTGAGCGTTATTTAGTTTTGCCTTTTTTACTAAGATAGAGCCTGCAGGGCAGACAAGTGAGTAAATGAATTAATGAATGCTCTTGAGCAAATGGGTGGAATGGCCACATTTACAGCTGAGCACCAAGGTCAACACTCTTTTAGGCAGTAATAGATTCACTTTTATTAGATAAAAACTAATTCTTTCAGGGAAAATAATCAGCTTAAAATTGAAGATTCTTCTTTCCCAGCCCACGCCCAAAAATATGATTTTGGACTTAGATCTACTTTAGGCCCATTCTTCAGGCTCTGATTCAACAAAAGTAGGAAAAACCTCATCCCAAGTGGGAATGTGGGGGTTGCTATCTTTTTCTACATTTATGTATTTATGTATGTATTTATTTATTTATATTTTATTTATTTATTTGAGAGAGAGAGCACAGCAGGGGGAGCAGCAGAGGGAGAGGGAGAATCAGGCTCTCTGCTGAGCAGGGAACCCGACTCAGGGCTCAATCCCAGAATCATGGGATCATGACCTGAGCCAAAGGCAGCCACTTAACTGACTGAGCCACCCAGGTGCTCCTTTCTCTACACTAAAAAATTCTTGGCTGGCTCAATTGATAGAGCATGTAATGCTTGATCTCCAGGTTTTAAGCTTGAGCCCCACATTGGATGCTCAAATGGATTTTTAAAAATAAAATCTTTTTAAAAAATTCAAAATCAGCCATACTCAACATTGAAAATTGGTTCTTTGGTTGAGGCGCTGGGAGATTGTTAAAAAAATCTTCCTCTTGCTATGCGTAAGTCACAGATGTATGCATTTAGTCCATAAACATGTTATTTGTGGTATGAAATTTCATGGGTATTAATTAGGAAGAAGGGTCTACAAAGGCTCCTGAGAGGGGTAACAGTGAAAAGAAAATTGAGAAACACTGTTCTAAGACATCATATTTTTGATAACTTGCTATTTGTAACACTAATCATAGCTCAAAATCCAGGACTCCATTTAGACCTAAAAGAGATCCTCTCTAGGATAGGACACCGGGGTGGCTCGGTTGGGTAAGCATCAGACTCTTGGTTTCAGCTCAGGTCATGATCTCAGGGTCGTGAGACGGAGCTTGTGCTGAGTCCCACGTCAGGCTCTGTTCTCAGCTCGGAGTCTGCTTGAGCTTCTCTCTCCCACTCCTTCTGCTTCACCTCCTGCTTATGTGTGCCTGCCTGCTTGCTTCCTTCCTTCAAATAAAATCTTTAAGAGGTCCTCTACGCTAACCAGGGTAGAAATTATAGGCGTATCAGCTGTTGTAATTATTTGTCAATCTCGATGGGCAAAATATAACTATTTTTATTTCAACTAGCATCAGGGCCATTAATAGTTTACAAATACCCATCACTCCCATGTTCACATTGACATCTTAGCTGTGTAAATAAAGTTCACGCCCACTAAAATGAATACAGTCAGTGTAATCTTTGTAAAAAGAAAGAAAGGCAAATCCTACCTCATTTATTTTAGGCGAAATTTGGCCTAACGTTGTAATAGACATATAATTTGTTAACAGTTAAAAAAAATCGAAGTTGTCCTCTTCCTTATAAAAAAAACATCATGGTGAAATATATTATCAAAGCTTCTGGTTTTATTGCTGCTGTTATTGTTAAGAGTTGAGGCTAATCTTCTCTTTCATGGTTAGAGAATTATATCCCCTTTTAGTCCATGGTATCAACATTTGTCCAAAAGCAGTTCTGTTTTTGAGAGAGGATTGTCCAGGTGAGGCATAAGGAAAACAGAAAATTCTATTAAAAAGAAATAAGAATCTGAGCTGTACGTTTAAAACAAAGAAGCTAGCACTTTCCAAGGTAAATGAAAAAGAGTTTATCTTATTTTTCTCAGAAAGGGAAGGTTTGAAAGCGAACCCATTTATGATTTCAAAGTCATGAAAGGATTGATAAAATAGTGATAGATCCAGTGTATATTTTATAGTAGCATGGAATTTGAAAAATAGGAACTCCTACAATATTATTTCATCCAAAGCATAATAAATATAGGGAGCAAGGTCACGGGAGTTGATGATTTAAATAAATACTGTAGTTCAAGAGACATCTAACATTGTGAGGAAAAGTTGAAAAATGGCATTCTGCTCCGCGTTTTAAACACACTCCTCCGTCATGATTAACAAGAAGATAAACCCAGTAAGGCCAGCTTTGCATTTTTCTTTTGGGTCAAGGAAGTCATTGAGATATAATTTCATGTCCTACTTTGAAAATTTGGGACTTAGTGTTATCATGATTTAGGCCATGTTTTTGATGGATTACCCTGGAAAGGAAAGTCGCTACGGCGCTCAGCCCAGTTAATTCCTTCGGAGAGTAGCGGGATGGTTTCCCAAGCCTCCCCTGCGGTGCTCCCCTGCGGTGCTCCCCGGGGAGAGGACCCTTCTGCTGGGAGCTGGGCGCAAGCTGCAGGGCCTCGAGGCCTCGGGGGCGCTCGCCCTACAAGCCGGGGGTGGGGGGGACACTGAGCTGGCTGGTGAAAGTAACAGATCACAGCCTGGCCTCCTCTCGGGAGGGACTGTGCGTTTCTCCACCCGAAGGAGCATCAGAGAGGAAGAAGATTCTAGATGGGGGTCGCAGGACACAAACTTCACGTTTGCAGCAGGAGCCAGGAGTCGTTCCGAGGGTTGCAGCCTTCGGCCGAAATCTTTAGAGTGGCCTCAGTTTCCCTGTCTGTCAGATAGGAAATGCCTTGCCCTCTTCCTCTTCAGGTAATGATTGATCAGAAGGATTTCACAGCTTAATACCTTCTAGACCCGTCTCCTTGTCAGTAGATGGGGATATGTCTGCGCGTCTGTCAGAGACCTGGAGGAGGTGGGGCCCCCGCGAGGCGCTCGTTGGCAGCAGCCACACCTGGGACTCAGCTGCAAGGGGTAGTTGCCAGGGAGGACAGGGCCCGGCTGCCGGGTCCGCGGTGAGCCTGGCTGCTCCGGGGAGAGGCACCCGCGGAGACCAGGGCCTCCACCCAAGACGGCCTTCACCGTTTCCCGTCGCTGCTTGCCTGGGCAGACCCTGGCGCATCGAAGCAGCAGCTGCCTCATCCAAGACTCTCGCTTCGGCCGCCGCCACTCGGACCTGTGTGTCCTGCAGGTGCCAGGTCCCGGCCTGGTCGCCGGGCCTCTGAGGGCTCCGGGCCCCCCGGCTCGGCCCCCCGGCTTGGGCCCCCCGGCTCAGGCCCCCCAGCTCAGGCCCCCCGGCTCGGGGCCCCTGGCTCAGGCCCACCAGCAGGGCCCCCCAGCTCAGGCCCTCCGGCTCAGGCCCCCCAGCTCAGGCCCACAGGCCGGACCCCCTGGCTCAGGCCCCCCGGCAGGGCCCCCCAGCTCAGGCCCACCAGCTGGGCCCACCCAGCCTCCCGGGGCCGCTCCCTGCGGCTTCCGGCCCGTTGGCGACTGCTGGGCTTTCAGGGCCTGGGACAGTGGGCACGCAGGGCGGTCTGGCCCCGTCCCCTGGTGCTTCGCTGGCCGAGGAGTCCCTGCGGCCGAGGGAGGCCCTGATGGGCCCGCCGCCCCCCCAGGTTGGTGTCGGGGCCCAGAGCACTTGAAATGCCTCCTGATGCTTCCCATCGGCCCGGAGCGTCGGAGGGTCGCGCAGGCCCGGCTCCCTGCCCCTTCCCGCGCGGGCACCCCTGTGGGCTGAGTCTTCACCACACCTGCCAGTTCAGTTCTCAGAAAGAAACATGAAGCAGCGAGAGCGAGCGACTGCTCCGGTGACCACGACGGAAGCGGCATCAGTCAGGACAGGTGCCAACCAGGGCCCCGCGGCTGGCTCGTGCTCTGAGCCTCACGTCTGTACCTGGGTCTGGAAGAAGAGCAGGTAAACCTTGGGTCCCCGTTCGGTGTGTCCTGGGCGGGATCCTGTTGTTAGCTGTCAGCCTGGCTCCAGGAAAACAGTATTCCCTGAACGGAGCTTTCCGTCAAACAGAATAAAATGATCTCCGTCTGGTTTCTGGCAGCACACTAGGGTCGGAGAGTAAAGAAACCTGCCTCCTATCTTCTGCAAAAGCTGTAGAGCTGGCATGTCTCGCAGTGTTTGAAAATTCCCATTTTCCTGCAGCACAAGTAGGATTTTTGGTGCGAAGTCGCATAGGGGTTGTACAGTAAGGTCACTCTCAGTTTAGGTGCCCTGGTGATCTACGGGTAAGGGTTGCCAGATTTAGCAAAAAAAAAAATTACGGGAAGCACAGTTAAATATGAATTTCAGATAAACACTGAATATTTTTTTTAGTATAAGCAGATCCCAGATATAGCACGGGGTATACTTATACCAAAAATTATCTGTGGTTTATCCGAAACCCAAAGTTGACCGAGTGTCCTATATTTTATCTGGCAACCCTTTTGGGGGTTCATGAAAATGCACTTGAACTGACAGTCAGATTTCCTTGCTTCTAGTTCTTGAGTCTTTTGAGCATGCAATAAGCATGCGTGTGCTCCTCCAGTTGATTGAGTTACTTATGTGACACGGAGCAGAATCTGATGCACGAGAAGCTACACGCGAAGCATTGCCATGGAGGAGCAGAACTTTACTGTGGGAAAGAATAAGGGTCTTTGGCGTTGAGGCTTCAGGGAGGGAAATGGAGAAGTGCCTTGCACAGATTTTAAGTGTAGTGGTTGAAAATAATATTCGGCTGTCACAACTCGGTTTAAAAGTGTGTCTTTCTCCCATTCTTGCCAGGCTCATGCCCTGTGAAACTCAGGCAGGGAGTATGTCCCATGACACCAGGCTGATTGTGGCCAGATGTTAATCTTGCTGTTCACTCCATTTTATTGTCGTTCCGTTATCTTCACGCTGCTGAACGATGACGTGCAGTGAAAGCCCTAATACACGGTAGTCAGAATCGTCAGGGTACAAGGTCTGGGAAGCCCACGTTCATCTTGAAAATATGTTTCAATACCTCCCACCCTTTTCTAAAGCCAATTCATCTATCTTCGTATCTTATAACTGAGAGTCCTTACATTCACACTCTGCAAAAACAGTCCCCAACTTCTGGGGAAAATATGTTGGTTATTATTGTTTTCATTATCATACATCATGTTCATATTACGATGGGAAAGAGCCCTTTTTCCCTCAGAAGGGAAAAAAAGTTCCTGGGTAGGTGGAAACACATCCAGTGCAACAGCGCCGTCCACTGGCCACGACGGGGAAATGTGTGCCTTTGTGTCGTTGACCAGAAGACCAGGCCGCCCTAGGAGGTTGCTGGGTTAGAGGCCGCTGTCACTGAAGCCCAGGCGTTGGGGTTTCAGAGCGCAGGTCAGTGACCAGCACTGGGCCATTTTTGTTTGTTTGTTTTTAAACAGCAAGAACGGTATAAGGAAGCGTCCACCGACTCTCGGTGTAAATAAGAACAGAGCTCTAAATCATCCACGGGGACGATTTCACTATGAATGAGTATTTCGCCATGACGTCTTTGCAAAGCATGTAAGGCCCTTTGCTGTGGTTGCATTTTCCCTCTCCTTTGCATTGTAATAGATTCTGACAGACAAAAGAAAATTAAAATCAGATGCGGTGCCTGAAAGACCAAAGAGGAAGCTGGATTCTGTGCTGACCCTGGAACCACAGGCTTTGTGAGTTTCGTTTGCTTTGGGGCCAAGGGACAGACCAGCACCTTCATGTCAAATGCTGCTTGCTGCAGCCCACCTGGAAGGGTGGAAGTGTCTGTTCTACGGCGAAAGCACCCTGTGGCCGCGGCCTTCTGCCCAACATGCCCATCGCTGTGGTCCATCTCCCATCACGGCCTAGAAGTCTCACCTGGTCTTAGACGTTCCGGCGTTCGGGGTGTGGGCACCTATCAAGGGCATCTAGTTCACCTCGTTGTTTTATTCTTTTGTAAGCCTGAGGCGACCTGTCTGCGGCCACTGAGTCATCCTATATTTGAACATTTTATTCCAACTAGCTGTAGTGTTGTCGTGTGGCTATTCACTTATTCTGACTTAAACTTCTCAGTTTGGGGAGCAAAATTAATTTTCGAAGAGACGTGAAGCAAAGGGCCGATGGTTTTAGAGGAACTTAGAGGGTGGGTCCTCAGGTACCTGGCTGACGCTGCCGAGACACTTGGTGTTTCGCTTCCAGAGTCTGCTTTATTCATGGAAATGCGTGAAGTTGCACCCCAAACAGATGAATGGTTAGTTTTGGTCTGTTGGTGAATTATTCTTCCATGACACTGGTATGTGAAGCGGAAGGTAAAGCATTACACTCAAGGCAGGTCTAGAACAAGTTTAGAGTTACTGGCTCCTCTAGGTACGATTGAATCGAAGTAACTTCATGGCCAAATTAATATGCTTAATAAAATGGAACGATGTTTTACTGTAATTAAACAGGAAGAGACACAAGCTGATAGCATCTCAGGTACTTTATTACATAGACCAGAGAACTCTACTAAACCTGTAAATTTAATGCTTTGGAGTCTTAGGTGCATAGAATTGAAGAACCTAAAATAAATAAATAAATAAATAAAAAAATAAATAAATAAATAAATAAATAAATAATAAATAAATAAATAAATAAAATAAAATAGAAGAACCTGAAAAAAAATACCCCCCCCCCAAAAAAAACAAAAACCAAACTTGAGTTGACTCTCTTTAAAAGGTAAAGGGTCCTTAAGGCATCTGCATGATTTCATCCATGCTGTGAGACATTTTAAATAAATTGGGGTAAGTAGAGGTGAAGAAACTAATCTCGTACGGAGAGGATAGTCGCTCAGAAATCTAGTCTGGAAATCTAGTTAGAAATTAGTCACAAGGAGCTCTTGGGATCCCTGGGTGGCTCAGGGGTTTAGTGCCTGCCTTCTCCCCAGGGCGTAACCCTGGAGTCCCAGGATCGAGTCCCACATTGGGCTCCCTGCATGGAGCTTGCTTCTCTCTCCGCTTGGTCTCTGCCTCTCTCTCTGTGTCTCTCATGAATAAGTAAATAAAATCTTAAAAAAAAATAAAAATAAAGAAATTAGTCGCAAAACCATCCTTTGCAGCCACATCGCTGGGTTTCTTTTGTCGCTATTGTTCCTGCGAAGCCTACCCGTAGGGCAACTTTAGCCTCTGGTTTTCTGAAAGGTGCCGCATAGGCTTCTTCTGTGTCCAATTTCCATAAAGTTCGTTTAGCAGTTCAAACTTTATTAAGACTCTTGACAAAAACAGCTGCTAGAATTGCAAAGGAATGTAATAAAAAACATAGGGTCAGAAACAACTAGAGTCTATAAAAGCGATGTCCACAGTGGCCAAGGCCCCTTGGGGGTGCAAACTGGTCACAGTCGGCCTGCACCGTGGGGACCCCCGAACGGGCAGGCAGCAGGGCACCCAGGCTCAGCCCAACCTCGGAGGCTCGCGGCCGCCTGCCATCCTCCAGCTGATAACCTAGGTCAGGCCCCGGCAAGATGCCAACCGCAGACCAGCCTGATGGGGGGCGGGGGGGGCACCGTCGTTTTACAGAGTGAGGAAGCACTGGAGCAAATTCATTTTATGTTGGTTTTATTGTGCAGTAAAAAATCTCCAACACGTACTCATTTACTAAAAAGAAAACAATAAATGTTCAGTTGATTGTAGTTTCCATATTAGCACGAAGGGACTTGAAGGGGGGGCCGGCCAGAGACTGGGCGACGCACTTGGAAATCTCGCGGAAAACCTCAGGTCTGCGTAGAAATAAATACGTGGTGGCAATTAGTGTCGACAATCCATCGGCTTCTCTGACGTGGGGGGACCTTTGATACGACTTCATGTCCTACCAGCACAACATCTAGATATTCCGGGGGAGATGGGGCCACGGCAGCTGGTGTTGCTTCCCCGAGCAACGTCTAATACTCAGAAAATGGACAATCAGGAAATGGACTTTGCCTTCATGGTGTTTTTTTTTTTTCCAGATTTTATTTATTCGCTTGCTCGTTTGCTTTTATTTATTTAGAGTGTAAGCAGGGGGAGAGACGGAGAGAGGGGGAGGGAGAGACCCTAGCAGGCTCCCCGCTGAACCTGGGCGGCCGCGGCCTCCGTCTCACGGCTCTGAGGTCATGGCCCGAGCTGGGACCACTGGTCGGACCGTCACCCGCCTGAGCCACCCAAGGGCCTCTGCTCTTGTGGTTTCGGCTGAAATGACAAATGACTAACTCTGCAGAGGCTCGTGTGTTACCGGCCAAGGGTGAACCAAAGCCTGTCGGCCTCCGCCTGGGCCGCCCCGTCAACAGCGCCCGAGGGACGAGGGAGCCCATCTGGGGGACTCCGGGGTCCACGTGCGGGCTGCGGCCTCCGAGTCGGGGGGGGGGGTGGCCGGGCCCGGTGGGGACAGGCAGGGGCTGCCCAGGACCGGCCCTTTCTGGCGGCTGGGCCGCGGCCTCTTGCTGCGAGCGTGGAGGGGTCGTGAGGCACAGGAACGGGGCAGGCCCACGCCCCCCTGCCTCTCAGTGACTATGGCCCTGTGGTCCCCACCGGGGCTCAGGTACCCGGGGTCCCGGGAAGGCGGGCAAGGGCCACACGGGCGCTTGTCGAGGTGGGGACGGGGAAGGCCGACGGTCCAGGTCTGCGGGCTCCCGAGGGCGCGAGGCGGGCGTGGGCCACAGCTGGCGGCCAGGACGCGGGCCCCGGCCGGTGGTGGTCCCCTGGGTGGGCGCTGCCGGGGTGTCCCCCGCCCGGCCCGTGTGGCCCGAGGAGGCCCGGGGCCTTGGCCTCCTCCAGGGTCGCTGTCGGGGGTGGCGCCCCGGCCCCCACGGCCGCGCGACCTTGTGGAAGGACGACTGGGTGGGGGTGGCCCAACCGTCCGAGGTCACCGGCGGGTCACAGACGGCACTTCTCCCCGAGCTGCGGGTCCTGGGCCCACGGGCCGCGTGGGGCTGAGAGGGCCTGGCCTCACGAGCGGGCCTGAAGCCCGGGGCCACCCCGGGGGGCCGGCCAGAGCCGGGCCGGGGCCTGTGGGCCTGGGGGTGGCCCCGGGGGCCGAGGTCGCCGGCACCAGGTCCTGGGGCCTCGCGTGTGTGCACGAGTGGGCCGGCTGAGCAGTGGCCGCGTAGTCGCGCGTGTGCCACGTACAGTTTCGCGCCTCTCCTG
Organism: Canis lupus baileyi; assembly: GCF_048164855.1. Classification (NCBI taxonomy): domain Eukaryota; kingdom Metazoa; phylum Chordata; class Mammalia; order Carnivora; family Canidae; genus Canis; species Canis lupus. Next base: position 23,742,912 of record NC_132874.1, on the reverse strand, counting down.
GAGTAAACCTCAGTGCCACCCTCCTCCCCTCAAGGGCTCGACTCAACGCCTTTTGGTTTCTTACTGATTTTTAAAAGTGGTGCGAAAGTAGACATGACGCGACACCTGCCGTCCTACCGAGCCTTCGGGGTGCGGGGCCAGGACGTGGACTCCCCGCGCCCCAGCGTGTCTGCGCCCACGGCTTCTCCAGCCCCACAGAAGCGCTGCCGAGGAGCGGGGACTCCCACAGACGCACTGGGCAGCGTGGGGCGTCGCGCTCGCATCGCCGCGGCCTGGAGGCCCGGTTCCCTGCCGGCGGGGCCTGACTCCTCGTGTCCTCGCCAACACCGACTTTCCGTGTTTTAAGAGCGCATCGCCACGGCGCTCCTGTGCGTGTGGCGCGGCGACTCGAGGCGGCCTGGGCTTGCATCCCCAGCGCTGAGCAGCTCAGGCCCCTCTTCACGGGCTCGCGGCCACTTGCATCTCCTCTTTGGAGGAGTCTCTGTTCAAGCCCTTGGCCCATTTTCGACTTGAACTGTTCGTCCTTTTGATGCTCAGCTGTACGAGTTCTCTGTACATTCTGGACATTAAGGCCTGGCCAGCGAGCGGATCCCAAATATCTTCTCTCATCCTGTAGGTTGTCTTTTCACTTCCTTAATAACATCCGTTGGGCCGCCGGGGGGCTCAGCGGTTGCGTGTCTGCCTTCAGCTCAGGCCGTCACCCCGGGGTCCCTGGACCGAGTCCCACGTCGGGCTCCCTGCGTGGAGCCTGCTTCTCCCTCTGCCTCGGTGTCTCCCTCCCACTCTGTGTCTCTCATGAGTAAATACATAAAATCTTTAAAAAAATAAAATAAAAATAAAATAACATCCTCTGAGGATCTCAGCTGTTTCAAAGCAGGTAAATGGGACTTTATTTTTCTTCCCACCCTCTCTCTGTCTACCCCTCTGCTCCGAGAGAGGCACACAATCAAGCCACTGTCGCAGGAGAAGAGACCAACGGAGACCTCCTCAATCTGGTTTTCTCAAAGAGGCCCTTTCTTTCCTGAGGGGATCACCCTGTAGAATAAAACATTCCTCATGGTGAATTAATCATTTCCCATTTGCAGAGGCTACTTTTCAAAGTAAATATTCCAATCATGTCCTCACTCCTGGGCAAAGTCCTAAGCCCTGCTTAGTAGCATCTGCTCTCAGCATCACATGTGTCAGGCTGCCCACATTCCAGGCAAAAACGCCACCCATGCAATCAAGGAGAAATGCTGCCTTTAAAACCTTCATCTCTCCACTTCTTCCTAGCGGGGAGGAGATGTGCGTGAGTGTTTTGAATTAAGTCAGGGTGTGGGAACCTAGTCCTGCAATAAAATGACAGGAACCTCAAAGCTGGGGTCATTGCAAAGGAGGCCGTTCATGTTTTCCATCTGAGTCCAAGCCTGAACTTGGCGCTCTGCAGCGAGTAGTCAAGTTTCATTAACAGGGTCAGGGCCACTCCAACTCCCTGAGCCCTTTCTCAGCCTGCTCTGTGCCCACACCTGCCACCAGTGCTCTCCATCAGCTACACCCAACTCAGTGGGTCCAGAGGGTGGCAAGAAAAGATTCGTTCTCTCAGGACTGTGCCAATGAAATCTGGCCAAGTTTTTCTCCTTTTTTTTCTTTTTTCTTTTTTTTTTTACATTTGTATTATGGAAAATTTTAAGCACATGCGAGAGAAAACCTCCAGGTACCCATCGCTCAGCTTCAATAATTATCGAATTGTGGTTAGTTTCCTTTCAATTTTACCCCCACCCACTCTTCCCAGCCCGGCACCATTTTGAGGCAAATTCCAGGCTTCATATAATTTCATTTATAATGGTTTCAGATGGTACTTCTAAAAGATAAGGACTCATAAATCTCTTCTCACATGTCAACAATATTAACAGTGATCCTTATTATCATCTGACAAACCAGTGCTTGCTCACATTTCTAATTGTCTCATCCACGGTTTTTAATTATTCTGCTATCAGTTTGTTTGATTCATGGATCCCAAGTAGGTTCACTCATTGCATTTTTCCAGATATTTCTTTTAATCAATGGATTTCCCTACCTCATCCCTCTCTCTCTTTTTCCCTTCTAGAAATGTATTTGTCGAAGAAACTGAGTTTCTCCAAACTGTCCTATAGAGTTTCCCATTGCCTCAATTTTGTTGACTGCGTCACAATAATTAACAAATATCTCTGTTAAATTGGTGTCTGAACCAGCCAGTGCTTTTGTAGGTAGCAAGACATCTGGAAGCTCAAACCCAGAGGTGTAGCTACACTGGGTTCTAAATAAATCAAGTTAGAAGCAGCACGTGGAGTGTTCCGGAGAGGGGTGCCTCTTTGCAGCAGAGGCTTTGGAAGTTGGTCTTTAGGAGATGTTTGAGAGTGGTGGTTCTCAGAGACGAATGTTGGAATTAGGAGGATGGGGGAGTTCAGATGGAACATCCACTTTGTAGCATTTGAAATTTTTATAATGAGAATATATTTAAACATTATTTGTGAGACATAAAAATGAGTATGAAAACAAAGAAGGAAAAAAAGAAAACAAAGAAGGGGGAAAAATGAAGACAGTCTGTTAGCTTGGCAAAGACTAGATGTACATGGGCTGGAGACAGAGATTTCAGCACGAGATGCGATAAGAGAAACTGAGAGGCCCTAAGCAATGGAAAAAAACAGAAATTTGCTCCATTAGCCTCCATTTCTTCCTCAGGCTAAAGGGACAGCAGGGAGGAGGACCAGGGCGTTCTTTGGTCCTTCCCCTGTGCACATGCCATTCCTTGAGCACGTATTTTGATCCTCTACCCCACTGTCTTGTGCTTTCCCAGGATCCAGTGCCCTCACCTCTCACTAGAGATTAGATGCAGCTGTAAAGATAAGACATAGGAGTGACATAGAGATGAAAAGTCATCAGCTCTGTTGGAAAGTGTAGCTTGGACCTGGAGCCACAGGACTTTTAAAATGAATAGCCCTTGAGAAGACCAAATTTCCCTACCAGCCTCAAGCACAGCTCTCCACCTGCCGCTGGATGGAGACTACAGAGCAAGACACCACCAGCCTGACCTGAAGCTGGAGAACCCAGAAGAGGCAGAGGTTGACCTGCCACAGGCCCTTCTCCCAGATGAACCACTTATACAAATATCTCCATAATATACCTATTCTTTGTAGAAAAGAGAGTGACAGATGGAGGGAACCTGAGAGAGTCTTCTCATATTTTTCTCTCTAGTGGAATGTATGGAAATTCCATTCCTGCTAGGAAAACCTAAGGAGTCAAGAATACATGTTTTCCTCAAAATAGCTTCTACACTTCACTTGACTAACTGGAAATGTCTTCTTCTCTTCTAAGCCTCAAGGGAGAAATAAAGTCTTTTAAAACAAAGCCTTTTGAAGACTCAGACTGCATCCCAACCACCACACTACACTACCAGATGGTTCCTTGGGAGCAACTCAGAAGTAAGCATATGGTCTGTGCCATGTTCAGACCCAGCTCTTCAGGTATTGAGATGTGGTGGGGAACCTCAAGGTGAATAGCATAAATGTCGATGACAGCTTGTGTGTGCATCAATAATGATGTACTAAAGAAGCAAACTGGATGCTAGTAGGAAACCCCGAATTTGGATATTCCTATCTGATCCAAATGCCTTATTTCGAAGGCAAGTCATCTTCAAATGGAAGACCCAGTACTGTTTTGCTGCATCTGGTTAATGAAATAATAAGTGTACAGATGTGTAATCTAGATCTACATAGATCCCATTGCACGTTCTAATCAGTAACCATCGAAGGTGTAGCTTACCGACCTGTCCGCTGTAGGTTGTGGGGGATGAGGGCTGTCAACCCTGAGAACTTAGGGGCACCCAGAGGACCTGCTGGTGTATCATATCACCTCATCAGGACACCAGGTGCTCAATTTTTAGGTGAGGAAAATACAGTCTGGTCACATGGTTGTAGCTGAGGAGCATGCCACACACCATTCTTCAAATCAAGTGTCAGTGGTGCTCAGTCAGAAACTGAAATGAAAAATCCCATTTGCTATGATTTTCCACATTTTTTCAAAGTCTTAAAACTATACTTTGTAATATTTCAAATACAATTTAAAACAAATCCAAAGTATATGTGTGTATATCTGTTCATTCATACCTGCATCCGTCAACCCTGAATCTGTTACAGGCTTGAAGGTGGATTAGATGGAACCTAACCATTTTTCTTTGGTGGATATTTCTTTATCACCCTGAAGGCCTTTATAAGAGCTAGTTGTCTAGTGAGCTTCACTCTTCTTCTCATCTTTTAAATTCAGTGGACATTTTTATTTACTTAATCAGTTGGTTCTTCAGGTCCTTGAGTTTTCACTGCTCTTTCCAGGCCTGGCATCTTTCAGGCCTTCCAGGCCACCAGGGTGCTTGAGTTTCCATCCCTAGACCCTTGAGAATTTCCAGGTCCGGAGGTCCCATTATTGTTCCTTTCTGAGCCTGCATCTGTACCCCCTTTCTTTGTCTCATTAACTGCCATTGTTAGCTAATTTATTCATGTAAATGAAAGAATCTCAAAAGAAAACATACCAACTAAATCAGAGCAGAGCAGAGAAATAAAGGAGGAGTTTATGATAATGTTATGGTAATATAATTTTGATTGTTCAAAGGACATTATTTTTCCCCAAGGCTCTGAACAAAGACTGTTGATTTGTATAGATGGGCAGTACTCTGTTGGAATATTGTTATTTATTTTAATTTTATGATTGCAACTTCTTGGGTTAAGTCATCTCAAGGCACAAGTACAGAGGAATAACAATTAGTTAATTGAAATACGTGACTGGTATAAAATTACCAGTTTAAAAATCAGTAAAACATATGAAGATCTTTCTTATTTACACAAATTAGGATTGAAAGGTTATGTTGTCTTGGCCCGGCACCCAGTTGCAAAAGTAGAAGGTAATTCAACCTTGTATAATTCCCTAGTTCAAGCCGTGATGATAGATGTCCACTGCACTTATTTTATTTTGACATAGAGTGGCTAACCTAAACACAAATGTTTGATAATAACACTGCATGTAGCAGGCCTGGAAATATACGAGGCTTATTCACTATCTCAGAATCAACATTTTGCAGCAATAAAAGCCAGAGAAGGAGGAAGAGAAGAAGAAAGAGAAACAGAAGGAGAAGAAAAGGAAAAATCCTTGGCATAAATTGTTTATGGGCAGGCAATTTTTATTAAAACAAGACTTGGATCAACTCTGGAAAGCTTGATAAATCCCTGATAAGGTGCCCAGATGTTCTAATGAACTTTCTAGGGGGTTTTGTCATTTCAAGTTTATGTGTTTTGCCCGAGGGCCAAAGACTGGGACATTCTCTGCATCTGCTATTCATTCTTCAAAGGAGCCCCCTTCTCACCTCTGGACATTGAGTGCCTGCTGGAGAGGCTGCAAATTGGATCAGCCTGATAGAGACTATGGTCGAGTCTGGAAGCAGTATTCCTGCTCACTTTTCCAGGAACAGTGTTCCCAGGAAGAAGGAATTCTTGAGCCCCTTCCACTGCCTAACAGTGATGGGCACGTGTGCAGAGAGAACCCTGGCTCCTTCTAAAAATCCCATATATTTTCAAGTCTGCTCTCTGAAGGCCTGAGCAATGGGAAGATTCACTCAGACACCATTCATCCATGACCGGCTGGTTGATTTCCCAGGCTTTGGGGATTTAGAGATAAATAGAGCAGGGACTCTGTCCTTGAGGAGCTTATAAGCATGTAGAGGAAATGTGGCATCCCAGAAATAGGATAAAGGCATTCCTAGGGATCCCAGATCCTCAGCCTGAAGTTCCTATCATTAGGTTTGATAGTTTCTGACACCTGGGATTTCGTTCTCCTTATATGTGCATGGACGGCTAGGCCTGCTTAATTCATTTCACTGAAGAAAGATTTGTCATTAGTCATTTGTCCTTATCTGATTGCTCTAAATTTGTAAAATGCACAACTGGGAAGAAGAAAATAACTTAGATAATATGACTGGATGTCAGTAATCTGACCTCTGGAATGATTTTTTAAAGAGCTAAGTTCTTAAATGGGAATGGGTTCAAAGCATACCAAAGAAACTCTGTTGTACCCAACAAGCATCAAGTTGCATCACTGAAGTTAGAGGTATTTTACTTCAAGTGAAGGCATGTCCTGCTTTAAAAAGTTAGATCAGCCTTCATTAAATGCCAACTACAAAAAGGTGTATTCACATCAGAATTAGCTGGTCTAATTGTTCTTAATGCTATATTGCTGTTAGAGTCATTTAAGTCACTACTAGACAGTAGACCTGCAAGAGAGCTGAATCCCAAGATGACAAATCATTGTTACTTCAAAAGCCAACACCAGGTGGTTGGTAGCAGCTGCTTGGAGGTTGGGTCGAGAAGGATTCTGAGTTCACGTTGGAACTCAGTGTCAAGACTGATTTGTGATGTCTGCCGTGGACACGGACATGGGGAAGAGTGGCAGTGCCTCATATTTGTCCACTTCCTTTTGTTACGGAGAAGGAAACATACTTCTACAATACTACAATACTACAATACTTTTTGTATTGACTTACAAAAAGTCCCAGTGTGAGCTAGTTGCAGAGCTTGGGGGAGAACTTGTTTTCACCTGAAACGAAGAGCCAGGCAGAGGAACGGGCAGTCAGTATGATTATACTCATCCATCAGCCCTGGCTGTGCAGGGACACATCGTGGGCATGAAGAGAGGTGTTGGAGCTCCAGCTGAATTTACTCTCTGCCGGAGGCATTGTCTTGGAGGTGAATAGGGTCAGAGAGCAGAACTTGACCTGGAGTGTGGAGAATGAGGGGAGGGATGTGCTCGGGCATATGGGAGGGCTGAAAGTATTCCTTGCACGAGTGACTGGTGATTAGTCACACTTGGTTCCAACCCGGTTCCAAACCTGGCTTATCTTTAACACCCAGTCTACCTCAAGACAAACAATATAAAAGAGAGAAAACATTTTGGGGTCATTTGGAAATACGTCACAGCTCGAATGACAAAGGCAGAAACAAGCACTAGAGCCAGGAGAGGGACCTGGGCGCCGAGCCTCCTCAGCCAAGGCCTCCAGGGCTCTCTCCCTGGAGCAGAAGTGATGTTGTTAGACATTCCTCATCAGGATTTAGAGATTGATGTTTTTTTTCTACAAGTTCTTTATCCTGCAATATCTCCAGACTGGGTAGTTTGCCTCAAAATGTCAAGAAACATTTAGAATTCCAACATCTGAATTGAACTGAAAAGAATTGCATATTTGGGAAGAAGAAAGAATTCCATTGTGGGGTTTTCTACCCTAAGTAGCAAAATTTGAGGTCTTGAAAAACAAAACAAAACAAAAAAAACGAAAAATTATTTTGGATTCTAATAGAACAACAGACCAAACTATGAGACAAGCAAAGCACAGACCAACAAACACTCACTGAGTCTAAATTGCCAATATTATATGTCTGCCTGGTCGAAATGATATCCCTGAATTCCATTCTGAATTTTTGGGGGGAATAAATTTGACCTGTATCATTGTTACTTTGATACATTCATATATTGTAAAATAATTGTAGGTGACAAAAATATTTGTCGCACTAAATCACACTGGGGTATCGTTGTCTCTATTTGTGATACTGCGCATGAGATCTCTACGGCTTCTTTACTATTCGCTGTAAGCTGGTCCCTTGAATACCTCCATCCTCTCAGAACCACTATTTTTAATTCTTTTGAAGTAGGTTTTTTGCTTTATTATTTTTATTTCTTTATCTTTTGTGTAGAGAGAATACAAGCAAGCAGAGTGGGGGGGTGGGGAATGCAGGGGCAGAGGCAGAGGGAGAGAGAATCCCAAGCAGGATCTATGCTGAGCGTGGAGCCTGATGAGGGGCTTGACCTCACGACCCTGAGCTCGTGACCTGAGCTGAAATCAAGAGTCAGATGCTTATAACTGACTGAGCCACGCAGGTGCCCCTGTTTTGAAATGAATTTCCAAGAGGATATGGAAGGCAGCTTCTGATACTTCCATTCACCCCTGTCCGAGCGTGGGGGCTTTCCAGTGTGGATAGCCACCTGTGCTTTGATAAGATGCTCCTCTGAGTGCCCCCTACATCTTGGTTGCCCTTGCCAGCAGCCCGCATGCCCAACTTTGCCTGTCCCTTCAGACCCTGGTCAACGTCTGTCTCTTGTATGGAGCCTCGCTTCCTAATCTCAGCCGCTGAAGCTCCCTCCATGCTTTGAACAGCTGCCACATTTGCCCTGCACTTTGTTTTAATGTCACCTACCACTTGTATAATTTAGTTATTGTGGCCACAGATCTGCGGTGCGATGAGTAGATTGGTCTTAAAGTGCTCATGAGCTAACTTTGCGCTGATGAATAAACTCCGGTACGAGGCGACACCTGTATTTCTGCAGGAGGATCTTCCCCAAATTTGTGCCCTTGGGACCGGTGACTTTTTTCCCTGGCAGGGGAGACTTCAGTTTCCTACAGATCCCTAGAGTCTCCACATTCCAGGGATGCCTGGGCAGCTCAGTGGTTGAGCATCTGCCTTCGGCTCAGGTCAAGATCTCTGGGTCCCGGGATCAAGTCCCGCATCGGGCTCCCTGCATGGAGCCTGCTTCTCCCTCTGCCTGTGTCTCTGCCTCTCTCTCTCTCTCTCTCTGTCTCTCATGAATAAATAAATAAAATCTTTAAAAAAGAAAAGTCTCCATCTTCTGGGTGGGTGATACTCTGTAACAGGTATTTAATTCTGTGACTACCTGACACCCCAAGCCCAGCCTGCCTGTTCCCCCAATGATAGGAATGCCTTGCCACGGTGGACCTATACAAAAGGGAGGCCATGCCATGGAGGGGCCCCCGACTAGACCCATACTGCACGTCTGGCTGGGCCCTGGTTCTAGCACATCTTCCTGTAAGCTGTCAGGTGGTTCGGGGGGTCCTGTGCCTTCTTTTCTCTCTTTGACTCTTGGTTAAATAATGTTTTCTAGTGAAGCCTATTCCTTATCATATGTTGTGTAACTTCTGTACTTTCCTCAGAAGCTCTGTGCATGACCAGTGGAGACTCAGGATCCCATCCTGCATGATGATCTCATTTTCCCTTGTGGGAGCAAAGTGTTTAACTGCATAGAGCCTTAGTAGCCCTTCACTATTCCCATAGTGATGCATTGGTGGGAAAGAGATGGAGGAGACCCCAGAAGAGCACAGAATTGCTGTGACAGCAACAGCCACAGCCCAATGAAAGGCAAGAGTCACACAAGAATACTTAGATGGCAAATTCACAAGATGAGCCCCAGAACTGAGAGCTGATCCTGACCCCGTGTGGCTTAAGCAAAGACACAGCATATCCAAGTATCATCAATATTATGGAAATACAGTTTTTTCCAGCCCACTACGACTCAAAGCTGTTAAGTCCTCTTACTCCGTCTGCCAGGTTGACCACTTTTCCTTCAATGTTTTCTTTGGCTTTGGCATCCATGGACGTACCCTAGTTTGATTTTGCCCACAGGTAAACACTCTGTTTTTCCTTCCCCATTTGCTGCTTTTGACCTCCTTTCCCCTTCCTAGATGGCCTTGTGTGCTTTGCTATGGCTGTCAGACCCACTCCAGACTGCATTTCACACACATTCTGGGCTGAGTGGATCCCAGTTGGCATTTGCAGAAATTAGTCAAGGAGAAAACAAGGGGGTGCATTGAAAGGACCAAGAACCATGATAAAGTAACGCTTGTGGTGTTTCTAGATACTCAAGGGACATATGAGGGCGAAGTTACAAATTTGTGAACATTTGCAGAATGATGGGTTGCCTTCAGTGTAGGTGTGGTGACCATGAGAACGTGCACTACAGGCCTCTGACTCCAGGTGTGTAATGGGCCAGGGCCCAGCTGCGGCTCTGAAATCCATCCACCTTTGCCCCGAGCCCATGCTTCCATGGACTTCTACCTGCCAGCGCCTGAGCCGCAGGGAGACTGAGGCAGCAGGCCTGTCCCTGGGAGACCCAGGACAGTTCTGAGGGGCAGAGTGGGCTGGAGGAGTCCCCACTGGCCTTAGGAAGCATCTTCAGTTTGAGGAACAGTCCAGGACACTGCCCCCAACCTCTGTGTCCTCCTTCCTCAGGGTGACCTTGCATCCCACTCAAGGTGCTCCCAGACTTACCTCACTCTCCCCATTTTTATAGGTGTTTCCCTTATAAAGTCTTTGCCAATCCCACTCTTGGACAGGAACTTAAATGGAGGGCCAATGTCTGTAGAGCTATAAGATAAATCAAGTTTGCAAGACAATTAAAAATTCTTTCAATGTGCATAAGAGAAGTCTGATAGAAAACAGGTAAAGACTTTTGAAAATCATGTCACAGAATTTTCTTTCAGCCAGCTCAAGCAATTCTACTTTATAAAATCATTGTGGGGGCAACTCTTAGGAAATTCAGGTGATCAAATGAAGACTGTCTAGAACTCTGCTGGACATCCATTAGGTGTTCTTGGAACTGTTATTGATTAAAAATAACAATTTTGAGTTATAGGGTGAAAAGGCAGAGAAGAGCATTGGACTGTTCAAACAGGTGCTAACCATTTTTTTCAGCATGGTGTGCAATGGTTCACAGAAATGGGAAGAGGGGAACTCAGCTGGCCACCTCATAGGTGCAATTTTTCACAGCATCTCCATGAAGTATTTACTATTATCCCCATTTTTCATATATGGAAACTGGAACTCAGGGTAGTCATCTTACTCAGCCAATCAGTAGGATTTGACTCCATGGCTGTTTTGCCTCCACTTTTCTGCATTCACACCCCCAGGGACCTTAGTAATTGCCCCTCTGACCTGGTGTCTGGACATTTGCCAAGTGGTTTTAGGAAGAGCAGCTCACTAGATGAGAAGACGCTAAAGTTCCCTGCATTGAGCAGACGGAGTCTGTGTCCCATCCACTTCTTTGCCTTCAGCACCCAGCTTCTGAGCGGCACAGGTGAGATCCTCCATCATGTTGCTGAGTTGGAGTGATTTGAGTGGCAATTTAATAGAATTTGCTTGATTGTTTTTTCTCTTTTGTTTGGGTGGTTCTTCTTCTTCTTCTTCTTCTTCTTCTTCTTCTTCTTCTTCTTCTTCTTCTTCCTTCTTCTTCTTCTTCCTTCTCCTCCTCCTCCTCCTCCCCCATCCTCCTCCTCCCCCCCATCCTCCTCCTCCTCCCCCATCCTCCTCCTCCTCCTCCTCCTCCTCCTCCTCCTCCTCCTCCTCCTCCTCCTCCTTCTTCTTCTTCTTCTTCTTCTTCTTCTTCTTCTTCTTCTTCTTCTTCTTCTTCTTCTTTTCTTCTTTCTTCTTCTTCTTCGGCTTGATTTTCCTTGAAGCTTTGAACTTGTGGATCTTTGTTTTTTTCAAAGGCTGGACTAGTTCAGCAGCTACACGATTGCCACACTATGGGATGGTCTCCAAAAGCAGGCACAGTCACCAAAACTATATGCCCTGTTCTTTGGACTGGAAAATATTGTTCTTCAGCAAATCAGTTGTCGATTCTTGTGGTCTGATTTGTACCCAACTGGCCCTAAGTAATCCTGATAGTCCAAAAAAATGGTACAACATATTCTTTACCAACATACTGGGTGAAGTATGTCAATACCTCTTTAAAGTTGACCCTTACCTTAAGAGGTTGTTTTAAAATGTTTAAAAAGCATATTCTTTTCTTAATACAAATGAGATACGTTCATTGTAGAAACATTAGATATGCAGAGAAACAAAACGAAGAGCATTTAAAAGCATCGATAATTTCATCATCCAGGAACAACCATTATTAACACCTTGAGTCCTTTGATATGTCCCTGGCACTGACATTTCACATGGGTGGTTTGTGCTTTTAAAGTACAGAGCAAATATTGCTTAATATCTGTTTATCTCCTTGTTAGGCATAAGCTGATAAATTCTTCATATCATTAATGGAGGTATTTTGTATTTAAATATAGTTATTTAAATATTTAAACATTTTTAAAACATTTTTATATTTTTAAGTATTCAAAGATATTTTAAACATTTTTTATCAGTTTATACACATGGTGTAATATCTTTTCTTGATTTTACTTAAAATCATGTTGTGAACTTTTTTTAAAGATTCATAGATTTGTTTGTTTATTTAGAGAGAGTGAGAGCACACAAGCGGGAGGGGCAGAGGGAGAGAGAATCCCAAGCAGACTCCCCGCTGAACATGTAGCCCGACAGGAGACGCGATCTCACCAGCCTCAGATCGTGACCTGAGCTGAAACCAAGAGTCAGATGCTCAGCCAACTGTGCCTCCCAGGTGCCCCTTTGTTATGAACATTTGTCGGTGTGAATACACGATAACCTACACCATCAATGGAAATGGTGGAATCAGAGAAGGTTCTATTACTTATTTAATCAGTCATCTGTTCCTGGGTATTTAGTTGTAGATCCCACCCCCCACCCCTACCGTACTCTTTGCAATTATGAACCATGTTTCTAGGAAAATCATTTCATTAAGTCTTTAGCTTTTTTTCCCTAGGATATAGTCCTCAAAATAGAATTTCTGGGTCAAAGAGTAAGCACATTTCTAAGGCTTTACATACTTTTGCCAAATAGCCTCCCAGAAAAGTTGTTCTTACTAACAGCCTCACAATTAGGAGAGTTTCCATTTTTTCTGTAACACATTCCAGCACATATACATACATACATACATATATATATATATATATATATATTGAATTCCCAATTTGATAAAAATTATTTTATTTTAAAAAATGAAGAATGCTTTTGCTCCCTTTTTTCCCCATAGTTGATTTCCTAAAAAAAAAAAAAAAATGAACCTGCTTTTCTTTTTTTTTAAGATTTTATTTATTTATTTGTTTATTTATTTATTTATTCATTCATTCATGAGACACACACAGAGACACAGGCAGAGGGAGAAGCAGGCTCCCTGCAGGGAGCCCGATGTGGGACTCGATCCCAGGACCCCCCCCCCACATCATAACCTGAGCCAAAGACAGACGCTCAACCACTGAGCCCCCAGGCGTCCCTGAACCTGCTCTTCTTAAGAAGTAATTCCTGAGTCTTTGATGTTTATGACTGGAAATGCTGTTTTAAAATATAAGTTTTATTATTATTCAAGTCTGGCAAGGTCAACAGATTAGACGACAACTGGCATTGAAAAGATTGTTGCTCACAGCTTCCAAGGAGGGGGGCTCATGTCCATGGCCACACGGGGAAAGCACCAGGGTCAGTCGGGAGGCAAAGGGCAATGTGGCAAGAGACCTTACTATGGTTTCTAGGGGGGGCGGGGGATGGAGGAGACAGGGTAAAGCAGACTCAGGCTGACAACTGTCAGTGGGCTCTGGAGCGCAGGGACTGTCCCTAGTTGTCTGGTATCTGGCCCTGGAGGGCTTAGGTGGGTGGAGGGTGGCCCAGAGTGTGAGGGTCCCACGGGGTGGGGTGTGAGCTCTGGGCTGGTCACCCTGCAAAGCCCAGCTCTGCCTTTACTGCCTCTAGGAAATGGCTAACCTTGGGGGGGGGGGGCAGTGGGCCTGGAGGCAGCAGGGACCCACGATGCTCAAGTGTCAGGATGCAGACAGAAGCGGCAAGGCTGGTAGGGCCTGTCGCTGGTTCTCAGACAGGGTGGGCGGACAGATGGCACGGATGTACCAGGCGGTCTAGAGCAGAGTGGAAGGCTTGGGCTGGAAGCCCCGCTTCCCTGCAGGAGGGGCGCTTGTGGGCACCACCGCTCCAGGCCCAGGCTGGAGGGAGAATGGGGACTGGCCTTCAGGATCCCCTGTGCGGCCACACCCGGGGTGGGGGCCAGAGAATGCCCCACCTCCTGCCACGGGGGCACTGGGGAGAAGGAGACGCAGCCTCATAACACATTTCTTCAAATGTGAGCTCGCTATTGGACCTAGCTGCTCTTTACCGTGGGGATGCTCAAAATCTCTTGGAAAACAGGAGGGTGAAGTCTTGTTACGGAGAGTTCATTTCTTCCTTCCTACATATTCTCGCTTTGAGATATTTCGTGTGCATTCTATTCAGCCACGGCTCTTGGCCAAGGGGTACCCCTTCACTCTGCTGCTATTTGAGGCCACGATCGCTGCGAGCTGAGTTTTTTCGATTCCTCGCCCACTTTACCCGCTCCCGCTGAAAAATGCAGTTAATTGACGGTGAATTAGGCCACAGAAGCCTATTATTGGAAGTGATGGAATACAGAAGGATTTATGGGCTGGATTTTTTTTCTTCTTCAAGAATTACAAGTTAACCCCAAATTATGGCAAGAATTCTTAAGGTTCAATAATTAAAAGCAAAAGGCAGTCCCCTTGGAAAAAAAAAACAGTGTGGTCTGGAAGATATCTTTCAAATTAAAGCAGACTGTGTAACTCCCAAATATTATGGATACAAATTAGCTGTATTTGATCACTGATTCTTATTTACTCTAATTGTCTTCATTTCTGTGGTTTCCTTGTACATTTTGTTTAGAGCACACTTGGTTTAGTAGCTCAATGTTGGGATCTGCGGTGCCGGTGAGAGCAGGCTTCAGATTACGACAGAGGGAGGCCTTTGTCAGGAGATATGTGTTTTTCCTCAAAGGCATAGAAGTCTTATAAATTCAGACCAGAGATATGTTAAAAACCAACAAATTTTGTTATGTGAAATGTTCTGCTTGTTTCTTGGAATGATTGATGTGAACCTGAGAATTTGAAATTTGAGGAGCCAAGCAACCAGGAATTAGGACCTTATCTAAAATTTAGGCACAAACTCCAGACCACTGTAGTTGAGAAACCAAGTTAGAAATCTCCAGAGAAGTGGCTTTCCCACAAGATTTCTGATGCTTCTTAGTTCTGAATGGATGAGAAATATGGCAAGAATGTACCACTGCTTTTAGTGTCTTTTGTCCCTTTCTCTGGTTTGGGGTAAAAGTAGGAAACCAAGGGAGGCAAACAGACGAATAAACAAGTGTCCCTCAAGGGAACTATTTTGGGGTTTTGGGGCCATGCTGGTTTGGATTATGGGGAATGCTGAAGGCCAGCTCTCTTCTCCAAGCTTTTTTTCCCCTGTTCCCAGAACTTCTGCCTGTAGTGGATGTGGCACCAATTATCCCAGTAGATGGCTTGGCAAGCTCTCCCCTCTGGAGACCTGAATTCAAATTCTGGCTTGGTTCAGGAGGGAAAAAAGACTGGTGGTCTTGACCCAGACTCTTTTGGGCATCGGTCCATATAACCCTTACACACACACACACACACACACACACACACACACACATTCCACTTTGTTGAGTTGGTGGATGTCCCTAGGAAAGTCCCAGAACAGAAATGGAAGAAGTGCTATGTGGGAGATCCTTTCATCACGTTTGCCTCTAGCCAGAAATTAGTCTGTTGTGTTTGATGAGCACCATGCCTCAACCAAACACCCGAGTGCATTGGCAGGAATAAATGCTGTGGGATGTGTGAGCTGCACATACAGTGCCACATCCATACAATGGAGAGGAAGCAGAGTGATTTATGTGCCTAGGAGTCTGTGTGTGTATGTGTGTGTGCACATGAGTGTGTCTGTGGATGAGTGTATATGTGCTTATAAGTGTGTGTGTGTCATGGGATGATGGTGATTTTAGAGGGATTATTGACTTCAAGATGAATCAGAAAGCTGGTTGAGTATCTCTGACAAGTTAAGAATCCTTGCACCAATCTTCCTATGACAAATCGGATTTGCTCTGAAATGTTTGATTCCTGGGGAAATGCATTTAATTTCCTTGTCTTTGGACAGTGACCACAGACGTTCATGCATCCAGCTTCAAGGCCGGCCCCAGCCCAAGTGTCCACACTTGACTCCTGTGGCCACGTTGGACATGGCTGGATGGGCCTGAAGATGAGGCTTGCGGCGGGGGGGGGGGGGGTACCCCTGAGGGTACCCCTCACCCCTGGGAGTAGGTGAGGCCACGGGGGCCAGCTGGCTCATTATATCCCTAAGATTCAAAGCTTATTTTCCTTTCTCCCTCTAGACCAAAACTCATATTATAGATTCAGGAAGAGTTTTTAATTATTTGTTTTTTTCTATCCATCTAGGTCAGCTGAATCTCACAAGGTTTTTGACTGGATTTGGAGACATATTTTGTCAATTCTAATGAGATTTATTTTGTTGTTGTCTCTTGCAGGAGGCAAACGGGTGAGCGGAGAGCTTGGCCGGGAGAAGGGACGTGAGGGTTGCTAAAACTGGTTAAGAAAATGTCCATCCAAGTGTTTGGTTCTCTCATGGCCATTTGGGGGCCGAGAATTCTATAAAGATCATGAAGCTTTCCAACTGTTTCCATGAGGAATTTGTTTAAAATCTTTCCAACTGCTTCCATGAGGAATTTGTTTAAAAATCATACATAATTTAATAATATTTTGCTTTAAGATGGCAGTATTTTAAAGTAAATGTAGTTATCACTATGCCTTCTATTCTTTTAATTTTATTTTTATTTGCTAGAAAACTTTGCTGTACTTATTATTTATTTGGTAAATGAAAATAACCTTTGTTAAAAATAAATTATATTTGAGCTTATTATATAGCCCAGTATCCAGTAATAAAAATTAATATCTACCTCCCCCTCTCTCATTCTTTCTCTCCCTATTACTTGCTTAGTTACGTTATTTTAAGCTGATGACACTTATTTAGTTAGTTCTTGCTTGTCTTCAACTTGCAGTCATGTAATATTTCATAAAACGTATCTCGAAAAGTTTGTAGTTTATAGCCTGTAGATTTAGAGCCTCACAAAATCAATGATTTATTTAAGCTCGTTAATTTTAATTCTAGACGTGTGTCTGCCACTAAGGAGCTTATTAAACCAATAACCATAAATGGATCTGTTTATTCACTTTTGATGAAACGCACAGATCCAGCACATGTGAGTGCAGGTAGCACACATGCCTTTCTGCATCACCATTCAGAAGGCAATGTCTGTTTGGAAAACCGTATCAAAATTACATCTAACCTTCAATGAATTCAACTTTGTGAGCTTAGCAAAAAAAAAATATATGTATATTTTTTTGGTCCCCACCAGCAGAGTGTGATTTCTAGGGCAATGCCCTCTACACCTAGGTCAACACCTCCGCCCGGCATTCAACCAAAGAAACAGCCAATGCTTCCAACAAGGAAGGAGATGCCCGAAGAGACGCCCCGATGTGGGGCTTTCTGAGGATTGGTCAAGGTGGCACCCTGTTTCTCTCTCGAGTACTGATTTTAGAAGTGAACTGCGGGTGAGATGCAGCTCTACCACAAAATCATTGGCAGATGGATGGTATTTGAAGTACAGTTTGAATTTCCTGGCTAGTTCCTTTCTCACGTCCCCTTCAGTGATGTTCCTTGATCCTTTTCTGAACTTCAGCCTGCACTCAGCATGTGCCCATCACCAGCTGAGAAATCCCAAAGTGAAGACATTCCCGTGCTAAAAAGTTAGAGCAGAAGTCAGCAGAGCTCAACAGTTCTAGTGCGGTTCAGGGCAGCACCTTGGTGAGAGCTGTTTTTGAAACAGAAAAGACTTCAATTCTGTTACGTGTGCAATTTTGGTAGAAACCTCTGCCTGGAAGGTCCCTGTTCCTTTTTTTTTTTTTTTTAGATGTATTTATTTATTTGAGAGAAAGAGAGAGAGAGAAAGTGGGGAGGGACAGAGGGAGAGGGAGGCACGCAGACTCCCGGCTGAGCACGGGCGGTGTGGGGCTTGATCACATGAGCGGGAGGCCACGACCTGAGCCAACGCCAAGAGCTGGACACCCAACTGAGCCACCCAGGCTCCCTGAAGGGCCATTCCAAGAGTTCTAAGGGGCAGCCACATTCTATTCAGACATCCTGCCTAACCTCACTGCCACTTTTCTGTTTCTGTTTTTGGAGGAACCGTTTCGTGAAAACGCGCCCTGCCCTGAGCTGTGCCGGATGGGAGCGTCGCCGTTAGCTGCGGCTGTCATGCCGTCGAGCATGATTTCTGCAGGATCTGCAGGATTGGCCTGCAGGATTTCTTCAGCTTATTAGTCATGAACTGAAGGCTAAAAACAGATCATTCCAAATTATAGAGTGAATCTGGGCATTTCTGAGTACACATGATAATGCATTTCTTTGGGCTGGATGATCTGAGTTGCCTTTTTATGGAATAAAGATGTAGGTGATAGACTGAGCCCCCCAGTGTTCTCTGTTGTGGCTACCATTCAGCAGTCACCTGAAAACCCAAGTCCACTTGCCTCGTGGCTGACCTGAAGGGTAACACAAGCATCACTTGGCCTTGCCACAGGCGTACTCGGTCATGCTGACAGGCAGTCAGAGAAGTGGACGCAGTAGTGGAGGGCCTCTCGTGGTAGCCAGACCCCTCCCCGGCTCTCCAGAGGTTTCCCAGCAGCCACCGTGGCCCGGCCTGCTCCTGCTCAGCGGTGCTGGGAGCACCGTGCCCAGGACCAGGACCGCCGCATCCCACCCACGGGCCGCCCCGCCACGGTGTCCCGAGAGGCTGTGCTGGGCGCGGCCTACAGCAAGGAGGAAGGCACGGAGGAAATGCATGACCCACAGAAACTTGGCTTCACAGATTAAAGCCAAAAGTCGTACACACCTGTAATGGATCTGTGTCTGTGTATCGCCACGGGGGCTCTCCTCTCCTGGGAGCTGGGTGCTCTGGCCTGTCGGGCACTAAGCCATCGGCAGGCATCAATCAATGGACATTTTCTATATTTCTCCTAAAACATAGACAACCCTTGTGCCTTCCTAGTTATGAGCAGGTTGCTTTTTCCCCTTTCCTGGCCCCTCATCACTCCTGGTTTATAAGCTAGTTTGCGGTGCTGGAAAGCCTTGGCCAACGTCAGCAGAAGCCATCCTCTGGGCCTCCTCCCCGGATTCTCCTGTCTCCTCGGTTATGACGAAAGAGCTGCATGTACACAAAGGGGCGAGGGGCTCTGCTCCCCTCCCGACTCACATTCCTGCTCCCAGTCGAGGCGCATCATGTGGGTTCACATCTGGGTTCCCTCCACGATGGCAAGAATTATGCTCCTGAACGTCTATGTGGGAGGAAAATTCATGCTTAAGGTTATGGGAAAAAACCACGTAGGGGTGTACTGGACGGAAAAGTGTTCCCTCAGAATGCATGTCCACCTGGAACCTGCAAACGTGACCTTATTTAGCAATAGGATCTTTGCAGGTGGAATCACGTAAAGATGAGGTCACGCCAAGGAAGTGCCCTCGATCCCTTGTGACCCATGTTCCTATGACGAGGCCTTGACACATGCCTGCACAGGTGACAACCACGCGGTGGGTGGGGGTGGCCTCTGGACACCCAGGTCTGCCAAGGCTTGGTGGCTGCGCCCGAGCGGGGGGAGCCTGGGACGGATCCTCTGCCTCCGAGTCCCAGGGAACCAGCGCTGCCGACACCCATGTCTGACCTGCAGCCTCCAGGACTGTGAGGGACGAGGTGGCCTTGGTCCTCGGAGCATGGGCGAGTGTGCTGCGCTGGCCCTGGGATGCGAGGACCTTGTCTGGACTTGGACGGGGACAAATGACACACCGGGTAGAGAGATTGTCGGCGACGCTTCGGTGCACCCAAAACTGGCAGCCACGGGAGCTTCGTGCTTCCTGGCGACTTAGCATCCCTAGTTGATGGAGGCCTCTGAGGATCCCCTCTCCATCCTCCGTTGTCTCTCGTCATGTCAGATCATGCAAGCATGCATCCTCTTCTGGGTCTACTTGAGGTAGAAAGCGCTCAGCTGCCCGGCCGCGGCCGACCACGGCACACAAGGCCGCACCCCGAGAACGGGGCAGGGCTCAGGTGTGGGTGAACCGCCCCTGCCTCTCTGGACCCCCTCAAAATGCTCTTGGAAATCCACAGCACAGCTTCACTGTGTGCTGCATCTCCCACCCGCTCCCCAAGCCTCAGTTTCCTCTTTCTCTGTCTGCCCTGAGTGGCACCGATGAGGCCGAGGCATGGGTTGCGGGAGTGGGGAGGGGGTAACACAGGTCGCAGCACGCAGACCCTGTGCACGTGCCTGCAGCACGTTCAGCGGAAGGCCCGCGTCAGCAAGATCACGCAGCGCTAGTTTTAGCAGCTCCAGAGTGGAAACAAGGATAAATGCGTTGTGATGGGTTCATCAAACAGAAGGCTGCACAGCAACGAGAATGCCACATGCAAAGACGCAGATGAATCTCGCAAACATAATGTAAAGCAAAAAAGAAAAAAAAATTAGACACAAAAAATATGCTGTGAAATCCTATTCACACAAAGTTACAAACAGAAAAGCTGGAATTCTTGGTGTTAAAAGTCAGTGTAAAGGCTACGCTTGCAGGAGGGGTGACCGGGAGCATGAGGGAGCCTGGAGGGTGCCCGTGACATCCGTTTCTAGCCTGGGTGCTCTTGATACTGGTGTGTTCCTTTGTTTGAGGATTCATGAACTGGTCCCTTGCGAGTGGTGCAGGGGGAACGGTACTTGCTGGGGACTCCTCTCGTGCCCGGCCTCCTCCAGTCCTCCGGCGGGGAGCCAGCAGAGCTCAACCGGGCTGTGTAGGCCACCAGGAGCAAGGATAGAGACCACCGAAGACTCGGATGAGGACTTCGTGTCCGAGGAAAAGGAAAAGCCCTCAGGTGTCCGGACTCTGGTGGACCACACTGGAGGGCAGCACACGTCTTGTCTTTTTTGCAGCCACAAAACGGCCTCTGACAGCCCAATACGCAGTGGTGGCTCCAGTCCACACTTGACCGTAGGCTTCCTGTAGATCCCATATCAAATCAGGTCTTTACAGGAAACATATGGCATCTGGGGCACCTGGGGGGCTCAGTGGTTGCGCACCTGCCTTTGGCTCAGGTCGTGATCCTGGGGTCCTGGGATCGAGTCCCGCGTCGGCTCCCTGCATGGAGCCTGCTTCTCCCTCTGCCTGGGTCTCTGCCTCTCTCTCCGTGTCTCTCATGAATAAATAAATAAAATCTTTAAAAAAAGGAAACATGACATCTTCAAATTACAATATTTAAATGACGATTTTATGAAGGGACTATTTGTGATGTCAAATCAGGGCACCAAAAAATGGTAAGTAATGGTAACAGCGAGGCTGCGTTCCTCAGCCCGAAGGAGCAAGGGAGCTAGTAGAGGGCCGCCTTGAGAAGAGCTCGAATTCCAGCCCAGGAGACTTAACGTGTCGGAAGCCACCCCTCAGGAAGCGTGGGGTGGGGGGGCACATACTTGGCCTCACCCTCCGTTGCCAGACCCACCTGGGAGTCAGAGGACAGCGGGGCCCTCTGGTGAGGCCTCTCCGGGCCAGTCTCCCTGGCCCGTCGCCGGGTGGGGACGGGCGCAGCGTGGGTCTGGAGGGACGCACAGAGGACATCTGGGGCAGGCTCTGGGCTCCCTGTGGAAACCGTGGGTGGACAGCAGCTGGGGGCTGCGGCTCCCCCCAGGCCCTCCCCCTGCGCCCCGGACACCGGCTCTGGAAGCTCACAGCTTTGAGCGGAGAGCAAAATGGGTTTGCGTTTGCCAAAGTCGTCAGCTTTCGATACCATCTTGGAAATGTTTCGATTACGGACGTGGTCAAAAAAGGATGCACAAATAATTTAAGAATCAGAAGGAGTTCCTCGCACAGGATTACCCGAAAAGAAAAGCACACGGGTGAGTTTCTTTTTTTTTCTTCTTTCTTGAAACCTCTCGTCTTGGAGTTTGTTAAGCACAAATGGAATCAGATCCAAGACCTGCAGGATAGAGGTCGTTGAGCGAGCTGGAGGTGAGTGGAGGGATGACACCCCGACATCCAGGACGGGCACATTCGGTGTCAGAAGATTGGGCCATTAGAAATGACAAATACGGGGGATCCCTGGGTGGCGCAGTGGTTTGGCGCCTGCCTTTGGCCCAGGGTGCGATCCTGGAGACCCGGGATCGAGTCCCACGTCGGGCTCCCGGTGCATGGAGCCTGCATCTCCCTCTGCCTTGTGTCTCTGCCTCTCTCTGTCTCTCTCTCTCTGTTACTATCATAAATAAATAAAAATTAAAAAAAAAAAAAAAGAAATGACAAATACCCACCATTTGCTTCACCGTGGATGGAACTGGAGAGTATTATGCTGAGTGAAATAAGTCAATCGGAGAAGGACAAACATTATATGGTCTCATTCATTTGGGGAATATAAAAAATAGTGAAAGGGAATAAAGGGGAAAGGAGAGAAAATGAGTGAGAAATATCAGAGAGACGGAACATGAGAGACTCCTAACTCTGGGAAACGAACTAGGGGTGGGGGAAGGGGAGGTGGGTGGGGGGTTGGGGGCGACTGGGTGACGGGCACTGAGGTGGGCACTTGATGGGATGAGCACTGGGTGTTATTCTATATGTTGGCAAATTGAACAGCAATAAAAAATAAATTTACAATAAATAAATAAATAAAACTTTTAGGTAAGACAAAAAAAGAAGAAGAAGACTGGGATTCCAGTCTCGGCCTTTCCCTGAAGCCTACAACCCAGCACGTCCACCCCGTAGCTCCAGAATCGTGGTGCACACTGGAGGGTTTTCATTTATTTGCTTTACACTTACCTTCGATTCGATGCTGTAGAAGAGCCACGGAGAACACTCCCCTGGTCATGGTTTATGTGCATTTAAAACATGAATTATTTTGCTGGCGTGTGACGTGTACTTAGAAGTGTGCCCACGTAAGCAGATCGCTGAATGACCTTTCACACCATGGGCATTGCTGTGGCGACACCAGGCTTGTGCATCCTCAGTGGACGAGTCAGGCTGAGCGATGTGCGAGGGCCTGGGTGACCGTCACCCGGAGGGCGCGGGCCATAAATCAGAGCGGGCTCCTTGTTCCTGGTGTACTCAGAAAATTATGGATCTTCACGAGGAGAAAACTTATCAGGGAAAGATGCTTGCTTAGAGTTCTGGATAGGAAAGGAAAACAAGACGGTTCAGTGGGATGGAATGAACAGAAGACTATACAGGAAGAGTCACGCCGTATTTTATAGAAATAGTGGCGTATCAGCCATTTCTGCCCAACTTCCTTTACTTATCTGGAAGAAGCAGGAACCATTAAAGATGTCATGAGCAAATGCTGTTAATCCCAAGGCATGACTTGCTTGAGAGCAGAAATGTTAACAATTGGGGTGACTTTCGTGCAAAAAGAAGATGTGTTTATAGAAACTTAGCTGAAATCTCGAGGCTGACAATGGGCTTCATAAAAATGTCTCGCTCTATTTTTGCTGCTTTATCACCCAAAGTTCAGTACAATGAGTCAGAAGAAAAGCACCCTGATATATAGCCACTCCATCAAGTTCACTGTCACAGAGGGCCAGGGACCGAATGATACTGACCAGACCTTACAAGTATTGGATTCTCTTAGCCCATTAATAATATTTAGGGTGTGTGGTGACCACAGATGAAGTTAGGGTGGTGAGGCCTGTAATAATGAGCCTCCGTGTCTTGGCTTATCCCACTTTCTGGTTATAGTTTCCATATATAGGGTTACATAGTTGGCTAGCAAGCCGTGGCGGTTTGGATGTCACAGTGGCACCGTCTGACTTCCTCGCCGGCCTTCGCTTTCTCTAAACCAGATTCATCCCAAGACTTAAAAACCAAATAAATATTCCTTCAAGTGATTGCTACATTCCAGTTGTCATCCGGCTGGTAATGACTGGTTTTCAGTGTTTGGTGATGGCCGGGGCCTGGAATAGGTCGCGTCCCAATCCCCCGTGTCAGCACGGGCATCAGAGACCGTAAACCACGCTCCGCCCCGCGTGTCAGCGGCCACCTCGACCCGGGGGCCTGCAGCTGGCACCTGCCTCGCCAGCCACGCGGTCACCCCGGTCACCCCGGTCACCCCACAGATGGCTTGCGGCTGCTCCCCGAGGCCGACCGGACTCGAGGGCCCACCACTAGCCAGGCTGCGTGTCCCCAACGGGGCGGGCCGGGCAGGCCTCCGGGCCGGGGTGCCCTCTCCGGGGGCCACCCTCCCGGGCCTGGGGCTCACGTGGGCCCACCTGCCCAGGTCTCCTCGCTGCCGCCGCACCGCCATCCACCCTTTCTCTGGGAAAGAATGTTCGACATCCAAGCTATTCCAAGCAGCATCCTTGATGTCTCGCTTCCCGGTCCGCCTCGCACGGCGGTGATCGTTAGCTGTTAACTTTCCTGCCTCGGCTGTTTGTCTTGGCAGCTCCCCCTGTTTTGCTAACTGGACGGAATCAGGCAGAAGCAGCCTCCCCTGCGCCCACGGGAAGGGGCGCCATCCGTCATCCCCCCGCCCGCCAGCGGGACGCCCGGCTGCGGCCCGGGGGGCGGCCAGTGTCCCCCATCTGTCTCTTTGCCCTGCCTGAGCTGCGGCAGAGACTCCACTCCCAACCTTCCAGACAGACTTCGAGGCAAAATACATGCGGACAGTCAGTAGGGTTGAGTCAGCAGAGACTAATGGGGTCAGCAGGGGAGGAGAAGCAGGCCTGACACCTGCCAGGCCAGGCATCTCTTCTATGAGGAAGTACTTTTCCTCTAGAAAGCGCCTGTGTGGGAGGCGGTGTGTTTTCTACTTGGACTCACTCAAGAGGGTCGGGAGCATTAGTCCATGCAAACCTTTGCAGGAGTTCAGATCCTGAGGCTCATCAAAACTGATAAACACCATCCCGTGCTGAAGGGAAGAAGAATAGGCAAGGGGGATGGCTTCCGCATGGAAATTTTCTTGAATTGGGGGTGCAATTGAATATTGGGTTAGAGAGTTTGAAAGACAGAACACAGAGTACAGAAAGACGGCTACACTGGGATAATGGCCTGGAGGTAAATGTCAGATAGGATTCTCCTTCTATTGGCTTCTGCTGGGGGAAACAGGAACGATGAACCCACTTCACCCCAGATTGGCTTCCACGAATAAACCCACTTCACCCCAGATTGGCTTCCACATTTCTCTGGCTCGTGGTCCGTGTCTGGTACTAGTCTCCAAGAAATATTTGCCAATTGCTCCCAGTTGGGTTTCTTCATTATCTTTCACTTACAGTTTCCATATTTGACCACATATTCATTTAAACCTCCTCCAGACTAAGAGCCTTTGGACAACTTTCAAAGAATTTAGCCAAGATGATGTCCCTTGGACATCGCCTGCTACGGACCCTTCATGTCCATCGTGTCTAGCTGGCACGGGGAAGAGCTTGGCTTGAGCACGGTCTACACAGGAGTTGGAATCAATCTAGAGCAACAATGGAGACAGGTACTGGAAGGGGAAGAGAAGAAGAAAGACAACGTGTCAGCTTGGAGTGTTGGTCTCTGAGTCCCGGAATTGAAGGCGCCGTCGTAGGCACTCACATGATGAAATAGTTAGAGATTTCAACCCAAAGAGTTATCTCCATGGAAGGAAACGCCAGCAGGGATCCTAACAAGTGAGGACTGAAAGGGAGGGAAAGCCTCATTCTGGAAAACTTGTCTTAATAAGGAAAAATTACTTTTGTTAGGAAAAAAAAAAAAAAAGTCACACAGAAGTGACAACATATGCGTGACCCACATGGAGTCACTTTCTGGCAGAGTTTCGGGATTTCCTTTATTTCAGGGCACCTGGGCACATTTTCTCTCTCATCGGATCATTTTGAAGGCATTTTCCCTGGCTCGGTCATTTACAAATAGACTCTCGGCTCTTCCATTGCCCGCTTGGGCGGCCGCGGGAGACCTACCTCGCCCCAACGATCTCTGTTGACTCATCCGTGAGTGAGAAGAATAGTAATCACCTCTTGGAATTCCGATGGTAAATAAACGCGATGATATCTGGATAGAAGGCGCACATTTGCATTTTGCATTTTGCATCATCAGGCGCTCTATTTAGGGCAACAGAAAAGTGCTGACCCAGAAAGACCATGTTGTTCCTCTTCATCTCTTACTCTTGATCTTTAGGGGCTGAGGCTCCACACGTTCCCCAGTAGCATGTTTTGCTGGATCACGGGAGCCACAAGCGCCAGGCTATTTGGGGGAGCAAGAGGCCTGGTTCTGCTGCCCAACGGGCACAGGCGGATGCGGGGAGAAGCCTGACAAGGGGGCAGAGGGCAGGGCACGAGGGCATGGGAAGGGCAGACGCAGCGAGCAAGGTGCGGGGCTCCCGGCCCTGGAGCATCGCCGTCTACCCTGGCGCCTGGGACTCAGCCCTGCCCGTGTCCATCCTCCCCGAGGCCCAGCCGCCGCCACTTCATGCTCTTCCTGTCGGTGCTCGTCCCGCCCGTGGCGCTCAAGGTCGGCCGTCGGGGGCTGGCCCAGGTGCTACGTGCCCTGCTCCTGTCCCCTGCCGAGCCGGGCAGTGCTCCCCCCACACCCCAAGGCGCCCCCCAGCAGCGCTCCCACCACCGGCCAGGGCGCCTCCGGGGCTCCGGGGCTGGGGCAAGTGGAGCTGAGGCCTGCAGGGGCCCCACTGCCCTGCCTGCCGGCGCCTCCTCGGCGGGGCCCGGGCACCTGCCCCCTGAGCGCCAGCGACGGGCCACCCGCCTCGCGGAGCTTTGGGAAAGGCTCTCTGCCCGAGGGTCGAAGCTCACGAAGGGACACCTGCCAGGAGGAAGGAACCGGTCCTGCGGGGACATGGTAGTAACTAAATCCGTGTGTCAGGGCCGAGCTCTGGGCTTTCCGTGGGCCGGACCTTGAACGTCACCAGTGGGCCCTGCAGACGGGACCACGGCTGCCCAGGGCACGGGAGGCTCAAGGCCGTTTCACCGCTGCCCCCGGCTTACGGGAGGCCCAGGATTCCGGCTCCAGGCCCACCTCGCCACTGCACCAGTGGGCTAGGCATGCTTCTGACACATTTATTTATTTATTTATTTATTTATTTATTTATTTATTTATTATTTTTTAAAGATTTTATTTATTTATTTATGAGACACAGAGAGAAAGAGAGAGAGAGAGAGAAAGGCAGAGACACAGGCAGAGGGAGAAGCAGGCTCCATGCAGGGAGCCCGACCTGGGACTCAATCCCGGGTCTCCAGGATCACACCCTGGGCCAGAGGCAGGCGCTCAACCACTGGGCCACCCAGGGATCCCCTGACATTTTTAAATGACTGACAAAAATTAAGATTATTTCGTGTCGCAAGACAGTTATAGGAGACTCAATTTCTGATGTTCACAGACACCGTTTTATCAGAACCCGGCCTCACGTGTTCAGTTTCGTCCTGCGTGGGCTGCCTTTGCTCTAGGCCGGGGTCTCTGAGCCGCGGGGACAGGTCCAGGGAGCCACAGGCCTAAACCATTTACTACCCGACCCTGGGCAGGAACGTTTCCCAGGCTCTGCTCCAAACCAGTGGTTCTGCAGGGTGGGTGGACTGGAGTGTCCTGGAGCGCCTGTGAAGGTCACAGTGCGGCCGCCCCGCAGGTCAGTGGGTCTGGGCAAGGCCGCAGGTCGCACTTATCTCCCGGAGGATTTTCCGGGGGCAGCTCTGCCACCTGCACGGGCACCACGACGAGAGCCACGGCTCTGAACTGCCGGGTGGGGGGCACCTGCCTTCAGCTCAGGCCACCACCCGGGTCCTGGGATCGAGTCCACGTTGGGCTCCCGGCTCCGCGGTGACTCCGCTTGTCCCTCTGCCTCTGTGCTCGCTCTCACTTTCACACCCCCTCAAATAAACAAAATCTTAAACATAAAACACCTCCCCCCAACCCCACAGCCATGCCACGCCGCCTGTGCAGGGTCCTGCAGGGGTGCTGGGGGGGAAGAAACAGGATCCTGGAGTCCGCAGCGTTGCCCAGGGTACAGCCACCTTCTGGGGAAGTGTCCCCGGGCCTTCCGGCCAAGGGGCTGTGGCTCCGGCAGCAGCAAGTCGGGGACGGGCAACCGCCGCCCATGCTTCGTGTGACCCGACGGTGCTCACAGGGCTTGCTGCCCTCGGGGCCGCCGCCGGCTTGGGCAGGACACTCAGCGGCTGGGCCTGTCGTCCGCTGGATCCTGCAGTCATCACCCCCGCCGTCACCGTTATCCACGACATTTGTCGTGAGCCCAAGGAACCCACTGCAGGACTAGGGCTGGAGGGGGACGCCCGGGTCACAGTCTGGCATCCGCGAGGCGCACCGTGGGATGAGGCTGCAGAGCGCTGACTGGGGCGTCCTCTCCGAGGCACCCCCGGGGGCTTGGGCCGCCGCAGGACCCAGGCCCCAGCACCCCCCTCCCTGGGACTGAGGCCGGGGACTGCGGCAGGGGATGCACAGCGGAGATGAGGTCCGTCCCCGGGGCTGCTGTGCCCCTGTCGCCCCTTGGCCACCAGTCCAGGGCCCCCTCTCCCGTTGTCTGTGTCCTCTGGAGGCTTGCGGCCCCCTGGCTCCCCGACAGGTGTGCACCGAGGTCCCATGGCCATGTACTGGGCGACATTTGGCAGAGGGTCGCTTGGGTAGACACTAAATCCGAGTTGTCTCTGTGGCCGGGGAGGTGCCCGCCTGCCCGTAGCAGCGGCCCCAGCAGAGCGTCACCTGGCGTCCGGGCCACCACGCTCCAGGCGACCCGAAGGGAGGCGACCCTGGGGCCCTCGGAGGGCCTTTGGGATCTGGGCATCGGGAGGAGCTGAGTGTGGGAGGCACTAGGAGGGTCCACAGCACCTTTGCGACGCTGGCCAGTGAGGAGAAAGGGGACGCGGCAGCTCGGGGAACTGCTGTGTCCGTGCTGGGCCTGGGCTGCCCGGTGTCCTGGAAAGTACGTGTGTCTGTGAACAGAAAGATGTACCTTGAAAAGCTGCAGCCCTGGGGCTCACATGTGGAGTACGTCCAAGCCCTTGGGGAGGGCGGTTCTCCCCTGAAGACCACCCCCACCCCCCACCCCCCGCCGAGGCTGTGAGGGAGGCCTGTCTGCCCAACCTCCACCCTGCAGACGTGTAGAGCTTATGGGCATTTCCAGGAAGGGGGCGCCTAAGAAGCACATGGTAAATTTTCACGCGTTGATGTGTCACGTGAGCAAATCAGAGAGATTTGGCAGGATCCGTGCTTGGGTTGGTGGGTCCTGCTGATTCACACAGATCTGAGATGCTGATGTGACCGTCCTGGGGGTTTTCCCCCCCGCTTCTCAAATGCCACAATCCAGGTGCTGCTCCCACGAGCACCGAATTCACAGCTTCTAGATCCATGCCCGTCACAGACCCTTTGCTTCTCTCTGGGCAGAACATCATGAGGTAAATATTTATAAAGTTCAATTAATACATTTCACGTACTGTTTTTTTATTCCAATAATATATCACCATATCTTTTCATATTTTCTTGGTATAAAGTTTTTCTTCCCGTCACGAAATGTTCATGGTGGTAGATGGTGGGATTTACAAAAATATTTTTACTTTGGCAAAATAAGGGTTTGGCAGCCCAATACCAGTCTCTTAAAATGTTTCCAAATCTTCCTTATCTGTGAAATCTAAGGATCTGATGACCTTTTTATCTCCAGTGTAACCCAAATTAAAATTTATAAAGCATGGTATAGTTTATATAACATTTCTGTATCTAATGTTTTTAAAGCATTAAGTTAAAAGAGCAGAACTTAATGACAACCATATAATAATTTTATGCTTTTTCACGACTGCCCTTGCAAACCAGCTTTGTTGGCTTCTCCTTTGCCCCGCATAAAATCTGGGATCAATCCTGTGATTTTTCTAATCATATTATGTCAAAAAAAAAAATTCTCCTTGGGTCAGCTCTAGTCAAACAGTTTAATTTTAATAATTAAAAGATTTGCTTTAATGCAAAAATAATAATGCCGAACTCCTGGTGTGGGGGAAGAAAATGCAGCAGGACTTTCAAAGCTCTGTCCAAATAACTTCCCCCTTCTGCTTTCTTCAGTGCTAACCACTGGTGTTGGGTTGAAAGTCGCAAAGCTTGCCTGGGCCATGGCCCCCTGCAGGTCCTGCCCAGGTGTCCGGGGACCTTGCTTGACATGTGGACACACTGGCCACTGCGGCGTTGTCCTCACCCTTCTGTGTCCCTCTGTTGTTCTTTTTGGGAGTTCTGAGGTTGTCTGTGTGGTTTGTTTCTTCTGGGTCTTTTTTTTCTTCGTATGTCAAATGAGGACGTGTAAATCTTCCCAGGTCACAAAGTGAGCTAAGTGTCACTAAAGCTCTCGCCTCTGCAAGTCACAGGGTCACGGGCCCACTGCGTGTAGTGCGAGGATAGACCTTAGAAGTTTTGGGCTAATTTCTTCATTTTACAGCTGACTAAACAGACATCCACAGAATTTAAGTGACACCACGAAAGTCAAGTATCTCTTCTCAAATGAAGATGGAGAGAAGCTCTTATAACACGCGCGTTGGTACAAACCCAGATTGAGAGGGGCCTGAAGTTTAAGCAATTTGAGAGTCCTCTTTCAAAAAGAATACATACAAAATTAAATGTGCAATTGTTATCATTCAGAAAGAAATCACAGCAGTTTACAAGTTTTCAAAATTTCCACAATAACACAAACAGCATAAAATCCAGGAAAATAATATCTTTTATGACTTTAACTTTACAATCCATCTCCATAATTGTTCTTTCCTTATACTTTTGGCACATATCTTCCATTTCCCCAACACCGATTTTATAGTATCATTTCTATAGAGAGACTCGTGATCTACCTCAGTCTTTTTTCTAGCACAAATGATCAAAATGGGTTTGCTATGGATAGTTCAGAAATTTTTCTTTCACTTTTGCAACTCACTATTGATATCACCATGTAAATTTCAGTGGTGTCAAATTTTGAATAATTTATATCAACCGTCTTTCATATATGAGCTGTAAGGTTTGAAAAACCTTTCCACAGACTGGCTTCTGACTCCATACTTTTTTTTTAATTTTTTTTATTTATTTATGATAGTTAGAGAGAGAGAGGCAGAGACACAGGCAGAGGGAGAAGCAGGCTCCATGCACCGGGAGCCCGATGTGGGATTCAATCCCGGGTCTCCAGGATCGCACCCTGAGCCCAAGGCAGGCGCCAAACCGCTGCGCCACCCAGGGATCCCCCTTTTTTTTTTTTTTTTGAGTCCATACTTTTCAAACCTTATTTCTCCTCCCCTCCCCATGTATTCCAGCGCCAGGCATTATAAGGACGTGTTTGGATTGTCAGATGACCTGACCCCGTATCTTCAGGTCACCACACTGAGTGTATCAGCTGAATGGGCTCTGAGCATTCCTGGAAGCCGTGTCCAGATCAGGATCCAGCAACAATCTAACTGTTCAGTGAAGTAGGTGATTGTAAACTTCTTAAATACACCCCATTAGACCCAAACTAAATGTGCCCCTACTCCCCAGTTATTTTGATTTGGGGCCTGGAATATCTGTGTAGTAGACACACAGACACAGACACAGACACAGACACAGAGACAGACACCACACCTTCGCAGCCCTGTGCTATGGGACTGTTCTCTGGCCCCATGAGGCGGTCAATGCCATCACTCAGACTCTCAGCTCTTCCTATGGGAACATGCAGGTGCCTTAAGGGGAAAGCACCTGAGACACAAATTATTTCTACAAACAGTTTTGAGTTACTCCATCTAGCATACAATAAAAAACAAATAAATAACCAGGCTTCTTAGAAGACAAGACAGCATGTACAAACATCTGCTAAAATGACTAATAATAGCAACAGAGCCCCAGAAACTCCAGATAGTAGAATTACAAATTTTAATAGAAATGGGGAACTAAATTTAATAGAAATAGAAAAATAAAAATTAGAAATACACACTTTACTGTACCTATTCCTACGATGTGCAAGGAGAGGAAGACAATATTAAGGATTTTGGCAGAAAGAATGTTATGCCACAAAAATCAAAAGCAAATTACAAAACTGAAAAAATTCAGCCACCAAAATTAGGAACTCATGAATAGAATTAATAATAGATTAGTCACAACTGAGGAAAAATTTAGTAAACTAGAAACTAGCTTAGAAGAAAATATTCAGAATAAAGCATGGTGAGATACAGAATGGAAAAATACAAAAGGGTTGGTAAGAGATAGAGGACAGAGCAATCAGGCTTGATATTAGGAGGAGTGGAGAATATGCAAAAGAAATTTTCAAGGTGATAGGACTGAGATCTTTCCAAACAAATTACAAATGTAAAAATTCTGGAACCTACCTTAAACCTCACAAAGCCTAGGAGAATATTATGTTTTATTTATAAACATCCCTACATACCACTAAAACACTTTTCCCCTACTTGTTTTAGCTATACTCTCTTTGATGACCTCTTCAAAAGGCAGTTTTGTAGTACCATTTTCTAAGAAAAAAACAAAGATAATTCACACTTTCTTTTAGCATGGTTGGTTACATTTTAATTTTTGTTATTGAAGATTTGGAAACATTTCTTTTAGTTTTTCTGGTCATATTCAGTAAAGTTTAGGATTTTTGTCAAAATTTGGGAAAACTTTTATCATGTATGAACCGCAAAATTTCAGAGCCTTACAGACTTCCTTCTACACTGACTAATCGTAAATACTTTTTGAATTAATGATATATATTCACTAGTTTTATCAATGGCTAGTGATAGCAACCCATGAGTTTTATGCTATCTTCATTGATACATCAATGATGTATCTTCATCTTTTGTTTCAAATCAGGAAAACATTAAAATCTTATCCCTCTGTGGGCACTTGGGTAGCTTAGTTGGTTAGGCATCCAACTCTTGATTTCAGCTCAGGTCATGATCTCAGGGTTGTGAGATCGTGCCCCACCTTAGGCTCTGCACTGAGCATGGCGCCTGCTTGGGATTCTCTCTCTTGCCCTCTCCTTCTACCCCCCACCCTACCACCTCCCCCACCCCCCCAATAAATAAATCTTATCCCGGTGTGTTTCATATGGTTTCACATCTCCATTGATTAGATTTTTATAATCCACTCTTATTCAAAAGTTTTACTCAGGGGATCTCTGGGTGGCACAGCGGTTTGGTGCCTGCCTTTGGCCCAGGGCACGATCCTGGAGACCCAGGATCGAATCCCACGTCGGGCTCCCGGTGCATGGAGCCTGCTTCTCTCTCTGCCTGTGTCTCAGCCTCTCTCCTCTCTCTGTGTGACCATCATAAATAAATAAAAATTATTAAAAAAAAAAAAAGTTTTACTCAGAATTTATCTCTTCCTTTTGGTGAATTACTGCCTTTTGAATGACCTGATTTTTTGTTTTTCATTAAAATTCAGGTAATTCAGTTCTCTATATTGGAAAATTCTTATTGATTCCATTGAAAGTCTTTATCACTTTTGTTCATATTCTGTTGAATTTAATTTAAACTTTTCTTAGTTTTTTAATAAATTTAAACTTTCCAAAAGAAGATGCCTTTTGCATACATCCATATCAAAGCTCTATCACTCTCAGTTATTTTATTAAAATGTCTCATCTTTCAAATATAATAAAAATGCATTCACATTTTAACAAATATTCCACTCCCACCAAAAAAAATAAAAATAAAAAGAAAGCATAGTGAATTTTTGTTTTGACAGATATTTTTGATCCTGTGTGTACAATTTTATATGATGATGATTGAAGGAATTTTCCACAGAGTAGCTTCCATTTCTATACATGTGGAAATTTGTTTCTCTTCCACTACCCACAGCCAGATGCTGTAGGATATATTCTTATCTCTTGCTCTACATCTTCAACCATTGATACTGAGTGAGCAGATAGTGTGCAATAGAGATACTCTTAGAAGCCATACTAACTAGCAATAACAGTATGGAAGAGCACCTGGAAATCACATAAATTTATCTCATTAAATCCTAATTATAACTAATTATATCCCCAACCCAACTATCCATTAACTGGATCCCAAATAGCCTCTCACCCTGCAGAGGGGAAAGTGTGATTTACAGGAAGTAAACAGGGAAAAGACATTAATTTATTCTGGTTGAAGCATCTTACTCTTGTAAATTTTATTACATGTGAACATGTAAACATAGTGTTAGGGGCCCTCTTAAGAAATCTGCTCATTTGGACACCTTCCTGAGGTGTCCACCCAGGCCCTTGGAAGGAACGTATGCAATGAAGCATTCTGAAGCTTGAGCTTTGTTAGTTTTATAGTAAATCTGCCTTGACAGCTATTTATTCACTCATTTTGGGGGGTTAATTTAAAAAATTCCACTATGTAGAATTGGGCATTGGGAAGTATCAAGAGAAATCTAACATGTGAGTAATGCCTGTATTTTTGTTCCTCCTCTGCCTTCTCAATTTCCCTTCCTCCCTTTACAAAATGCTTACTTCTTACTCATTGTTCTGATGTAAAAGTCATCGTGAGCAACAAAGAAACGGTTCAAAATATTTGTATTGAGAACATGAATGACTTTAATGATGGTAGTAGGTCAGATTATTACTAATCCTTTCAATGAAGTTAAAGGAAGGACTAATGAAGTTATTAACTGATGGATCATTAAAAAGAGTTTTGATTATTGATCATTATGACACAGAGCTCAGAAGTTCAAAGAATTCAATGCCATAGCCTCAACAAATATTCCGCTTGGTAAGCCTTCACTTACCATCTACTTATTTATGCAAACATGGTGCTTTTTTACATGTGTAAAACCAGAATTAGGAAAAGAAGCATTGCCTCGTTTTTCTTATTCTAACAATAAGTCGTTTGCATCTACAGATACATAAATCCAATGAAAAAATATGCGCATACACACATACATGAACATTTTTGAAAAGTCTGAAATGGGCAAAAATTACTGACTGTTCTTTGTAGCATACTATTCTAGGTTATCTCTGACTTCCCTGTCTTTCAGCTCCTTTGGAACTCTGTAAATTGAAGAAGTTACATGCTAATGCAAATGAATCTTGCCCAAAGAAATGCAAATGATTGTGTCTAATGGGGATGCAATTAATTATTATCCCATGGATATGGCATCTGTTTGTAAATTCATTTCAATGTGTGTGTGTGTGTGTGTTGAATTGTACTTTGAACTCATTGTAATTACTATCTTACTGGTTCCCTCATTGGTTAATGATGTATGAAAATAAAATCTCTCATTTTATATTTGCATGAGAGTCATGATGATTTTACATTTAAAAAATTTTAGTACGTATATTATGACAAAAATATCTTACTTGTATGATTTCTACTTTGGAACTTATTGAGGTTTTATTTTTGCCTAATAAATAGCCAGTTTGGAAGTTATGCTTTTTCCATCATAATATAGTACTTTCCTCTAAGATCCAGGGTGAATAACATGTGTTACTTCACATTTTTTCTTGAAATCCTGTTTAAATAACTTCAATTTCAAGGGCTGTATGGATGGAAACATGTTTCTAAAATGCAGAGAGAACGTGTGAATGACAGTAGAGGTATATGAAGACATTCTCAGAAACATCCAGTTGTCACCCTCCATTACTGTTTTGGGCTAAATGCAAAGACAGGTGACTTTTTTTAGTAGTGATCAGCAAATCCACCCACCATCTCCCTGAGTCATGATCTAATGTCTCCACAATCATGATACCTGAAGATGGCTCTTTCTGATAGCCTCTTACAGGAAATTTTCTGAACAGAAATGGTCCAAATCATATCTCTTATTCTGTTTTTCTTTTCTCTTTTTAAACTTCTAATATTTTTTTGAGTGAAACACATCCCCAATAACCATCTCCATCCCATCCCCCTTGTTGCCAACCCTGACCACTCAGAAAAAAGACAACAAACTCATAATTTACAAAAATCAGACTCAGAGGAGTGCTTGGTTTTGTCTGGAGCCAATTGATTGTATCCACAAAGTAACCAGAAAATTCCTCGCAGTATGTCCACTCCACAGCTAGGCAGAGGAAGCAAAACTCAGCCATGCTGACGTACAGTAACTTAGACTTTTCGGGAGATGAAATTCTCCAGAGTCATGGTTCCTGCAGCACAGGTATATGGGATACACAGCTCTTCTGATCTGATATGGTTGGGCTGAGATGGAGAAGGAAGGAATGGATGACATTAGATCCTTTTTCTCGGAGTGGGTTTTAATATAGAGCTGGGAGAGAGCAGAGGGTATTTTGGGATTGGCAGGAAATATTTGTGCCAAATAAATATGTGCCCACTGAGGGGGGGGTGGCTGTATAGAGACAGCAAACAGAAAGGAAGGAAGAGTGCAGAGAGAAATGTGAAGGTGGCCACAGAGCACAATTCTCTGGGATCTCGGCCACAGCCCAGATGTCTGAAAAGTTCTCATGTCTTCTCCTTAAGTTGGGAGAATATATAGTGTCTATATTTGTCAGTGTAATATCTGCCCCAGGGCACATGCTTCTAATCTCGTTACACATGAGTTTGCCTCATCTCCCCGGGCTGCATTCTGAGTCTCTGTGAGCTCAAGGTCCAGCCCCTTAACACATTTTTCCCAACTCTGAATCTTTTCATCTGCTTCCCACCAAGTACTGGAGACTTCCAGGTGTTAATTGAAATGGCTGTGTAGGCACCAAGTTCAGGTGGAGCATGCTGATTATAATCTGGTTGGCTAAAAACTTGTTGGCAGTTTCTTTCTTAACTCCCTCATGCCAATGGAAAACAAGCCCACTGCCAAACCCCATTCAATAAGAGAACACTAATGAACTTCCAGCAATCATGCCATTTATGTCAGATCTGTTAGCTGGAGCCAAAGTTTGTTAGCTTTGATTTCTAGCCAGTTTTCATACATAGCATACATACAGGCACACACATATTTGGCATCATCTTCACTTCCCTGCTACCCATCTATTCCTGAACCCACCTTTTCACCAACCATCTAGAGATCTTTTACCTACTCCTAGAAAAGGTGAAGGTCCTAGTGTATATCCTCAGTCTTCTGATAATAGAGAGGCAGATTCTAACTTTCGAAATAAAGCTACAATTTATGTGAAGTTTTAACAGCAAGAATCTGGTACCCTATATGCCTCAGTACTCAGTTTGGGTACGTCAATGTGAAGAGGGTGTCTGCTCACCCTTTGGCCAGG
The DNA here is from genome assembly GCF_048164855.1 of Canis lupus baileyi. Taxonomy (NCBI): domain Eukaryota; kingdom Metazoa; phylum Chordata; class Mammalia; order Carnivora; family Canidae; genus Canis; species Canis lupus. Next base: position 23,706,174 of record NC_132874.1, on the reverse strand, counting down.
GACATGCTGTTCCATAACAACCTGTTCTCCAGGATTAAAAAGCTCCGGTCTGTAGCATTTGTCCATATCTGCGGTGTAAATATTCCCTTCATGGCTGATTTCAAGCTATCGACATAAGGGCACCCAACATGGAGTTATGAAGAGATGCATATGCCTCTCAAAACTCGGTGTCTCTGGGTCCACTATGACTCTAAGTATCAATCAACAAGACAAAAGAGTAACAGAATTTATGGAGTAATTGGGATCAGATTTAGGGGCAGGGTGGGGAGGATCTGAAAGTGATTCTTCACATTCATATTTCTCCTAAATTATCTTTGGTAAAGTAAGAGGATGGCCTGGTAGCATCAGATGCACACCAGAATAAGTCTCCTGATCAAATAACAGCCATTGAGTGTCTTCTCATGAGATATACTTAAGGAAAAGAGCCAACAGAACGGGGCCAACCTGTGCCACCCATGGATATATACTCTGGAAGTAGCCCACCCTGGTTAGAACTTATGACTTGATATTCTTTATACAACAGTAAAGTGTTTTGGTGAAATTTTAGAATTTAGAAAAAAACCCCATAGATTAGATAATCTATGTTGCTGATAATTTAGTTGCTGTCACCTCTGTAAGACCCAGGAACCTCTCTTTTCCCAACTCTATAGGGGTATAACAGAAGTACACTAGATGATACATACTTTGAGGGCACAGCGTGTTCCGTTTTTTATGTGTGGACCTGTAAAACCATCACACCGTCATTTCCTTTTAAAAGTAAATCATTCTGTACTACTCCCTGAAAGAAACCCAGAGAAACCCAGAGATAAATATAACCCACTTATAAACATATTTTTAAAATCAAATAATGATCAATTAAGTGCCCAGGTAGTTTTGCATCAGGGAACATAGTGAGGAAGTCATATGAGGATATTTATATAGGGAATCACCAGGAATCCATACGAGAGTCAGACCCAATGAGCAGCTTCATGATCTGTGAGATGATTTTCCAAAATAGCACACAAGTACCTTTACAGAATAATAGATAATACAAGAAATAATAAAAGTAAAAAGAAGTCCCCAGATTGGTACACTAGCTGCATATTAAGCCTGTGCAAAAATACTTTGTGTTTACATGCAGCCTGGAGTGAGCTTCTAGGTGTACGTAGCGTGACCGTGGCTGAACAGCAGAACGCTCTTCTGTCTTGCGCGATGGGAGGTGATGATTCTGTGAGCCTGTCCTGTGCGTCACAGGACACCTACGTTCCTGCCCCTGCCCAGTACATGCTCAGAGTGCTCCCCTCTGATTATTGTGACAATCCCCGAATGCTCTCTCTACTCTTGCCAAGAGCACTGCTATCACCTAATACGTATTTTGCAGAAACGGTTCTTATGCTCGGGGTGTATTAGTCAAGTCACTTTCAGTTGTAAATGACATAAAGCTCCCCTCCCCACACTGGCTCGGATAACCCAGTAATTTGTCATTTCACCGAACAGTAGCTCCATGATGGCACAAGGGACCCAGGTTCTTGCTCCTGCCTGTCTCTCCATCCTCTGGCCTGGCTGCAGGATGGATGCACAGACCAGGCACCTGTGCAGATGTAGGCACCACCCGAGGAGAAGGAAATGACTCAGAGATGCCTCTCAGCAGGCTTTCCTCATCTACCAATCCTTCTTGAGGGGAAATGGGGCAATCACGATTGGTCAAGATGGGTCAGGATGCCCCCTAGGGCAGGAGATGAAGTCACTGTAGGAGGGGCAGACGCCTGGATAAAACGGGGAAGGAAAAGGGGGATTTGGGGTTCCGGTTAGGCAGTCCACAGTGTCCAGCATACCGAGAATCTGGCAGAGTGTGGACTGACCACTCGTGCGGGGGCAGAGATGGGAAGTGGAGATGAATACTAGTGAGAGGCTGGGACCTTGAGATGTTGGTACATTTTAGAACATACAAAGAAGAGGCCAGTGCCAAGGGATGAAGTCATAGCTCTGATGGCCCTAATATTTTGCCAGCCCTCTTTTCCCAGTGACCAGATGGGGTGCTGGCGCTCAGACTTGTGGAGGAGGGCTGTGTTTCCTGTGTACCTTCTTCTGGGCAGGGAGGTGGGCTGAATCCTTGTTCTGTCGTAGGCTCCGCTTTTACCCTGGATCATTCCACAGTAAGTGCTTTCAGTATTTTGAGAATCAGCTGAAGGTGGCTGTGTCCCTGTTTGGTCCTGCCATCTATCTGTTCCTTTACACTACTTTTGGTCCACAGCCAAATTGCCAGCCATTTGTCACCCTACATCCACCCTTCCCCACCTGACTCATCTTCCTCCCTCTGGATACCAGGGGCATTAGAACTCCTACTGGGAGAGGTTGGGGAAAATTGTTACTTCAGACTTCCCCTTCTTGGAAAGAACTGATCTTGCTTAGGAAAATGCTGAAAGGGGCATGTTTGTTTATGGAGATGAGCGCATGGCTGATAAGGGCCCAGAAATAACAGATGGAGGAACTTTATGGAATTAGAAAAGAACAAGAGTGCTGTGGGTGCAGAGCCCCAGTAACAGCAAGAATGCACAAAGACAAGGTGAAGAAATGTTGAAAGGCAGTATTTCCACCAGGTTGGGAGACCACAGATGATGGGGGGAAGTCAGTCAACGGGAAGTTCACTGGAGCAGGTATAGGAAAGAGGGTTGCCTAATAACCCTTTGTCTGAAATCATTTGCTGTGCTGTGTTGTACCCACTCCATCCACCTCTTCTTTAATTTTGAGTAAAGCTTTCCTAGATACCCCTTGACGTGTGTGAGTGGCGTTCGGTGAAACCACAGGTGAAGCCTGTGGCCAGGGTTGGGTTCACATAGGGCAGAGACAAGGAAGCAGTCGGTGGAGGTGAGCTGTGAATGAGATGCAGAGGTCAGCAGGACAGGAGACTGGAACAAGAGGTGACCATGGGAACGTTACTCCCATGGAGTTTGCAGAAATCTTGAGTAGGGCCCTGGACTTCCCACAGGATGTGGGAAGGAGGCTTAGCCAATTCTATTTGAATCCTAGAGGACCTGGTGAGCCCAACCAACTCTTAAATTACACAATCTCCACCCTTCACTCTTCTGGCCAAAAGTTGACACAAAGGATAAAGAAACCCACCAAACCTTACTGTCACTGTAGATGCACACACTACAGCTGTGACAGGCACCTCGACTCCCATGTACCAATGTGCTGTTCATCCCACCCCTAGTATTGATAATGCTAGAGACTGCCAGGCACCAGGAATACAGGGGTGTATGGGTTCTAGTGTCCTCCTTTGATTTGTCACCTTGGACCAACTGCTGTAGGGGACTACATTCCTCTCACTATCCTTGTTATAAGCGGTTTGCTATTTTGTCTCCTTGTGACTGGTCGGCTGATTGGCCCTGGGAGTCGGGAAGCTTGTGTAGAGGAAGGGACATTTGAGTTGAGACCCAAAGGATGACTTGGTGTTGGCCAGGCAAAGAAAGGACAGGAGAGGACGCCGGTTTGGTGAATAACAAACAATCTGAAAGTCGCCTCAGCTCCACCGAGGTCTACCTCTGCAGTGACTGGATCGGACTTGAGGTGTCCTATAAAGTAAAAGAGTCTGCACAGTGATGTGGATACCAGGTCTATACACCTTCAGCTCCTTACAGAGGTTCATATGCACGCAGGCAATTGCACAAAACATTCTTTCTTGATCTTTCCTGCTTCCTCCACTAGGAAACTCCAGTAGGATGTGTGTGTGTGTGTGCACGTGTTTATGCATGTGTGACACTTATCTTGCTTCTTTGGTGTGGAAAGAATTGAGGATGGAGTGGGGAGGATGAGTGGAAGGTGTTCTGATAATTACACGTGTAGGAGGTTTAATGCTATGAAACAGCTGTCTGAATAGAGGCATGGGTGTGCTCTGAAGCCCTGTTGTCTGCGTTGGAAGCCTGGCTCTGGCAAGTTCAAGCAGTGTGGGCCGCCTCCCCTCTCTGTGGCTCTGTTTGCTCTTCCCAGGGGTGCTCCTCTGATCACATCCGTCACATAAGACGGTCGTAAGGAGGAATGAGTCAATGCGCGTGAAGCCTGTTGGCACCGTGCTCGGTGAGGACAGAGTGGCAGTGGGCACGTGCCTCCCGTTCAAAAGGCAAAGGCCTCTTCCTTCTGCTTCTCCTCCCACTGTACGCAGGACCTAAAGGTTGGGTGGCTTCTTGTGGAAGAGGCTGAATCAGGAGTCACCCAGGAAAGCTCAAAAGGCCCTGAGAAACCGCAGGTTGACATCTCCCCCCTCCCTGCCCCATGTACGTGAACAAGCATTGAGTCTAAAGAGGGAGACTCGGTTCATAGCCCTTGTCCTTCAAGGTCGTAGCTTCTCCATCTCTCAAACAGGCACACTTCGCTCTGCTGCTGCTAGCCGTGCCCGAGGGGCCTGGGAGCCGGCGGTCCACCCGGTCCGTGGAGGCGATCCTACGTCCACTGGCCACTGGGTGCTATCCTGCTAGGCAGTGAGCGTGTCTTCAAGAATTTCTTAAGCCCCATGCAGGAAAAGCAGTTGCTAGAATGTCTCTGTGAGGGCCGAACGTCTGGAGACCAGGCGGGGCGGCGGCGGGGGGGGGGGGGGGTGGTCTGTAGATGAAGTATATGGCTGTTGTCCTCCGTGGTGATTGACAGTCCCAAGAGGCTACAATTCAAAGGCAAGACAGGAGGGACCTGGGCGGGCCGCTGCGAGTTCCAGAGCCTTCCAGAGCCGAGGGGAACACGCAGCATCGCCTTTCACTGGTGCGATTTTCTTTCCCAGTGGCCCCGGGACAACTCCTGTTGGGGTGATTGAGGGGGGCACTTAAAGAAGGCAGCGCCCAGGTCGAGTTTCTCCATAAAACGTCCCCGGTGTAAAGTTAGCTGCACGTCTTTCAAACTAGCCACTCTGAATGACTCTGTCATTAGGAAAGAATTTAGTGGCTTTACATTTAATATAAGCTAATGGTTTCTGGAGGATTTTGAGCAGCGCATAATAAGTTTAAGCAGCCTCCTGAGAAGTTTGAATGACGTACAAGTGCTAAAGCACCTGAGAGCAGTGTGTCTACCATCTCCGAGAGCAAAGCATTTATTATTTGGCTTAGTCACTCACATCTGTCTGGAAAACGCGGCCTCCGTCCCTTCGCGCGTGTACGTGTTGTCTTATTTCTCTCATCTTTGTGGATGACTCCTGTTCCTCATCCACAGCATCCACCATGGTCGTGGGAGTGTCTCCATGTGTAGGGACAAGACAGAGGTAAATCCAGAGAGAGATTGATGGTCGTGGATGTACATACGGTAGAGAAAACACTTGATATCAAATCAGACTGCTGCGCCGTAAGTCACCGTGGAAATACCGCAGTGACGATCTGAAAGGCTGTCATTTAATTTTTTTCCCTGGTACTAAAATATTTTGGGTTCTACATCAAAGATATAAGGACAAGCCATAATCTGATAAGTTTGTCTTCCTTCCTTCCTTCCTTCCTTCCTTCCTTCCTTCCTTCCTTCCTTCCTTCCTTCCCTTTCTTTCTTTTTTCTTTCTTTCTCTTTCTTTCCTTCTTTGTTTCTTTCTTTGTTTCTTTCTTTCTTTTCTTTCTTTTTTTCTTTCTTCTTTTTCTCTCTTTCTTTCTTCTTTTTCTTCTTTCTTTCGTGGCAAAATATATGCAACACAAAATTTACTACTCTAACCATTTCTAAGTGTGTAGTTAGTTGAGTAGCACTAAGCACATTTATATTGTCGTGCAACCATTTCAAAAATAGTTTTCATCTTCCCAAATGAAACTCTACTCATTAAATAGCTCTTTCATTTTGATTGAAAAGCAGGTAGAGTGCTGAGACGATAGATCATAGTGACACACTGAAATGCATGGAGGATCCTTCTGGAGGAATGCCGTTCTGGGTCATGTCCCTAAGGGAGGGTCAGCCAGCAAGGCAAGCTATTTGGGAACCCTGGCAGGAAATAATGGGAGTTCAGACTAGTGATCCCCAACCCCCATCTGGAGGGCCTGCACTGTCTATGCCCTCTTTGATTTTGCATTTCCTGCAATAACACTGTGAAGGAGGACAACCCCGTGTCCCTAGTGATGCTGGCAACTTCCTTTCTTTCCTTCAAGCTGACCCACTTGGAGGTAACTGTGGAATATATCAAGACGGTTCTCATTTATGGTTCGATGCTGGTACTTCAACAAATCATCTAAAAATTTGGCTATTGCCAAATTGCCCCAAAGAAATTATCTGTGAGCAAAGGGAAAAGTATTTGTCACTCTTAGCATGGTGAGTTTTCTCCAAAGTAAACAGCCGTGCCCTTCCAAAAATAACCAACCTGCCCATCGGGTTATATGTACTTACATTTGGTCTCAGCCATAAGAGCCAGGATTTAAGCCAGCAACACTGTGGAAAGGACATTTCATGGATGAAGCCTCTTATCCTGCTGTCTGAAAAAGGCTTCCAGGAGAAAGGATGGAGCCTCCCAGAGAGGAGAAAGGAAACAAGTGACTGATCCCATGGCAGGGATGAGGCAAGAGGGCCGTGCCAGTGGCCCTGGCCCCACCGCTTCACCCTGCCGTAGGCCTGGGCGCCGGCTGGTTTACGATGGCAGCCCCCAGCCGCCGTGGGTCTGCTGGCATTGCTCTGGGGGAGGAGGGTGTGCAGCAAGGGTGGATTATTTCTGGGGAGTTAAAAACATTTAGAAATTATTTTCTGAAACATAACTCTAATGTTTCATGTTTTTATGATCTCGAATTGCCTTGGGAGCCTTTCAGGGTTAGTGAACTCCCTGAGGGCATTTAGCAGCACTATGTGTAGAAATTGTGGTTTGCTGTCAGAATGCTTACGCATCAGCAATGCCCACCACGGGCTGCTGCCCTTCCCTGGCGGCCACCAGCATTGTGAAACAGCTCTCTCTGAGGATCTGAGCACTCACACGGGTTAGAAGAGGCTTTGGGGAAAAAGGGAGGAGAAATGAGAAAGGCACCAGCATTAACCAGCATTAAGTGGAAAGCCAGCCACTTTAGTCTACTGGTAAGGTCTTAGGAGTTCAGGTTGCCATAAGGAAAGTGTGGCTCTGAGAGTTTAGATATCTCGTTCAAAGACACTGGGCCTATGAATATGTCTACACGTGTGTGTGCCTGTCTCCTTGATGCCACAGACCGTGTTCTGGTAATCACCTGGTGCTGCAAAACCAGGTCAGACCCTCCAACCACATACATCTAGGAGAAGGAGCGTGTATTAGTTGTGGTCCTCTAGAGAGACAGAACCAGTAGGATATCTATCCACCTGTCTACATCTATGTGTCTATCCATACGTATGTCTGTATGTCTGTATCTATCCTCACTCCTCTCTCTCTCTCTCTCTCTCTCTCTCTCTCTGTATCTACCTATCCATTTGAGAGAGATTTATTATAAGGAATTGGCTTCTGGTGATTATGGGGGCTGACAAGTGAAGATCTGCGGTTGACAAGCAGGAGATCCTGGAGAGCTGATGGTATAGTTCTAGTCCAAGTCCAAAGGTCTGAGAACCAGGAGAACTGATGGTACAAATTCTAGTCCAAGTCCTAGTCCGAAGGCAGGAAGAGACTGGAGTCCCAGCTTGAAGACAGTCATGCAGAGAGAGTGAATTCTCTCTTCTTCAACCTTTTTGTCTTATTCAGCCCTTCAGTGGATTGGATGAAGCCCACTCATGTTGGGAAGGGCAATCTGCTTACCTCAGTTTATTGACTCACATGTTAAATTAACCTCCACCAGAAACATTCTTATAGATACACCTGGGATAATGCTTAACAAGACATCTGGGCACCCTGTGGGCCGGTTAACTTGACACATAGATCACTGAGTGCTAGTTACAAAAGGATTGTAGATGAATCATTTCAAGAAGAAATAGGCATTAAGAAAGTTACAGGAAAAGGCTTTTTTTTTAAGTTTTAGCAATAATAATACTTTACATTCGTATAATAGTAGACTTTATGGACAAAGTTAAAAGAGTTTATATAAATATATAGTTTTTTAAAAACCACCCTTTGAAGTCCAGTATGAATACTCCCATTTTACAGATGAAGACACTGAGGTCCAAAGAGACTGAGTAGCTTCCAGGAGATTGTAAATAAAGAGAAAGAACTAGCACTAGAGCCGGGTCTTATGATGGCTAAACTCTTCCTGTAACAACTACTTCTTTTGAGTAGATCGCTAGAACTCATATTAAATTCAAAATGATCAAAAAGGTGGTTAAATTATAGTTTTGTTTGTCTAAAAACTCTTTTTAAGGCATTTTTAAAAAAATATTTTTACTACTCAATAAGCTCAGATTTCAAAATGTCTAACTCTTTCCAGAACAGTCTTTGTTAGTGTCAGATGCTCTTGACCAATTTTTGCAATGTTAAATGTATAATACATTACACGTAGTTAAGCTATTTGCCACCAGTTAGGCAAGAGCATGGAAAACTGTCATTTTACTGGAAAAGAACATTTGCAGGTTTTATGCTATTCAATAAACATGGTATCCCTTTTAAGCATTTTCTCTTGTTCAACCTGTGCTCAGCACTTGAAGAGATTAAGAGAAGTTCTCTGAGTGGAGGGCAGCTCAAGTTCTTGGGCTGTGGAAGAGACCAACATCCTGGGGCTTTTGCTGAGCTGAAGAGCCCTCGCTGTCCCGGCCAGGGAGTAAGACAATGATTCTAACATGTGAAACCCAGAGGCAAATAGATTTCCCAGAAGAATCCCAACTGTAAGATGAAGGGCCTGGAGGAGTTATAATGAAGTGTCAAGCCTGGAGGGGAGGGAAGGAGAAGGAGAACAGTGTTGAGAGTGATTGATAACAGTTGGAGGTATCCAGATGTTTTTATTACTTTAAATTTTGCTCCCAGCATTGTGTTTGCAAATAGATTAGTAATGCCAGTTATGCTTATGCTTGACCTTTAACATGTTGTATAACTCATCATGTCTACCTCTGGCCTGGACCTCCCTCTGAGGCCCAGGCCTGTGTATCCCACTGCCCACTTGACATTTCCTCTGAGATATCACAGAGCAGCTCAATTTTGACGTGTCTAAGACCAGTCAGGTTTTCCCTTGAAAGCTTAGTGCGTGGCCAGCTCATTATCCTGATGAATGGCACCACCAGCTCTCCAGAGTGCAAACAAGCAACCCGGGAGTCATCTCTGGCTCCATGCCCTCCCCACCCCACACCCACTGCATCCCCATCCCCGTCTCCACCTCTCCCATCCAGGCCATCTGGGCCTTTCCTTTGGACTACTTGTAATAATAGTCTTCTATTCCCATTCTCTGTTGCCCATATGGGTTGAGCTCCCACCCTGAAGCCAGAATGGTCTTGTTAAAAATGAAACTGAAACTGTATCACTGCCTTTCCCCTGCCTTTGAGAGAGCACGCTCTTCACGTGGTGTCTGAGGTTGTGGCATAGCTTGGCCACGGCCTGCCTCTCCAGGACTGCTTGACCCACACTCCTTCCCCTGCATCCAGTCCTCCAGGCCCACAGCAGACCCTTACGCCAGGGCAGACCCATGCCAGCCTCTGATCCGCTGCTACAGACCTCCTTTATACACACACTGGTTTCTCTGCCTGGACGGTTTCTTCCTCCTTGCATTAACTCCCACCCTTCCTGCTCCTACACACCTCATCCCGGTCCCTGCTTCCTCTAGGAGTCCTTTCCCAGTGTCCCCATTGGCTCAAGCCTTCTGTTGGAAGACCTCAGAGCTCCCTGAAGTTCTTTTAACACACATTCGTGTGAACATTGAATGACGGTCTTTGCCCCTCGCATAGGCGGAGACAGTTTCTGGTTTTGCTCTTTATATTTTTGGATTGAAAGGATAAATAATAAGTGAACTCCTAACTGAGCAGGAAGTTGCTAATGGCTTTTGTTGTGGCCACCATGCTTACGAACAGCCTGGCTGCTCAGTCCCTAAGTGTAGCACATTCACTATGGCTCATTCTTTGCTCTAATTTAAACAAGATAAGAAATAGGTAAAAGGTTGTGCTAAGGATACCCTTGGAAATACAAACCCAACAGATGATGCTAAAAGGTCCTCTGGCAACTGGATCTCTAATATTGTTAATAAAATTTGATTCTGCAGAAATTAATTCTGAAAATATTTAACCAGACCTCTTAATGTCCCCTTTCCATCATTTTTAAAAAAGGACAGACAGAAGGGATTTATGTATAATTTCCTAATTTTCTAGTGATTCACCCCCTTTCTTACTTTTTCTCTTGCCCCATTTGTGTGTGTGTGTGTGTGTGTGTGTGTGTGTGTGTGGTTAGCTCTGTACAATTAGACCTATTTCGGGACCTGTCTGAGACAAAACAATTCACAAATTTGAAGAGCATCAAGTCTGAGGAGAACTTTGAAATATCTTGAATTCCAGAGTCATTCAGCTCAGGGTATCATGTCCATTTCTTCACGATGGTGAAGATGGTTCTTCACGATTTCTGTAAGTTTTAACCAGAATGTTTCCACATTACACACCTGAAGTTTTGTGAAGAAATATAGTAGGTTATACTAATGGGTCAGCAAATCTATCATTTTCCCAACCTGCTAGAGGTGAAAATTAACTTCTATCCAGAGGCATTTAGCAGGAGGAAGTTTAAGTTTTGGATGGAGCTACTTGATTTGCGAGGATTTGCCAGCACTTCATACCCTATCTGCATTAACGTTCTTAAATTACACAAAATTTACAAAGGCAATGGAAATGGGAAGGGATCACACATCCATGGGGACTTTGGTGATATTGTAAATCAGACACTCTGGCTCTGAGGAGTGACCAGACCTCTTGGCCTGTGGATTTTCGGAACATAATTCAGTCTCAGCCCTGGGTTCATCTATGTGTCTTCTTCCCAGAAGAGCAGGAAGAACATCCTGAGAGTTTTCAGATTACAGTTTATTAAAGTTCTTAAATCATCTCAAAAAAAGGAAATATGACCTGAGTAAAACAAGTAATTTTTCAAAAAAAAAAAAAATGACCACCAGAACAAAGCCTGATGTCTTAAACTAAACAATTAAATGTGAAGTAGGCTGGAAAAAGCCACCCTTATACGAATAATAAGTGTATTATGCTTCAGAAACATGTCTGTGCATTCTCCGTATAATACCATATTAAGAAACTTGAGGCCAGCTTTCAACAGCTGAAGCAGAAGTTTCAACAATTTTCTTGTGAATTAGAATCATTCTGAATTAGCAGCTTGCTTCGACAGCCAATTTGGACAATTCGAACCTTAAATGGTGTCTTAGGTCTGATATATTTGCTTTGGCCATCTAGATAATTCTAAGTTACTAGACAATCACTCATGGAGAAATTGGGAAAATGCCCTTCTTCCATGTATGTCTTCTTTCTGGGCAAGCATTTAAATGTTAGATGAAAGAATTTGCCTTTCCTATGATTGAAGGGATGACTTCAGAAGGTCTTACATTTTTCCTCTTCATTCTTGAAATCCAGACAGCAATAGGAATCTCATGAGCCCTGGAAAGCCCCTAATGGCAATCGTGGGATAAAATGTTTTAATTGACAAAAGAGCCCCTTGGCTAAATTCTCGTCTTTGTAGAACTTGTCAAAAATATTCAGTTTCAAGCCAAAAACCTGCCAGAATGAAGGCCAATCATTAATGACACAAAGATTGGGAGAGCGGAGATCCGCTGGCCGCACAACAGCACATAATGAGACAAAATATGGTGGAGTCAACTCAGGGCAATTGACCCATGGCCAATGCTTAATAAGAGGGGCCCGCAATATCAGATGCCCCCCCCCTTCACACTGGCATTTCTCACGCACTAGCAGTGATTTGTCTCTGTCATAAGAAACTAAAAATATGATACTATATTTTTAAATTAAGTGTCCTATAACTCAATTTTGGTTTTGTTGTTGTTGTTGTTAAAGATTTTATTTATTTGACAGAGAGAGAGCACAAGCAGTGGAGAGGGGCAGAGGGAGAAGGGGGAGCAGACTCCCTGCAGAGCAAGGAGCCCGAAGCGGGGCTGGATCCCAGGACTCTGAGATCATAACCTGCGCTGAAGGTAGACACTTAACCAACTGAGCCACCCAGGCGTCCCCCAAGTTTTTAAAAATCATGTGTCTCTACTGCTCCAGGTACAGGAGAAACTGGAAGAGTAAATGAAGCAAAGGATACTTAAGTTATCTGCTGAGTCAACCCTCCTGGGTGGGTCCTGTATATTCCAGCGGCAAACACTCATACACATGCTCTCGTGGTGGACCTTGCACAACTCATAGTGGATTTTCTGTAGGCTGTGCGTTTTCTCCAAGAAAAGTCCTTGCTTTTCTGAGTCATACATAGGGGTGATAAATAGGCTATTTTAGTTCTGCTGATGCAAGGTTTCAGCCAAAGGCAAGGTTAAGACACATATATGTGAATGGACCCATAGACGATCTGCCCGACCTTTGGCTGAAGAGGCATTTTGCATGTTTATATATTGACTTCAACCGTGGAATCTATTCCCATCAGTATCCCTGCCCCCTTGTCTTATTCTGCTATACTTCTGAGCCTCCGTAGGGCAGGGTTAAAGTAAGGATGGAGTAGCAAAAGTAGAGAGTCCAGGTAGGGCTCATGGATTTCCAGAAAGTTTTAGGAGAAGGGAAAGAGCTAGATGGGGAGAAAGAAAGGCAAGCTTCGGTTTAGATGGACTTGAAGGAGCTTTCTGATGAGCTTGGAAAGAAGTCAGAGACAGGTTTTAGAAGTCGACCTGTGACTGAGACATTAAAAGAAAAAAAAAACCAATTTGGTAGGGGCGTCCGGGTGGCTCAGTTGGTTAAGTCTCTCCTTTCAGCGGAGGTCACGACCTGAGGGTCATGGGTTGGAGCCCTGCATCGGGGTCTCTACTTCACGGGGAGCCTGCTTCTCCCTCTGCCAGCTACTCCCCCTGCTTGTGCTTGTTCTCTCTCTGTCTCTGTCAAATAAATAAATAAAATCTTAAAAAAAAAAAAAAGAAAAAGAACAATTGGGAAAAAAGACTTTCTGGGGTCCTGTAATGTGCTTTACGTTCATTTGTTTTTAATCAAGAGAATCCCCTTTTGCATTTAAAGAGCTCCCAGTAAAATATATTTTTTTCTTAAATTTTATTTATTTATTCATGATAGACATAGAGAGAGAGAGAGAGAGAGAGACAGGAGGAGGGAGAAGTCAGGCTCCATGCTGGGAGCCCGACGTGGGACTTGATCCCGGGACTCCAGGATCATGCCCCAGGCCAAAGGCAGGCGCTAAACTGCTGGGCCACCCAGGGATCCCCAGTAAAATATATTTTAATTGCTTTTCTAATTAAAATCTTGGATGTTAGACAGTGTTTCTTTGTGTTTATTAACACCTTGCTGAGAATGGCTGGGAAAGTGTCCGGTTTACGCGGATGACATATGTCACCGAAGTCCCGTCTGCGGGAGGCTGAGCAGGAGCGCTGAGGGGGAAACTATGTCAAAGACCCAAATGCCCAGATGTTTGCATCCTGCTGCATTAAGCTTCTCCCACTGAGTCCAGTGTGTCAGTTGGGTAAATATCCCAAACCACCAGAGTCAAGGCTCCAAATAATAGTGGGAACAATTAAATCGGAGACGTAGATATGATCACGTTCACTCGTGCCCATTTCAGATAGGTGCACCCCTCAAAGTGAAATGGCTTGTTTTGAACCTGTGTGTGTAGCCGAGACAGGGCCAAAACTTTCATATCGGAAAATGCAATTTTTATCTTAAAAAAAAAAAGCCACTATTTTCAAAACCAAAGAGAGCAAAGTAAGCTCTCACACAAAGTGAAACGGTCAGTGTTTGCCTGGTGATTTTCCATCTGTGCCATAGCAGTTTTCACTAGCAATTTTTTTTAAAACACCGTCATAAGCAGAAAACAGGTTTGGCCAAGAAAGTAAACCGCCTTTCCTGCTGGTGATTGAACGTGACGTCCAGGTTTATAGACTCACAGGCCACTCACCCGGCGGGCGCCACGGAGTGGGGGCAAGGCTTGGCTTTGGAAGAGGTTCAGGGTGTTTCTAAAGCTCTGTCAGGAGCGACGGGGGGTGGGGGAGGTCCATCGAGGCCGCCCTGGGAACATGGGCAGGTGCAGCAGGTGCCAGGTGTGGCAGGTGCGGCAGGTGAGCAGGTGTGGCCTTGACCTGTGGCCCTGCCCAGCGGCCTGATGCCTGCGGCCCGATGCCATGAAACCTTCCTTTGCAAACTTCAGCAGATTAGGGGCTTACAGGCACCCCGCCAGGAAGCCAGTGGCCGGCCGCACCAGAGGAGCAGATGTCCGGGTCCTGCGTGTCCCCAGCAGCTGTGATCCCTCGGCCTGATGCCTCTGCCCCCAGAGCTGCGGCACGCGGGGCACAATCTGCGTAAGGGCGCAGGCCCCCTGGTTTACTGTACCCTGGCGACTGGTCCAGCTGGGACTCCCCGCAGCCCGGCTCCCAGTGTCCCCATGTCCGAGGCGGAGCTACCTGCTGGGGGGGGCTGCTGGACGCTGGGGAACCAGTCACCAGGGGCATGCAGCTGGGGGTACCCCAGGCCAGCCGCTTGGCAACACCCCCCGCTGCTTCTGCAGCCCCCGCAGGCTGTTCATCACGGCATCTGGGACAGCTGCTCCTCTGACGAAGCCTGAGGACTTCTTCCCCCCCCCGTTTTTTTAAACAACCCCAGTACCCGATGCTAAGGACGCTAGAAGGCCGGGAAGACACGCTGATTTGCTTTAGTCCTCGCGCGGGGCCTTCATGACCCTGGCTTGTCTTACTGTGTGCAGTTCCCCTTTCCTCCCTCATTTTAGAGGCAAAGTTTTCAGTGCAACCTACTCCTTGCTCATGTTAATGTGGATTAAAGCAAAACCTTCTCGAGAGCCAATCTAAGGTCTCCTGAATATCACTTAGTCATGCTCCTGACCTAATGTAATAGAAATCTCGAAGATGTTTTTAAAAAGAAGGGATTTATTTGGATCAGGTAAGGGGAAATCTGAGTGTAGGGGACACAGGACTAAGGTGCAGGCTCCATCCACCTCCCTTGCTGTGTGGCTTTTCACCCTCATGGCCACAGAGTGGCTGCCACGTCTCCGGGAAGTGCATTCCAGGCAGGAAGAAAGAAGATGAATGAAGGGAAAAGGGCAAAAGGCTGAAGCGGGCAGGCCTAATACGTCTGCCCCTTTTAAACGCTTTCTGGGACACTCTGCCCCAACATCCACTCGCGTTGCAGAGCCCAGAACTGGCTCTCATATCCGCTCTTTGCTGCACACATTCTGTGGTTTTTATATTTTTATATTGGAAGAGGGGGACCATGTGTGACTTTTGAGTAGCTTTGTGAGGACTCTAGCACTGTTTAAAATGATTCGGAGGAAACTCAGGTCTTGGCTCCATGAACGTGGACCCGAGGAGCTCAGTTTGAATTAAGACTCAAGAACACCTACACATCGGGTGATCGAATGTCTGGGCTTGGCTGAGCCGCTTTCTACTTCTGCCTGTGTTTCTGGCCTAATTGCTAATAGTATCTCCTTTCACCTTTTCCCCAACTTGTTATTATGAGAAATTTCATGTTACTATGAAAAAGTTGGCAGGATTTTACAGGAATACCTATGTGCCCACCACCTAGATCCGACCATTAATACTTTCTTACTTTCCTCCTTGTTTTATCTCTCCATCCATCAGTCTGTCTTATTTTTTTGGATGAATTTCAGAGTAAATTATGGGCATCGATATACTTCTCCTTTACTACATCATTAGCCAGGATTCTATATTTGCTTACAGTGTGTTTTTTTCTTTTGATGTAAAATTAACATAAAGTGAAATGTACGTCTAAGTGTGTATTTGGTGAATTTTGGCAAATAAATGTGCAACCCAACCTCATATCAAGAATAAAACACTGCTTTCACCTTGAGGAAGTTCCCTTGTGCCCTCTCCCAGTTGATGTCCTTTCACCCACACAACCACCGTTCTGTGGTTGTTTTTGTTTTTGGTTTTTTTTCCAACATAGGTTATTTTACCTGCTTTAGAACTTCAGATAAATGAAGTCATATAGCAGATCATACTCTTTCGGGTGAGGCCTTCGAGTCAGTTGAAAACTTGTAATAATATTCTTGAGAATCGCCTGGGCTGTCGTGTGTTTCATTCCAGAAGCTTATTTATTTCACCCTTTTTATAAGAACCAAACCAACTCTGGATCCCAGTTGGATCAAAATCGCTCATTTTCAAGGCTGATTTTTAAAAATCTCTACAGGGAGTAAAGGCCTTTAAAACTATCAAAGGAATGCTGCGCCCTCTCTATGGCGAAGGATGTAAACTTCTAGAAACAAAGATCTTTATTTCACAAAAAGGAATGTGGGTTTGGGAACTTCTAAATGGCTCACTTTAAATTTAATGTCTCTCTAAGAGATATAAATTAGCGGCAGCAAAATATTATGGCCCTTTGAATGCTTCAGCCCGTGAATTGTAAATTAAAGTTTGTTTAGCCGTTTGGTAGGGCTTAACCATACTAGAAAGGGCTGTTAAATGCTTTACGGTATCTAAATGTACTTGCATGGGCACCATTCCTGTCCCCTGACACATTTTTGTTCGAGTGAGAAAGGGAACAACTGAGAATGCACATAAAAATATTCCCAGTTAACAGAAGTTTAAATGAATTAAAGAAATAAAGAACACACATGTTTGCATTTAGACATGGTAGATGGCCAATTTTTTCATGAAGAGCGCCTTATTACTTTTGCTCTAAGCGGTACTCTAAATGTTCAACATTTGACAAGGGGAATTTCCCTTCCCTTCTCTCCTTTCCCTACAGTATATATTAAACTAATTGCTTTATTTTAACAAGGGGGACCCTGTTTCCCCCAACGATCTTCCTGACCCCCGGCCTGAACTTCAACTCCAAGGATCTTTGCTGAGAGATAATTGCACGACCAATGTGATTTAATGCACTTTGGCTTAGAGCATCAAGTCTTCTCTGTCTTCAGAAACATTTTTAACTCTCAAAGGGTCAGATTCCCATCCTATATAATTCTTGGAGAGTCGTGTAAAAAATTTGGCCCAGCGTTTCCTTATCATTTATAATTTTCATAATAGTCTCAGAGTCACAAAACTATCTAGTGTTTCAGAGATGAACAATTTGCTGTTTTTCACGAATAAAAATTCTCCGAAGACTAATGTAAGGAATGCCAATAGGATTACAACTGTCACAGGGAAACTGTAAATAGAACTCATGCCATAACCTACAGTGCCCTCGTTGGAGATCTACATTTATAAACACCCAGTTCTTCAGCTTCTTCTAAAAAAAAACTCCTCATGACTAAACTGAACACATATGAATAACTGACGAGGAGATGAGGGGCTGGGCCTCCTGTCAGGGATGCGGAGGCCGCGTTGCTCTTCAGGGCTCAGATTCTCCTTTCCTGAAAAGTCCCCTCGGATCTGTCTGCTTTGAATTCCTGGGGCATTGGATTCTACGCTTAGGGCAACATGTTTTCCTTCCTGCTCCCCCCTTTTTCTTGGCAGGTTGCTTTGTGCGCTTGTGTACTTACACACAGGTGCTCAAAACACACCTGCGTGCCACCACATTCACCCGCATCCGACTCCTACGTGCAGACACACACACACTCAAAATCAGCAGAGTCATATTCCGTTTATTCACTCTCTAGTCCTTACTCCTTAAGGAAGGATCTTGCTCTCTTGGGATAAGCTTTACAAATACTTCTAATATCGGGCCACCTGGGGGGCTCAGCGGGTGAGCATCTCCCTTCGGCCTAGGGCGTGATCCTGGGGTCCTGGGATCGAGTCCCGCATTGGGCTCCCAGCAGGAAGCCTGCTTCTCCCTCTGCCTGGGTCCCCGCCTCTCTCTGTATGTGTGTCTCTCATGAATAAACAAATAAAATCTTTAAAAAAAAATACTTCTGACATTAAATCTTTTGGAAGGTATTGGGTTCAATCAATGGTTTTGAACATAGTGTATCTCATTGCAGCTTCAGCTAATGTAATAAGGAGGACTTGGCCTGTAAAGATCTGGGCCCTGCCCTGGCTCTGGCATTTTTTAACTAAAGCATCTGAGACAAGTTACTCCGCCTTCCCAGGCTTCAGTTTTCTTGTTTTCCTTTTTTTTTTTTTTTTTTTTTAAGATTTTATTTATTCATGGAGAAGGCCTAGAGGCGTGCTCCATGATGCCAGGTAGTCAGCTCTTTCTAGGCAAGGACTGTGTCTGAGGAAAGCCTCTTTACAATCCCCAGCAGAGTGCCGTGGACCCTGGAGAGCCAAACGCACGCTGGGGAGGACGGACATGAACATATCTTCCAGAAAACAGCAATGAAGTGGATTCCTCTAGCTCTGTGCCATCATCTGACCTGGAAGGATGGCCACTGCTGTGGGGGGCAGGGGCAGTGGGCAGGCCACTTTAGTCCTGGCCGGCTTTGATGCCAGAGCTCAGTCCTCCCCCTGGTAACCAGACAGTGGAAAGGCTGGCCGAGCTCAAGAAGAAGATGGAAGTTTCCTAAACACTTGGGGTCTTTTATGGTCGATCGTGCCAGTGATGCAGGGGCGCCACTCACCCCCCTGCGGGTGACTCCACCTCGTCTCTGCAAGTCCTTGCCTTCCTGCCGTTCTCCCCGGGAATCCGCCGGAGTCCAGCAGGG
Source organism: Canis lupus baileyi (assembly GCF_048164855.1). Lineage (NCBI taxonomy): Eukaryota > Metazoa > Chordata > Mammalia > Carnivora > Canidae > Canis > Canis lupus. The sequence goes on along the minus strand of NC_132874.1, from coordinate 23,687,627 downwards.
GCCACTGTTCGTCCCTAGCATCAGTGACCATCGTGGCTGAGCCCAAGACCTTGGCCAACAGAGGCCGGAGGCCGAAGGAAGAGGGACACTCAGCCAGTGTCAACCGCTCTCCTAAAATAACTGCTTCCAACGAAGTCGGTGGCGTGGCCCCTTGCTGGTGTCAGGGGGCAACAGTTCCCTTCAGCTCCTCGCGCTCCCTGCCCCCGGTCGGTGTGTTTTTTCCCCTTTCACTTACCGACCCTGGCCTCCAGCCCCGTCTTGTCCTTGTTCCTCATCTCTGAATCATTTGCAACCATGAAATCCCCATTTCTCTCTGTGTTAGTGTAGTCGATGGACATTCAGTGGCAAAAGGCTTCAGTTATTATTTAGCCAATTATTTAAATAAGGTCGCCAGGGCTCGATGTCTCAGTGGGTCCGTTCCCCCGAGGCCAGCTGTGGTGTCTCCAGAATGCCCAGGCGTCTGTTACTGCAGCGGTCTAGCAAGTGCTTGGCATTGGGCACCCACGGAACAGGACAAACGTTTATTGGGATCTGTAGAAACCTACCACCAGCATTGGAAGAATAATTTCTGGAGGAAGTCTTGCTGACGGTGATGGGTACCTTCATCATCGTATGGAGGGTACCAATTTGTTCTTTAATGGTCAACCTAGCATCCTTCATAAAGCCTTCCTGGCTCCCCTCACTCTGCCCCTCCGCTCCTACAGGCAGATGAAATCTGTTCCTACATTTTGCCCTGACTTCACCCCTATATACTTGACTTGAACTTGTTGTAGTTATTTGTTTATAGATCTGTCTTCTGCTAGACCAGGGATCAGCAACATTTTTCTGCAAAGGGCCAGATAATAACTACTTTAGATTTTGCGGGCTACACAGTCTCTGTCTCAACAACCCGACTCTGTGGTTATAGTGCGAAGCTGCCATGGTCAATATATAAACAAATGATGTGGCCATGTTCCAATAAAACTTTATTTATGGACATTAAAATTTGCATTTCATATAGTTTTACATGAAATACTATTTTTCTTTTGATTTTTAAAAATTACTCTTAGTGGGATCCCTGGGTGGCTCAGTAGTTTAGCACCTGCCTTCCTCCCACACGTGATCCTAGAGACCTAGGATCGAGTCCCACATCGGGATCCTTGCATGGAGCCTGCTTCTCCCTCTGCCTGTGTCTCTCTCTCTCTCTCTCTCTCTCTCTCTCTCTCATGAATAAATAAATAAAATATTTTTTAAAAATTAAAAAATAAAAATAAAAATGACTCCTAGCTCACAGGCTGTAAATAAACAGGCATCGGGCTGGATTGGGCCTTTGGACTACAGTTTGCCAACGCCTATACTTACTAAAGTATAAATTCTTTGAGGGCTGAGACTTTTCAAGCTTATGTATTCTAGAGGCTGACCCATGGCAGGTACTTAATAAGTACTTTTTATTTATTTTTTATTTTTTAATATTTTTTAATAAGTACTTTTTAAATAGGAGTAGACTAAAAACTTTCTTCTGAATCTATGATACAATACATGTTTATATATTGTATTATATAATAATCTATTATATTATACAAATATAATAATATAAACTTATTTTTGCCTAGTTCTTTACAAATACTTTCACAAACATAATTCTTTTTTTTTTTTTTTTTTTTTTTTTTGTCTTTATGCCTGCAACATATGCAGGAAATACAACAATCCTGTTTTCTGGATGGTGGAATTTATCTTAGGGTGCATTTTGTCTTTTGAGAACATATCGTATGAACACTGATTGTCCCATGGTGTCCAAATAATTACCCCTTAGAAAATGCCCTCCTGTTTTTTTTTTTTTTTGTCTTCTAAAAAATTTTAATTTACTTCCGGAGATGTTTTAAGTGATTTCATTAACTTAATAACGTATCCGTATAATGCAGCTTCTGAGTGACTTTGATTCACAGCTCGCCAAGAAAGTAAATTCTAGGACTCCTCAAGAACACGGAGTAGGCGTGACCTCTGGCCATCCTGCCTAAGGAGCATGACCTCTGGAGGAAAGGACACTGTCTGGAGGGTCAGATGGGACAGAGGTGCAGACGGTGGCAATGCTGGCTCTTCTCCACTGGCCGCAGAGCCCGGGCCCACTCTGCACACCTCGCGGCGGGCTCTGCGCCCAGGGAGGCCGGCGTCCAGGTGGGTCTGCCCGGTGGACCACGCTGGGGGGGTCGGAGGGTGGGCAGCAAGGGGCTGGGAGAGGCCCACCTCCTCTGGCTCTGCGGTGCCCTGTGCTGTGTCTCCATGGAGAGAGCCCACCCCCGATCCCCAGGCCGCAGTAGCCTGTCCTCCGTGAAGAGCACCCTCTCCTTCACCTTTTAGGTGGGGGTGGTTTCCCACCATTGCTTCTGGAGAACCTGCCTACGCTCTAACCTGTCCAAACCTCTGTCCAATAATCTCTTCATTGAAAGCTCTCCAGTTAAACCTTTGACTTGCCATCTGCTTCCTGTGGGGACCTGCTAACCTGGCCATCTGCCATTATGACTGGGGGACCCTGGGCACTAGTTGGCTGGAGGACTCAACCTAGTAGCCGGGACTTCTGGAATTTTCCTGCTAAAAACTTCCTCTCTAGGCTACAGCTCTAGGCACTTTCCTTTATTTCGCAGAGAATCTGCCCACATTGCCCAGGAAGGAGCTGGCCATTGTGTATCCTACGCCGTGGCGTTAGGACCAAGTCCGTCACATCCCTCTCTTCTGGATTCAGCTGCCTCAGGCCACCACAGGGATTTCAGCTTCTCCGAGCAGAAAGCTAGGATAGTGCTTACTCCAGGCAGACCCCAGGGTCTTGCAGGGACAGGAAGAAGGTGTGGGGACACACAGATAGAAATACAGGGGCTGGATGAGGAGCTTAGAAACTGAACGTTGAGAAAACTGAAGATAACCTTTGTCTTTTTTTTTGGTTTTTATGTCCCTTAACATGTGTGAACTTACATGTCAGTATGATAAAGAAAAGACTGTGTTCAGGTAGCAAAGAAAATTTTCTTCATTTTTTTTTTAATGACTGCATTGATCTTCCTTATGAGACTTATTATAGATGGCAGAGAAAAAAGTGAACTTTTGTTCCATTTAAATTTATTTCAATCCAATAAGTTAAACAGTATTTTTATTTATTTATTCTTTTGTAATCAGGTATCTTCGGGATCAGTGCTCAGGTTTTCAAATTCTTACCCTTGGTGTCTCCAGAATGTTGTCTGGGTATTTGGGAAAGGTGTTACGTGGCCCCAGAGTGACAGAGAAGGCTTGCACCCACATGTGGGGGGCTTGTGCTGCCGTCTCGCCCTTCTGCAGGGTGGTTTTCAGCAGCCTGCTCACAAGGTGAACTGCTGGCCTCCGAGGCTGAAGTGCAAGGCTGCAAACCTATGGAACCTGCAGCGTTGCCTTGGTTCAGGCAGGACTCTCACTTGTTCTGGGAGCATTGGCCTCTTCCCTTTGTTTGCAGTGGTCCTTCTGGCTTCAGATCCCCTCACAGTCAGCTCTAGGCAGTCCATATTGCAACCCCTTCTAGCCAGTTCTCTTGCCAGTCCCTTAGCCCCCTACTTTCTCACTCAGTGAGGCTCATGGGAACTCTTGGAGGCCATGTCCATCACTGGGAGCCAAAGAGAATTAGGGATCTAGCTTAGTCTGTTCATCATACCTGGCAGGACTTGGTACCACTTTTACTTGAATCAAGTGACCTAGAGTTGGCACTGGGGACTCCTCTCAGAGCTCCAAAGATGGAGCAAGGACAGATTCTCTGTGTTCTCAACATCCTCTTCATCTATTGGATGCTTCCATGCACCCCCTCCCCAACATGCAGCCCCCTTAGAGTGGAGGAAAAGGACTTTGGTTACCAAAACTATCACATCATGCCAATCTCCTTCTTTTCCTTCTTTAGTCTCTAGGACTGGCCTTCCACTCTTTCTGGGTGCGTGCTTCTTCTTTTGGGTTGCTAGCCTTACGGCCTCTTCCCCACATTTGGAGTTTCCTTCCAACCCCATGGAGAAATGCTATGATCTGAGTCTTTTAGATTTATTCAGTGTTGTATTAAAAGGATAGGTAAGGGGTTTTTCTTTTCTCTTAACAAATACATGTATTGGATGTCACAAGTGGAATTTTAACTCCTCCTTTTTTAGTTCCTTCAGTAAGAGCTCCAATTCTTGTTGTGACAGAGAAATTCTAAAAAAGCCAGAGGGGGGAAAACCTCATTAATGTATTTCAGAAAATATTATATTTCCTCTACTCATAAGTAAACAATAACAAAAATCTAGATATTTTAAGGACAACTTCAAAAATGTGGATGAGTCTCCTAGGTGGCTCAGTCTACTAAACATCCAACTCTTGATCTCCTCTCAGGTCTTGATCTCAGGGTCATGAGTTCAAGCCTGACACCGGACTCCACGCTGAGGGTGGAGCCTACTTGAAAAACAACAACAACAACAAAAAAAAAACCCTCAAAACAAACAACAAACAAACAACAAACATGGAAAGATGATATTGAACTATTCCAGATGGAAAGAGACAAAAGAGATCATCAGCTGAATGAAATGTATGAAACTTGATTGGAACCTTAATTGAAGGTGTAAAGAAAAACAAAAGTAGATATAGAAATATGTTTTGGAACAATTTGAGAAATTTGTGAATGGACTATTTAGTAAATGATATTATTAATCTTCTTGGGTGTAAAATTGGAGTTGTAGTTACATGGAAAAATGCATATAAGTATTTGAGGGTAAAGTAGCATAACGCTGATGGTGTATTTTCCAATGGTTCAGCACAAAACAAAATAACATATACGTAAACAACATATACATAAGCCATTAGCAATATTTTGAAAAGAATCTTTTTTTGTGAGCAGTAGGTCCCCACAGTGGGCTCAAAATAGTCAGGAAATCATGTTGTCAACGGATGTGCTGTCATCCAGGCTTTGTTGCTCCGCTTATAGAGGGCAGACAGAGTAGACTTAGCATGATTCTTCAGGCCCTTAAGGGCCCCGGGGTTTCAGGAATGGCAAATGAGCATTGGCTTCAACTTCAAGTCAGCAGCTGCATCACCCCTAATAGGAACACCAGCCTGCCCTTCGGAATTCTACAGGCAAGTCCTAGATGGCATCTTCTTCCAACATAAGACAGTTTTCATCTACAATGAAATCTGTGCAGCCACCTTCCGTAACGGCCTTAGCTGGATCTTCTGGATAGTTCTCTGCAGCTTCTACATCAGCACTCGCTGCTCCACCCTGCACTTTGAGGTCACGGAGATGGCGTCTTGCCTTAAATCTGCCTTCAGACTTTCCTTCTGCAGCCTCCTCACCTCTTAGCCTTCACAGAACTGAAGAGAGTCAGGGCCTTGGTGTGGATGAGGCTTTGGCTTCAAGGAATGTTGTGCAGGTTTCATCTTCTGTCCAGACCACTAATACTTTCTCCATAGCAGCAGTGAGGCTGTTTTGCCTTTTTTTTTTTAATTGAGGTATAATTAACGTACAGTGTTATATTCGTTTCAGGTGATCAATATGATTCAATAACTCTATGCATTACTCATCACGATACAGTGTATTCTTAATCCCCTTTATCCCTGTCACCCACCACCATTCCACCTCCCTTCTGCCAACCACCAGTTTTCTGTATTTCTTTTTTTAATCTTTTTTTTCTCTGTTCATTTGTTTCGTTTCTTAAATTCCACATATGAATGAAATCATATGGTATTTGTCTTCCTATGACTTATTTCACTTAACATTATACCTTCCAGGTCTATCCATGTTGTTGCAAATGGCAAACTTTCATTTTTTTTGTGGGTAGTAATATTCTAGTGTGTGTGTGTGTGTATATATATATATGACATATTCTTTATCCATCTAATAATGGACATTTCTGTTGCCTCCATATCTTAGCTATTATAAATAATTCTCCAACAAACATAGGGATGCATATATCTTTTTGGTTTTTTTTAAGATTTGATTGATTGATTGATTGATTGATTCATGACAGACACAGAGAGAAAGAGGCAGAGACACAGGCAAAGGGAGAAGCAGGCTCCACGCAGGGAGCCCCATGTAGGACTCGACCCTGGGTCTCCAGGATCACACCCCGGGCTGCAGGTGGCACTAAACTGCTGCGCCACCGGGGCTGCCCGCATATATCTTTTTGACTTAATGTTTCCATTTTTTTGGGGGGGGGTAAATATCCAGTAGTAGAATTACTAGATCATATGGTAATCCTATTTTTAATTTTTTGAGGAACCGCCATACTATTTTCCAGAGTGGCTACACCAATTTGCATTCTCACCAATAGGGGGGAATAGGCCTGAGGGGTCCTTTTTCCCCACATCTTTGGCAATACTTGTTATTTCTTATTTTCTTTTTTAATTCTAGTCATTCTGATAGGTATATGATGACAACTTATTATGGTTTTGATTGGCATTTCCCTGATGATGAGTGATGTTGAGCATCTTTTCATGTGTCTGTTGGCCATCTGTACATCTTCCCTGGAGAATTATCTATTCGGGTTCCCTGCCCATTTTTAATTGGATTATTTGTTTCTTTGGTGCTGAGTTTTATATGCTTTAAATATATTTTGGGTGTTAACTCTTATCAGATATATCCTTTGCAAATATCTCCTTCCATTCAGTAGGTTGCCTTTTTGTTTTAGTGATGATTTTCCTCATCACACAAAAGATTTTTTAAAATTTTAGTATCATCCCAAAAGTTAATTTGTGCTTTTGTTTTGGAGACACATCTAGAAAAATGTTTCTATGGCTGATGTCAAAGCAATCACTGCCTATGTTTTCTTCTTGGAATTCTATGGTTTCAGGTCTCACATTTGGGTCTTTCATCCATTTTGAGCTTATTTTTGTGTATGGCGTAAGAAAGTGGCCCAGTTTCTCTTCTGCGTGTAGCTGCCCAGTCTATCCAGCACCATTTGTTGAAGACAAGCTTCCCTACTGTATATTCTTGCCTCCTTTGTCATAGATTAATTGACCAAATAAACATAGGTTTATTTCTGGGCACTGTTTTGCTTTCTTAGCATCATAGATTCACTTGAGTAGCACTTTAATTTCCCTCAGGAATTTTTCTTTTGTATTCAAAACTTGGTAACTATTTGGTGTAAGAGGCCTAGATTTGGGCGTATGTCAGCTTATGCCTTTCTTGCCAAGCTTAATCATGTCTAGTTTTTTACTTAAAGAGAGAGATGTGTGGCTCTTCCTTTCACTTGAACACTTTGAGGCCACTGTAGGACTATTAATTGACCTAATTTCAATATTGCTGTGTCTCAGTGACTACGAGGCCCAAGGAGGGGGAGACAGATGGGGGAACCACCGGTCGGTGGAGCAGTCAGAGCACATGCAACCTTGTTATCAGTTAAGCCCACTCTTCTGAGGGTGCAGTTCGTGATGCCCCAAAATGATCACAATGGTGACATCAGAAATCACTGATCACCAATCACCATGACAAATATCCTAATAATGAAAAAGTTTGAAATATTGTGGGAATTACCAAAACATGAGCAAGAGACACGAAGTGAGCAAATGATGAATTGTTGGAAGAATGGCCCCGAGACACTTGCTTGTCTCAGGGTGGACATAAACCTTTAATTAAAAAAAAAAAGAAAAAGAAAGAAAGTAATATCTGTGAAGGGTAATAAAGCAAAGAACAAGAGAACAATGTATGCTTCTACAGCTACATCAGCAGTTAGGGCTTCAGCCTAGGAATTTGCGGGGAGGGATGCAAACATGCAGGTCATAACAGAGTCTCAGAGGGGGTGCTCCTGCCTGGCTTCTCTGAGCCCTTGGGGTACCAAGGTTGAGCAGGGTTTCTGGCTGTGGAAAGGGTCCACACCCCACTGGTCTTTGCTTATCATCTAGGCCTCTCAGGCAGTGCTCCCTGCACACTTGGCCTCCCGATGTCCATCTCCTGGAGGGTGAACCAGCAGACAGGGGTGGGCACCAGGCCATTAGCCTCACTGTGCACATCTCTCATACGTGTCTCTCCTCCTGGGCTCCTTCCAGGTGCAACACCTTGCGCAAAGTGCTGTGTTGGAGGAGGCAGAGGCGGGGAGGGCCAGCCACAGATGCCTGCCACAGCGCACCTGGGCCTTCTCTGCTCCAAGTGAAAATGCTGTGAGGGATGAACACACAGGGTTGTGGAGATGATGGAGATGATGGAGATGAAATACTGGCAAACTCAAAGTGCTAAATAATACATGAAGAGTAGAAGAATATTTGGCTAAATTAATGGATGAGTTTTCCCCCACCCCCCATATTTTCCATCTCCTGCGTTATCTCTCCCCACACCCTCTCTCCCAACATTCCTGCTAAAGCCTTTTTCCTCACTGACAGCAGAGAACAAAGAACAAAAGAGGTAAATTCTTGGGTCTTTTCTCTTTTAGGAAGTGTATCTATCTGTTAAAATAACTCTACAAAAACATTTACAACGAAGAGTAAGTCAGTCTCTCCAGCTCCTGTCCCCCCAGCTACCCAGCTTCCCCCCACCAGAAGCTCCACTACTAGCTTGTCACCTAAGTACTCTACAGATGGGCCACACGTGGAGGAGCCGATGGGGGTGCATCTTCCCTTTTCTTGGGCTAAGTTGTTAGCACATTAGACATATTGCTCTGCACTTTGCTTTTTTTTTTTTAACCTAAGATTATGCTTCTAACATTGTTTATATCAGTACATAGATGCCTTGTTTTAGTGGTACAACCATGAATCAAATCAATTTAACCGCTCTGCTATGGAGCTGGCTACATTATTTTGCTATTACAAGCAATCTGCCATTATCTTTGCATATACATAACTTTACATGTGCTTGACTCTATATGTATAATAAGTAGCTGATGCAGAATTACTGAGTCAAAAAGATGTATTTTTAACTTTTCCAGATATAGCCAGACATTCCCCCTGAAGCTCGGATTGTATGAGTTGATACTAACAGCAGCGATATATGAGAACTGCTCTTCACCGACATTCTCACCAAGCGGGGTGTTATCTATGTTGTTGTTTATTTAATCTTTGTTCTTAAGCAAAACATTAAATCTTGGTGTGATTTTATTTTTATTTGTCTCGCTTTGAGTGAGATGGGCATCTTTTTGTATGTTTGAGAGCCACTTATATACCCTTTTTTGGTGGATTCTATTATTAATCATCTTTGCCTGTTTTTTTTCCATTGGTCTGTTGATCTGTTCTAATTGCTTTGTGGGAGCTCTTTATGTATTAGGGAAATTAATCCTTTGTGTTATGAGTTGCAGATGTTTGCCCTAGATTGTTGTTCAACATTTTTATTTTGTGAAAAGTTTTCTTTCCTGGGTATAATGAAACATTTTGTATATAATAAAATGAGTTTATGGGATGATTAAATAAGGCTTTCTTATTCTGAGATCTAAAAAAAAAAAAAATCATTCTGTGCATTTTCTAGTATTTTTGGCTTTATTTTTCGTGTTTAAATCTATAATTCACCTAAAAGAATTTTTTCTATAATGTATAAATAGTTGTTTAACTTTATAGTTTTAACAAATAATTGTCTAGTTGGTCTGTTAATGAATAATCCATCTTTTCTCCACTGATTCTAAGTGCTACATTTTCCAACTACTGTATTTCTGTATTTATTTTGCTCTATTTTTGGATATTCTATTCTGTTTCATTGATCTATATATTTATGTACCATATTATAATTAATATGTTTCAATGTCAAATTGTGCTAATTCTTGCTTATAAATTCTTGGCTATGCTTGTTTTTCACATTCATTTAAAAAATTAATTTATTTAGTACAAAGTATCCCGTTGGTATTTTTATTGAGATCATGTTAAATTTATAGATTAATTTAGGGAATATGCTTTTTTGTTTGTTCAAGTCCTTGTTTTTTTTTTTCCTTCAGTAGCATTTAGGTCTTACAAATTTCTTATTCATTATATTCTTGGTATTTTTTATTGCTTTCACAAATGAGGTCTTTTCTTTCATCATATTTTTAAAACTTGCTTATTATAGAAAATTTCTACTCAGCCATTTTGTTGAATTTTATTATCGTTTGTAATAATTTTAGAATGACTCTGTTAGGTTTCCTACTAAAATAACAATACCATCTGCAAGTGATAATTATACTTTCCATTTTCCAATTTTTATGTCTTTATTTCTTTTTCTTATCTAATTGAATTTCTAATGTCTATAGAACAATTCTAAATAATAATGATGATAAAGGACATCTATTGTTTCTTCATTTTCTTACAAAGGAATCTCCTTATCAAAGAATCCATTGCCTCCTAAATTATTATTTTTTAAGTTTTATTTATTTATTTGAGAGAGAGAGAAAAAGAAAGAGAATGAGTGGAGGGAGGGGCAGAGGGAGTGAGAGGATCTCAAGCAGACTCCCTGTTGAGTGTGGATTCCCGAGGCAGGGCTTAATCTCACAATCCTGAGACCATTACCTGAGCCAAAACCAAGAGTCAGATGCTCAATTGACTGAGGCACTCAGGCACCCCCTAAATTATTATTCTTTCAATCAAGAATGGATTTAGAATTTTACCGATTTTTAAATTTTCTATGGAGACTATATAATTTTTCTTTTTTTTCTTTTTGTGTGTACATGTGTGTGTTTTTTTAATAAATTAATTTTTTATTGGTGTTCAATTTACCAACATACAGAATAACACCCAGTGCTCATCCCGTCAAGTGTCCCCCTCAGTACCCATCACCCACTCACTCCCACCCCCCGCCCTCCTCCCCTTCCACCACCCCTAGTTCTTTCTTTTGATGTTTTCATGTGGTGAATAATATCAAAAGATTTCCTATTATTGAACCATCCTTAAATTCTTAGGATAAACCTACTTGTGGCACATTATTCTTTCAATATTTTTCTGGATTTTATTTACTATTTGAGAATTAAAGATTAATTTGTCCAAGACTGATCTATGGAAACCAGGTCTCTAATAAAAAGAGTTTTTCTTTCAAGGTACCTGGAAAATAGCTACAGGATAGTGTGTAAGCCATAAATTCCGGTCAACTGCAAGGCCCAGATCCTGGTTCCTGTTCATAGGGGCTGACATTTCCCTAAACTGAATACTAAGATGCCATATCCTGCTGCTCCCTTGTTCCTTCATATAGCTTTAGCTGCAAGATTTGAACTCCAGTTCCTTTCTCACCAGTGGAGGGTCTGATGCTTCCCTTTCCAGGTCATGAACCTTGACAGGTTAGAACTGAAGCCAAGGTTTCACTGCCGCATCCTGATATTGCATCTTGTTCCTGATCACACCAGGCAAGAGGCTGGTGCTTACTTATAATTTATAACGTGGCATAAAAGTCCTTCAGCTCTGGAGTCAGGATGCCTGCCCAGGGGTGTCACCTCTGGCTCTGCCAGCGCACCAGGCAGTGCTTCAGAGTGTGATGCACAACAAAGGACCACATCTTCACCACAGATGCTATCTCAGGGTCCCCAGAGCCCACTGGTTCCGTGAGGCCATTTGTCCTGTTTGCACAACTTTGCGGATATTTCTCCATTGGTATTCATAAGTGAAACAAGCCTCTAGTTTTCTATTACGTGATAATGTTTGGGAAGTTTCCTTATCAATGTTATGCTACTTGTATCAAAAGAATACGAATGCTCTGAAACCTGATTAAATATGTTTGATAGAATTTTGTGACACTGTCCAGACTTGGTGCATTTTAGGGAACAGTAACTTTATGTCTTCTATGTAAACTGATTTGAGTGGATTTTTCAATTTTGGGGTGAATTCTGAACATTAATCACATTTATTTGTATGAAGTTTTAAAATTAGCTTCTTATACTTTAAAAAATTGGGGGCACCTGGCTGTGTCAGTCAGTAGGGCACCCAACTCTTGATCTTGGTGTCATGTGTGTGAGCCCCACATCGAGTATAGAGATCACTTAAAAAGGTTTTAAAAATTAGTGTATTTGCATTTCCATTTCCAATTCTTCATTTTTGTATTTCTCTCCTCAATGTATTTTTTAAAATATTTTATTTATTTGAGATAGAGAGATAGTGAAAGAGAGCAAGTATGAGCTGGGTGGGGGCAGAGGGAGAGGAAGAAGCAGACTCTCCACTGAGCAGGGAGCTGGAGGTGGGGCTCTGTCCCAGGACCCTGAAATCATGACCTGAGCTGAAGGCAGACGCTTAACTGAATGAGCCACCCGGGAGCCACCCCTCAAATGTATTTTGACTTGAGTTTTACCAAGCTAACATGTGGATCATTTACTGGTATTACTGCTTTCTGTTTTTTAATATATCCTTTGTTTTTATTTGTACAAATTCCTTCGTTCTACTTTCCTTAAATTCACTGTTGTTTTTTACAAGTTCTTATTCTGTATCTTGAATTTACTTATCTTCCATATTCTCTGTTTATTAATATAGGTATCTAAAGCTACTATTTTTCTCTGGGCACTGCTTTAATTGTGCCCCATAGGACTGATATAGGTTGCTTTACAAATATTCTGCTAGTTTGATTTTTCAGTGACTGAAGAATTAAGAGTTTTAAAAATACTTATAAACAGTAGGTTTATTTGTTGCCTAGTTTCTACTTTTATTATTAAATTCTCATTTTATTGCATTATGATTAGAAAGTGTTATTTTCACTTTTTGATTTAAAAATATGTATTGAGGTCTTCTTTCTGGCTGACTAGAGTCAATTTTTGTGACTATTACTAAGTCATTTGAAAAAAAGTTATTCTCTGATTTTAGGGTACAGAATTTGATACATAGTAATTACCGCATTATTTGTTGTTTAAATATTCTGTGTCTGTGTGTGCATGCACGTTTGTCTTTTTGATCTAAAATGAATGGCGTCTTCTACTATCAGTGAATTTCTACATATTTCTTCTAGCATTTCCTATAGGTTTTACTCTGAATGTTAGTGCTTTGCTGTACAGTGTGTATTCATAACTATTGGGGATTACAAACTCAATAATTATAAACTATATTTCTTTCTTTTTAAAAATATTTTGTTTATTTATTCATGAGAGGCACACACAGAGAGAGAGAGAGGCAGAGACATAGGCAGAGGGAGAAGCAGGCTCCCTGCGGGGAACTCCGGGATTACAACTTGAGCCAAAGGCAAACCGTCAAAGACTGAGCCACCCAGGTGCCCCAAAGAGTATGTTTCTTTGTGGATTTGATGAAATTACCACGTTAGAGAATATGTGTTTGAGGCCATAGTTTTCTATCACAGCTGTTCTGCAATCACAGACCAACCAAGGCCAAGTAAATATAAGACTTTGATTCTTTTGGATTTATGATAGTAGAACTAAAATTCCTGCTATAAAATAGTGTGCTTCACCAGGTCTCCAAAAATGACTTTAGTTTACATAACAGTAAAAAAATTCTTGCATTTGCACATATTTGAACCTCCCTCAACACAACAAAACAAAATGAGAGAGCTTAAAGAGTACATCATTTACTGATGCTGATGAAACCACAGCTGGAATTTAATTTTCTTCCTTCCACTACCCTGCCTTTCCCTCTCAATCCTCACCCCTTCTACTGTCTTCTGACATATCATTTGAAAAAGTATGCTCTTTCTGAGGATGCTACCCTTGGCTCCTGCTCTCTCACAACCAAGACTCATTTGACATGAGGGGGATGTTGTACTACCACCACTGAATCCACTGATTATTCAGTGTGAGCTCCCGAAACTGGGTAAGAGCCAAATGCCGGGATGAGCTCTTTAAACCTTGCCATTTGACACATTCAACTTTTCACCTTTCAGAGTCTTTCACTTATTAAAAAAATTTTTTTAACTCTCACCAGTGCCACTCATTCCTATACATACATTTTGTAAAGGCAGTAAAATCCAAATCTGACAGGTTATCTTATCTTTCCAGATCAGATGAGCTCAGAGCAACTTCTTGGCCCTGACATGTTATGCAAAGGCACAAAGCCAACTTTTGAAAGCACAAATGGGGGAAATTTGGAAAAGAAAGGATGATGTGTCATAACCGCGAATATAACTTAGATTAATACGTCTTTGGCTTGGGACCTGTGGTTGAATTTTCTTATATGGCAGGCATGTATCGACATAGGATCTCAGAACACTTACCTGCACAGGGCAGACAGTGGTCAGGTAGGGCCAGGTACCACTGGCTTATTTTAGTCTTATTTTCACCTTTCTGTTTCCTAGAAAATGTGAGGACTCACCAAGGCACTCAAATCTTAGAGCAAGAGCACAAAATAGTTATGGATTATCCCAGATCAGGTCAGCTCACCATGGATTTTAAGCAAAATTAGTATCTTGGAGTTGACTATTGGAGTTTATGATTACTTGGCACCTAAAAGGAAAATAACCTAATGTTTTCTAAATCATAAGTAATTGAGGATTATAGATGTTTTAGTATTTTATATGGGATATTACATATTGGAATTTTATTTCAGAAATTTTAGCAAGCTATTAAATTAAGGATGGAAGAAAATCTAGGTTATTTACTTTAAAAACTTGGAAATATAATTTCAGAGTCATTTTATTATGTTAACTCATGGAGAATCATAGCAGTGTTACCAAGGGAAGGGAAAGGGCAAAGATCCTGTGTGTTTACTTAAGGACATTGGCTGCATTTTGGAATTATGAACCTGAAATCTTGAAATCAATCCCCAGCAACATTCTAGAACCGATCACTAAATTAATAATTGTGAATAGAGATCACCCATGGAAAGAGTCGATCCCATCATTTCTTTTTCTGTTTGAGTTGCAATGAAGAACTTAGAGATGCGGGGATAAAGAATGAGCATCTCACATCAGAATTGTCATCAAACATTGACATTCTCTTTTGATAGCTGTTAAAGCCCAACCTGAATAAGAAGATAGATGATTCGAAAAATTTTTAAATATTTTTGCCTAAATAATACTGATGATGGCTCTTGTCGACTGGAAGAGATAGCCTATCCTGCTACCCAACAGCCTGTTGTTGCAAGGAGGCAGCACTCATTTCTTCATTCTTCTGCATGTGGATATACAATTTTCCTGACACCATTTGTTAAAGGGACTGTATTTGTTCCATGATGCTGTCTTGACACTTTTGTTGAAGGCCATTTGGTCATATATGGAAGAGTTTATTTATGATTTTTTTCTCTATTCTGTTCCATTGGTCTGTATGTCTGTCTTCATGCCATTATCACGTTGCTTTGATTACTGTGGCTTTGTAATATGTGTTGAAATTAAGAATACAATGCCTCCAACTTTGTTCTTTTTCAATATTGTTTTGGCAATTTGGGGTCCTTGAGCTTCCATATCAATTTTGGGATTTTTTTTTCTATTCCTGCAAAAAAATCCTCACCATTGGCATTTTATAGGAATTGCATCGGACCTGAAGATTGCTTTTATTTAATGGGCATTTTAACAATTTAAGTCTTAAGTCTATTTCAACATATTAAGTCTTCCAGTTCATGAACATATGTCTTTTCACTTATTTTTCTCTTCTTTAATTTCTCTCAGTGATGTTTGCAGCTTCCAGTGTACCAGTCTCTCATTTCAAATGTTAAATTTATTATTAAGTATTTTATTGCTTTGATGTTATTATAAATGAGCTTTTTTCTTGATTTCCTCTTCAGAATGTTCATTGTTAGTGTGCAAAAATGCTACTGATTTTTGTCATACAATTTTTTTGAACAGGGAAATTTAAAAATCATTACCTAGTGAAAGAGTGATTACCTGCTAAGATGTAGAGAGAACACTAAAGAATATGTGAATAGCAGATGTAAGGAGAGCCACCATCTATATGGCTGAGTCACAGTACCCAAGGAAGGGATGAACTCGGGTAATACTCCCCCACTTCCAACAAAGGCACAGATTCAGATGTCAGTGAGAAGGTATGACATAGTTCCCTAGATAACAGAAAAATTCACTGATAAATTTCAGATGGGTCAGAAGAGATACACAGGGGTGCCAGCAATACACTGTGGAGGACGGGCATCTCTGGGTCTTCTGCACAACACTGGCAGCTAAGCTGTGAGAGCAAGATCAAACACCACAACCAGGAGGAGAAACCCCATTGTCCTACAATGCCCTCTGCTAACAATGCAGGGCATTGTGCCAGGAGAAAATCTACAAAGACCTGCTCCAGGATTGCAAGGCAGGCAAAGAAGAATGCATCTGTAGTTGGGGAGGCCACAGTGATTCCTGGCATAGGCGGTGCTGGAGGCCTGCTTTCATCAGACCTCATAGACCACTATAAGGGCTTTTATTTACTAGGAGCAGATAGGGAGCCTCTAAAGAGTTTTGAGAAGAAAACTGACGTGGTCTTATTTATGCTTTTAGTAGGATGATTCTGTTTTACTAGCCTAAAAATGAACAAACTGAAGGAAGGAAAAGTGGAAGCACATTAGGAAACTAGTGTAATAATATTACAATAAAAATTTAGCATGTTATTTAAACATTTATGTAATGAAGTTATTCTCATTGGGACAATTATGATATCCTGCCTAATTCTATCACTGCTAACTCTAAGTCTAAATAAAGAAAATTATATTTTAAAGAATATTAAAAGAATCAATACCATGAAATACATGGCAATTTTTCTAGTAGGTGATTGTAATTATATTGTAATATAAACTCAAACTGATCCAAAGGAGAGGTTTGGAAAATGGCAGTGGAGTAGAAGGACACTAGGTTTGCCTCATCCCATGGACACGACTAGATAACTACCAAATCATGTTAAATATCCCCATACCAGACCTAAAGACTGGTAGAATAAATGCCACAATGAAATGTATAAAAGAGGCCACACTGAAGAGAAAGTGGAGATGCAGTTTAGTAGAGAAATAGATCATGATCTCCATGAGAGAGCCAGGGCCATGGAGAGGGCAACCTACAAGAACTAAAGCAGCACCAACATCCACTACCTAGCTTGCTTACACCAAGCCTCGCCACCCCCCCCCCACACACACACACTGAAGCAGAACTGTCCTTCCCCATCCTGGTTGCCTTGACCCAGCTTGGCAGGCCCATTCCCCCTGGAAGACCAGCCCAAACCCTTACTCAATGACATCTCCCAATTTGGGAGTTTTGCAGCACCTTGGTTTTGGTGATGGTAGCAGATCTCATTTTACAAGCAAATCAGAGCACACCTAATTGGCTAGTAGTAGGCCAAACACTGCCCACAACAGACATGGAGAGCCTCTGCAGACAAGGGGACTGAAGATAAAGCATCCACAAGAGAACAACAGAGCACAAGCAGCAACATTGGAGACACCCTCAGAAGTTCCAGACTCTCGGGAACACGGGACACTACACAGCAGGGCACCACAGGATCTCTTCTTCATAAGGTCATTACTCTCAAGAACAGGAGACATAGGGGCCCCAGGATGGCTCAGTTGGTTAAGTGTCTGCCTTTGGCTCAGGCTGAGTCCTGGGAGTCAGCTTCTCCCTCTTCCTTTGCCTTTTCCACAGCTTGTGTGCTCTCTCTCTTTCTCTCTCAAATAAATAATAAATAAACAAATAAAAAAAATCTTTTAAAAAAGAACAGGAGACATAGCTGACTTTCCTAACACAGAGAAAGAGGCACAGAGACTTAGATGAAATGAGAAGACAGAGAAATATATCCCAAATGAAAAAAAAAAAAAAAGGTCATGGCCAGAGATCTAAGCCAAACAGATATAAATAATATGCCTGTTGTAGTATTTAAAGTAATGATCACAGGGGGTGTCTGGGTGGCTCAGATGGCTAAGCATCTGACTCTTGTTTTTTATCTCAGAGTCATGAGATTGAGCCTTGCATTGGACTCCAAGCTCATCAGGGAGTTTGCTTGAGAATCTCTCTCTTTGCTCCTCCTCCTGCTTGTGACCACCCACCCCCCCCCCCCCACTCTCTCTCTCTCTTTCTCTCTCTCTCTCTAAAATAAATAAATCTTAAAAAAAGAACAAAGCAATGATCTTAACGATACTCACTGGACTTGAGAAAAGAGTGGAAGACAGGAGCAAGGCCCTTATCACAGAGATAAGGAATAATGTGGCAGAGATAAAGGGATAAACAAAATGAGGAAAATACTTGATAGAATGAATATCAGGCTGGAAGAAGAAGAGGGATGAATTAATGACCTAGAAGACAGAGTAATGGAAGGTAATTAAGCTGAACAGAAAAGAGAAAAAAGAATTATGCAAAATGAGAATAGACTTAGGGAACTCAGTGACTCCAGTAAATGGAGTAACATTTATATAGGAGTCCAAGAAGAAGAGAAAAGGGAAAGAAAATTTATTTGAAGAAATAATAGCTAAAAATTTCCCTAATCTGGGGAAGGAAATAGACATCCAGATCGAGGAGGTGCACAGAACAACAAAATCAACAAAAGAAGGCCAACACCAAGACATATTGTAACTACATTAGTAAAGTATAGTGATAAAGAAAAAATTTTAAAGCAGAAAGACAAAAGAAGACAGTGACACACAAGAGAAAATCCATAAGGCTATCAGGGGATTTTTCAGCAGAAATTTTCCATGTCATATAAGAGAGTGGCATGATATATTCAAAGTGCTGAATGGGAAAAATGTGCAGCTGACAATACTCTACCCAGCAAGGCTGTCACTCAGAATACAAGGAGAGTTAAAGACTTTCCCAAACAAACAAAAACTAAAGGAGTTCATGAACTCTAAACTAGCCCTGCAAGAAATAGTTAAGGAGATACTTTAAGTGGAAAAGAAAGATCAAAAGTGACAGTCTGGAATTAGGAAACACAAAAGCAGTAAAAATGAGTATTCCTATAAAAATCAGTCAAGGAACTCACAAAATAAAAGGATGTGACATATGACACCATATACCTGAAACACGGAGGAGGAGAGGAGTAAAGAATGGGTTCAGGGGCGCTGGGTGAGCAGTTGAGCATCTGCCTTTGGCTCAGGGTGTGGTCTTGGGGTACCGGGATCGAGTCCTAAATCAGGCTCCCCTCACGGAGCCTGCTTCTCCCTCTGCCAATGTCTCTGCCTCTCTCTCTGAGTCTCTCATGAACAAATAAAATCTTAAAAAAAAAGAATGAGTTCAAACTTAAACAACCACCAGTTTAATATAAACTGCCATATGGACAAGATGTTATATGCAAACCTGATAGTAACCACAAACCAAAAACTCCTAATAAATATGAAAAGAATAAAGAGAAAGAAATCCATATGTATCACTTAAGAAAATCAGCAAACTATGAAAGAAAGATAAGAAAGGATCAGAGGAAATCTTCATAAACAACACAAAACAAATAATAAAATGACAGTGCATTTCTATCAATAATTACTTTAATAAATAGACTGAACAATTCAATCAAAAGACATAGGGTGATATAATGGATTTTTTTTCATTTTTAAAATTTTTCTTAAAGATTTATTTATTTATTTATTCATGAGAGACAGAGACACAGGCAGAGGGAAAAGCAGGCTTCATGCAGGATGCCTGATGTGAAACTCGATCTCAGGCCTTCAGGATCATGCCTTGGGCTGAAGGCAGATGCTCAACCACTGAGCCACCCAGGCATCCCAACAGAATGGATTTTTTTTTTAAAAAAGGCCCATCTGTATGCTGCCTAAAGAGATACATTTTATATCTAAGACCTCTGCAGATTGAAAGTGAGGGAATGTAGAAACCTTTATCACACAAATGGATGTCAAAAAAAAGCCAGAGTAACAATACTTATATTGGACAAAATAGACTTTAAAACAAAGACTGTAACAAAAGACACAGAAGGACAATAAAGGGGACAATCCAACAAGAAGATGTAACAACTGTAAATATTTATGCACCCAACATAGAAGCAACCAAATATATAAAACAATTTATAACAAACATAAAGGAACTAATCAATAATAATACAATGATAGTAGGGACTTTACCGCCCCACTTACATCAATGGATAGATTATCTAAACAGAAAATCAACAGAGAAACAATGGTTTTGAATAATACACTGGACCAATGGATTTAGCTGATATATTCAAAACATTCCGTCATAAAACAGCAGAATATACATTCTTTTTGAGTGCACATTGGAAATTCTCCAGTATAGATCACATATTAGGTCACAAAATAAGCCTCAACAAATTAAAAAAGATCAAAATTGTACCATCTGTCTTTTCTGACCACAATGCTATGAAACCAGAAGTCAACCACAAAGAAAAATTGGAAAGACCACAAATACATGGAGGTTAAATAACATGCTACTAAGCAAGGAATGGGTCCACAAGGAAATCAAAGAAGAACAAAAAGTACTTGGAAACAAATGAAAATGAGAATATAATGGTCCAAAACCTTTGGGAAGAAGCGACAATGGTTCTAAGAGGGAGGCTAATAGCAATATAGGCCCCACTCAAGAGACAAGAAAACATCTCAGAGAAACAACCTAACCTTCCACTGAAAGGAGCTAGAAAAAGAACAACAAATAAAGCCTAAAATCAGCAGACAGAAGGAAATAATAAGGACTAGAGCAGAAATAAATGATATAGAAAGTAGAAAAAGAACAGATCAATGAAACCAGGAGCTTGTTCTTTGGGGAAAAAAATCAGTAAAACTGATAAATCTTTAGCCAGACTTATCAAGAAAAAAAAAAGAGGAAGTGCTCAAATAAAATCACAAATGAGAGAGGAGAAATCACAGCCAACACCACAAAAATATAAACAATTATCGGAGAATATTATGAAAACCTATATGCCAACAAATTTGACAACCTAGATGAAATGGATAAATTCCTAGAAATATAAACTACCAAAATTGAAACAAGAAAAATAGGAAATTCAAACAGATGATAACCAGCAAAGAAATTGAATCAGTAATCAAACAACTCCTAACAAACAGAAGTCCAGGACCAGCTGGCTTCAGAGGCCAGTTCTACCAAATATTTAAAGAAGAGTTAAAACCAGTATAAAATAGACACACAGATCAATGAAAAGTATATAGAGAGCCCAAAAATAAACCCACAACTATATGGTCAATTAATCTTCAACAAAGCAAAAAAATATATCCAATGGAAAAAGACAATCTCTTCAACAAATGGTGTTGAGAAAACTGAACAGCAGCATGCAGAAGAATGAAACTGGACCACTTCCTTACACCATACACAAAAAAATTCGAAATGGATTAAAGACCTAAATCTGAGACTGGAAACCATAAAAATTCTAGAGAACATAGGCAGTAGCTTCTTTTGCATTGGCGGTAGCAACTTCTTTGTAGATATGTCTCCTGAAGCAAGGGAAACAAAAGCAGAAATAAACTATCAGGACTTCTTCAAAATAAAAAGTTTCTGCACAGCAAAGTCAACAAAAATAAAATAAGAGAAAATGGGAGAAGATATTTGCAAATGACATATCCATTAAAGAGTTCATATCCAAAATACATAAAGAATTTACAAAATTCAACACCCCTAAAGCAAATAATCAAATTAAAAGATGGGCAGAAGACATGAATAGACATTTCTGCAAAGAAGACATACAGATGGCAAACAAGACACATAAAAAGATGCTCAATGTCACTTACCAGGGAAATGCAACTCAAAACTACAATGAAATATCACCTCACACCTGTCAGGGTGGCTAAAATCAACAACACAAGAAACAAAAGATACTGGCAAGGATTTGGAAAAAAGGGGATCCCCATGCACTGTTGATGTGAATGCAAACTGGTGTAGCCACTCTGGGAAACAGAGGCTACTCACAAAGTTAAAAATAGAGCTACCTTATGATCCAACAATTACGAGACTGCTTAGTTACCCAAAGAATACAAAAACAAGAATTTAAAGGGATACATGCACTCCTATGTCTATAGCAGTGTTATTTACAATAGCCAAATTATGGAAGCAGCCCAAGTGTCCATCAATTAATGAATGGATGAGGAAGAGGTGGCATATATATACAATGGATTATTCAATCATAAAAAAGAATGAAATCTTGCCATTTGTAATAACATGGGTGGAGCTAGAGAGTATTATGCTAAGCAAAGTAAGTCAGAGAAAGACAAATACTTTACTCATATTACTCATATGTGGAATTAAGAAAACAAAGAAAACCAACAAAAGGGGGAAAAGAGAGAGAGAGAGAGAGAGAGAGAGATAAAAAAAAAACAGACTCTTAACTAGAGAATGAACTGTTCCCACTTACCAGAGGGGAAGTGGGGAGGGGCAGCGATGGGTGAAATAGGTGATGAGGATTAAGAAGGGCAGTTGTGATGAGCACCAGGTGATGTATGGAATCGTTGAATCATTATGTTGTATACTTGAAATTAATATCACATTGCATGTTAACTAACTGGAATTAAAATTAAGACTCAAAAACATGTTTACTAAAATGAAAAAAATGGAACCAAATGAAACATATATTCAGAGTTTGATTTCTTTTTTGTTTTTTGGCTAAGTGACTTCTTAATATCTCTACTTCTTAAATTATTTAATCATTTTGATTAATAACAAATTCACACGGTTTTCAAATCAAATAAAATATTTAGCAATAAAAGAAAATTAAATATGGTGAGGTGACATCAAACCAAAAAAAAATCTGCACAAAAAAGAAGAAGCAGTCAACAAAAAGAAAAGGCAACCTATGGAATGGGAGAAAATATTTGCAAACCACATATATGATAAGGGGTTAATAACCAAAAAATATAAGGGACTCAAGTAAATGAATAGCAAAAAAACAAGTCATTCAATTAAAACCTAGACAAAGAGCATGGATACACAATTTTCCAAAGATACTCAAATGACCAACTGGTACATGAAAAGGTGTTCAACAACACTAATCATCAGGGAGATACAACTCAAAGCCACAATGAAATAGCATCTCACACATGTTAGAATAGGTATGATCAAAAAGACAAGAGATGACAAATGCTAGCAGGGATGTCAAGAAGAGGGACCCTGTGTTCTGTTGGTGGAAATGTACGTTGGCAGAGTCACTGGAAAACAGTGCAGAGTTTCCTCAAAAAATTGAAAATATAATTCTCAGATGATCCAACAATCTCACTCTGGGCATACATCTGAAGGAGATGAAATCATCACCTTGAAGAGATATCTGCATGCACATGTTCACTGCAGCATTATTAGTAATAGTCACAACTTGGAAACAACCTAAGTGTCCATTGATGAATGAGTGGTAAGAAATGGTAAAAAAAAAAAAAAAAAAAAAAAGTAAAAAATGTGGTAGGAAATACACACACATACACACACACAATGGTATATTATTCAGTCATAAAAAAGGAAATCCTGCCATTTGTGACCGTATGGATAACCCTGGAGGGCATTATGTATTATTCCCGTTCAGACAGAGAAAGACAAATACTGTATGATCTCACTCATAAGTGGAATCTAAAAAAAAATCATACTCTTAGAAACTAAAAACATATTGGTGGCTGCCAGAGTGGGGGTGGGGTGGGGTGGGGTGGGGTGTGGAAGAAACAGGTGAGAGAGCTGAAAGGGTACAAACTTCCAGTTGTAAGATGCATAAGTTCTGGGGGTGTCATGTGCAGTGTGGTGACCATAATGAACAATACTGTGTTGTATACTCGTATACTTGTTGAACTTTTAAAATATACTCTTGAATGTTGCCAAGAGTGGATTTTAAGAGTTCTCACCACATACACCACAAAAAATTATAACTATGTGAGGGGATGGATGTGTTAAGTAACCTTATTGTGGTAATCATTTCACAATCTGTACTTGTTTCAAACCCATACATTGTATACCTCAGACTTCTACGATATTGTATGTCTAACTAAATCTCCAAAAAGCTGGAGGAAAATAAAAGGAAATGAAAATAAATGAAAAGGAAAGAAAGATATTCCTTCTATGTTTTTCTGCTACCCATCCCATTCCCATAATTTTTTTTTGTTTCTTGTGCAACTTTCTAGAGTTTTTAATTATAAATACAAGCAAACACAAATATACATTCTTCTCTTTCTGTTGCTACACAAAAAGGACATACTATACAGTAAGCTTTTTCACCTTGTTCTTTCACAAAATTATATATCTGGAGGTTTTTCCATATCAGTATATAAAGAACCTCCTCATTTTTTTTCAAATAACTACATGCTCCATATTTTATTTAAATAGTCCCTACTAATGGAAATTTGGGGTGTTTCCAATCTTTTGTTATTATAAACATGCTGCAGTGGTAAAGTTTGTAAATATGTCATTTCACATGTGTGCCAGTGTAGGATAACGTTACAGAGGGGATTAATGGGTAAAAGGGTAATATGCATTTATAATTTTGATAACTATCCCCGAAAGCAATTTACACTCCCATCAGCAATGTGTGACAGGGTCTTTTTCTGCGCAGCTTCACCAATGGGAAGTCTTAACGATTTTTGGATGTTTGCCAATGCGATTGATTAGAATATGTCTCGATGTGCTTTAGTTTGCATTTTTCTTATACCTAGCACAGTGAACATCTTTTCATACTTATAAGAGACAATTATTTTTCCTTTTCTGTGGATGGTCTTGTTCCTATCTTTTGCCCATTTTTCTACTGGATTTTTTGCTCTTGGCTCTGTGTTTTTAACCCAACTGAGAAATGCTAAGCACTATAAATTATTTTGGGTCTAAAAAATACCATTGCATTTTTAATGTTGTAAAACTTACAATAAGCCTGCCCTTTAAATACTAGTAAATATGTCTTATTACACTACAAAATAGTTTCTTTGTTCAGAGGTTGAAATTAGAAATTTCAAACATGGCTCATACGTATGTGTGTGTGCATATAATGATGCCCTTCTTATAAAGTCACATGAGGCCATAAAACCTTACTCCAAAAAGGGAAACCAAACTCAAATGAGGTCTCTGGAATACAGCTATTCTGAGGCTTAAAAATAAGGTCTCAGATTAGTCTAAGCATTGCTCAAACTGAAGGGGATAACATTTCTAATTATGTTAAGCCCATATGTTGAACAGTTTCCAGTCTAAATCATTAATATCAAACCAAATTCCTGCATCAGCTATTTGGATGGTGTACAGTGCATTATATCTATATTAAACTCCGTTTTATTAATAATTTTTAAATGCATAATAGACATCATGAAATAGAATGTGAGAGCTGTCATCTTGTCTAATCCCCTCAATCCTACATGGGCCATTAAAATGGGCTTTAATTTTTACCTCTCCCTCTGTTTTTCTTCACTTTTTAAATGCTTTTAGTATTTATCTTCATATCTGGTTATAAGATAAGTCCATCCAGTTTTGTGTTGCATGTTACTATACAAACCTAAGAATACACGATCTTTCTTGCCTAGTTTTTGCTTACTCTAAATTTTAATCATCATTAGAGAAAAATTCTCCAAGACAGTACAAGTTCTATTTTTTTTAAGTTGATAGGATTCAGTTTTCCCATGGGTCAATTAAGGAGTTTTGATTAGAAGTCCTTTACAGTTCCCAAAGACCCAACCATCTGTGATTTTGTGAGAGAAGAGGAAGGTAGGATGATGGATTCCTCCATTTTCCCCAAGGAAAGGGCTGCCCTGCTTTGGGGCAAAGTTAATATTTCTGCATAGCTTTGTTATGTTCTATTTCCTGAGGTCATAACAGTCTGGGTTCCAATTACATTCCTAGAATAATGAGCCTATTACAGTAAATGAACATTTTCAAGTGCAACTGAATAACAATCTATTGAATGTACCGGCACCTAATAATTTTCCCCTTGGCAGAAGGAAAGAAGTAGGCAATTGGGTGACAGGAAGTAGTCTGTGAAACATGATAGAAAAAAGGGGGATGAGAGTTTAAGACGCTCTAACATCTCTCATAGCCTCTATTTAACCAAGGCTGCCAGGAGATAAAGGCTATGGACCCTTTTGGCAAATGAAGAGCCTCCAGATTGCCTCAGGGTTGGCTCTAACCTAACACCAGAAGTCACCTGATCGAAGTTTGTCTCCTTCCTCCTTTTTTAAAGTTATGATTGATATCATATGACAATTCAGTATCCTGACTTCATTGGATTAAAGCTATCACAAAGAATGGGGTTTAATTAAGTAGACCATGTTGAGAGAGTAAGTTTTAGGAATAGGCATTTATTTTAATGTTAAAAACATAGTTTTTAACAAAATATGTTCTATGTAAACATATTGCTTTTTGATTTCATAGTGTTTTCACATAGTTTTTATCAAGGCAACTTTGTGACATGTGTTCATGTCACATACGACAGGTGTTCCCATTAAAAAGGCAACGAGAAAACTGGTCAGTAACCAGTCCAATAGGAAGTCTTAATGGAGAAATTCTTTCAGTAGAATATAAAAGAAAGCCCCAAACCAAGGATGGAAAGGAGGAACAGTGTTAAGATATTGGATCACTGGACATGCTACCAAGCATTACATTCATTAAATTGATGGCATCAAACTGATTGAACAGGACAAGCAAGCAGTGGCTGGAATTTTGGAGGCATTGGTAAGATACATGTACTTCCAAAGGTGAGGAATAATACCCAAATTCAGAGGGCTTCCACTTGTGTAAAGTTATTAGGGGTCCAGTGGTCAAGATGGTGCTCAGATATCCTCTCCAAAGTAGCAGATAAAGTGCTATATCTTGCATCCATACCACAAATAAGGACGCACAATGTGTAGTCAGCTTCTTTGGGTTCTTCTGGCCACATATCACACTGACTACGTGCTCTGGCCCATGTATCGGCTGACACGGAAGGCTGCCAACTTTAGGTGAAGCCTGGAGCAGAAAAGGACTCTACAGTGGGTCATGTTGTAATCAGTTCTGCCATTGGGACCATGCTGTATGGCAGACACTATGATGTCAGGGCTGAATTCTGTGTGAATTTGTGTTAAATCCCAGTGGAGGAGTCAGTGTCATCTCTGGAGTCCTGGAGCAGGGCCATGCCAGTTCCATCACAGTGCAGAGTTGCACACTTTTAAGAAAAAAACCTCCTGAAGTGTTACTAGGCTGTATTAAAGATGGAACACTTAACCAGGAGACAATTATTAGCTTGATTTATCAGACCCCCCAAGTCATGATATTGAATGGACCCAGCAGCAGTCCATCCCTAGATGGAGATGGTATATCTAGGATGGAGCCTAAGCAGGGACCAGAGGGCATAACAAGCTGCATGAGCGAGTAGCCCAGACCTGTATGTCATCAACTACAGTTGTCTACATCCTTCCCTCAGATCCTACGTAGGGCTTATGGGGACCCTCTATGACCAGCAGAAGGAAGAAGAAAAAGTCTGAGCTAACGTCTGAGCTCTATTATATATGTCCAACTTGGTATGTGGTAGCGAGCTGAAAATGGATAATGGCTTCACTGCAGTCACATCAGGGATGGCCCCAGACAGTAGAGAGGAAAAAATTTCTCAGTGGGCAGAGTTGTAAGTGCTGCGTCTGGTCATCCACTTTGTGGATGAAAGAAGTGGCCCAGGGTGGGAATATGTAGTTTTATGAGAAATGAAAAATGGTTTCATGACTGGTAAGGGGCATGGAAGGAAAAGAAAGGTAAGATTTCAAAGACAAGCAGGTCTGGAGCCAAGACATGCAGCTGGTTAACGGGCACAAAGAATTAAGATCTTGTATCACACATTGATGTCCATCATAAATCAGACACTCAGAGGCAGACAAATGACTCAATCAACTCAGATCAAGTGGTCTTCATCATTGGCTTCTTTAAAGTTGGTACAATGGCCCCAGGGGGCTCAGGGGCTTAAATTCTCACCTAACAAGGCCACTTAATGAAATAGCTTCTAAAGCCATTCCAACCCAACTTTGCTACTCAGTAGCTCTTTACCTTTAGGTGAGTCGTTTAACTGCTCTATGCTTGGTTCTTTCATACGAAAACTAGGTATACCAGTCAAGTTGCAGTCGGAAGGTAGAAAGTATACCAAGTACTGGAACCTTAGAATTTAAACTACTCTTTCTCTTGGTATAAAGGTAACTATGTAACTCTCAAGATAAAAAAAGAGAACAATAAGATATTGTGGAGAGAGTAATTTCAAAAGGCATCTACCAAGCCCAGGATTAGGATAATAAAAGGCAAAGTTTGAAATTGTTAACTTTAGAAGTTGGGGGGAAGAGTCCTGTAGTAGGCTGCAAGGACCGCCATAACAAAGCACCATGGACTGGGTGACTTCAACAACAGAAATATACTTTATCTCAGTTCTGGAGTCTGGAAGTCCAAGATCAAGGTGTCAGCAGGGTTTGTTCCTTCTGAGGGCTACAAAGTAGACTCTGTTCCAGACCTTTGCCCTAGCTTCTGGTGATTTGCTGACAATCTTTGGTATTCCTTGGCTTGTAGAAGCATCACTCCAATGTATGCCTCTATCCTCACATGGTGTTCTGTCTGTGTACATGTTTGTGTCCAAATTTCTCCTTTTTATAAAAACATGAGTCATATTGGATTAGGCTCCATCTTAATGACCTCATCTTAACTAAATACCTCCACTATGACCCTATCTTTAAATAAAGTCACATTCTGAAGGACTGGGAGGAGATCAGACTTTAACAGAATTTTTGTGGGGAGACACAATTCAACCCATAACAGGTCCTGTAGAGTAAAAACAGACCTCTGAGGAGGATACGCTACTTGGCCAGTGCTAGAATGTCTGAGTTCAGAGGAGGGGTCCATTGGCCTGTATGTGTTCAGGAGGGGACTTCTGAGGAGGGGACACTATCGGGCTGGTGTTAGTGGCTCAGAGGGGATGCAATGATGCTGATCTGTAAGTGTCAGGAAAACTTCACATTTGATTCATCTACAGCTTCAAGAAGGAAGGGTAGCTCCTGGATTGAAGAAATGCTATTGGAGTGACACCCAAAGGAGCTGCAAGTAGACAGGAAGCCACCAGGAAGGAATAAATTGCCCTTCTTGTCCTATCCTTCTAGTCTCTTGCTAGTTACTCCAGTGGGCAGAACCCAACATGGAGTGAGCTGGAAAAGCAGACATGTGGTTTCAGAGTCCCTGCCCCAGCATCACAGGGCAGAGGATAGAAGGAGGAGAGCTCAGTGGTGAGATCCAACAGTACAACCCACCCCACTGTTCACTCGCCATCCAGACACCCCCTGCTACTACTTGAACTTCCACACCTCATCAAAACAACTCCGTGTTTCCACCTGAGATCAACTATCTTTGGAACAAAGATATACTTACCGTCTCCCTAAAATGAGGAAAAGCAACAGTCATTGCACCTATCTTAGGGGGGCAGACATGCTGTCCATCTCTAGGCTGTGTTAACTATTCCTCAAATTCAGCAAAAATACCATATAAGTGTTCTGTCACTTTAAGACTAGTCTAAACTTTTTTTACATTAAAAGCTGTATAAAAAATAAGTGACCACGGAGGCAAGAAGAAGAAAAAGTTAGTACACACGCACACATTTTGTATAAATCTACAAAAAAATGTGCATAGCTATTACCACCCCTGTTTCTGCGCCTAATCATGAAACCATAGTTGATCTATTTAAGGCATCTACGTTGATATGTAATTCACATATCATAAAGTTTATTCATTGAAATGTACAATTTGATGGCTTTTAGTATTTTCACAGAGCTGTGTAACCATCACCTCAAATATGTTAATCACTCCCTCAAAAAAACCCCTGTACCCATGAGCAGTTACTTCCCATTCACCCTTCCTCCAGGCTCTGGGCAACCGTGGACCTACTTCTGTCTTTATAGATTTACCTATTCTGAAATTTCATGTTTCATGTAAATGAAATAATATAATACATGGTCTTTTGTGGCTAGCTTTTTTTCACTTAGCATGTTTTAAGGTTCTTGATTTTTTCCATAGTTGATATTTATAATAGCTTAATAACTGGCACAATGGGCAATAGTAATACTTATTCCACAGAGTTACAAAGATTACACAAAAATCCTTAGAACAGTGCTAGACAGAGGTAGCACTTAATAAATTAAACCCATTATCGGTTGCTTCATTTGATGCAGAAATAATCATGGAGATAAACAACATGATATGCTGGCCTTACTGAAAAACCATCAAAAAACGTTTAAAATGTGAGCATTTTCAGAAGAGAAAGTAGTGATCACCAATATAGCTGGGGTGAATTGAGATTTTTCCTTTGTTTCTTCTGGATGGATCCCAAGTTTCATTATGTACTGTCTAGTTCAGCCACAGCATAAGGTCAACAGGCAGCTATTATACTCACAATGTTCTTCTGAAATGTAGGAAAACACTTTGAGTTATTGTATTTTTTTTCCAGGTTGTTGTAGTCTTATATTTCACTTCAAAACTCAGGTTCCTCAAAATGTGTTCTATATATCAGAACTAAAATGTGTAAAAAATATACATTATAAATGTGTTTTATGGTTCTTTTCTCACCAAATGAACTTACTGTCTGTCCAAGTCTTTGTAATACTCATATTAGAGAGTGGAAGGTGCTGTTCAAGGTACTTTCATGGAGAAGGTACTTAGGCTAGACTTCATCTAAATCTCACTGCTTTTCATATTCCTGATGCTCTACTTCTAACTTGGGGTCCCCTGGGAGGATTCCTTATTTCCCATATAAGAATTCCCAGTCCCCTATAAGGGCTCCCTGAAGACTCAGTCAAGTTGAACACTTGAGGCAGGGATACTAGCTGTGGGGTCTTGGGGATGGTGACTAACTTTCTTCAAGTGGGACCGAGATGAGCTCATGGCTGAGGCAAGGCCAAGGCCATTCTGAAGCCAGCATCCTTCTTAAGCTCTTGACAGATGAGCTGTGGCTGGAGAGGTGACACTGAGCTCCCAAGCCTCACACTATTATGATGGCTCAGTGTGCATTAGGTACAGCTTGACTCACACTTGTCCCACAAGTGCAGATTGTTGTCTGGACTCCCAGGGCACCCAGGAAGAAACATGGCAGCCTCAGATGCATGGGAGGAAACATGACTGGTTTCCCTAGTAACCATTTCCTTTATTGTATTTCAGCAGTGGAGACTTAAGGATAGTTCTCTTTGTGTATGGTTTATTGTTAAAATTTTTTTAATAAATACCTTTATTTTAATAATACTGTCTGAAATACCTCTCCTCTTTAATATGATATTTAGATTTAGTACAGGGAGTTTATTTCATTTTTATAAAAACGCTCTCCTTGGGTATTTAAAAGAATTAAACTGGGGAATTGTTTAATGGGTACAGAGTTCCAGTTTAGGAAGATAAAAAAGTTCTGGAGATGGATGGTGGTGTTGGTTGAACAATAATGTGAATGTACTCAATACCATTGGACTGCACACTTAAAAATGGCTAAAATAATGGATTTTATGTTATGTGTGTTTTGCAATATTTTTAAAAGAATAAATAAAGGCACTGAGTCGACCCAGACACAAAGGATTTATCCATTTACTAAATTACTTACACTTTGGATAGACACATAGGTCAATAGAACAGAACAGAAAGTCCAGAAATGAACCCACAACTGTATAGTCAAATTCATCTTCCACAAAGCAAAGAAGAAAATGCCATGGGAAAAAGTCTCGTCAACAAATGATGTTGCAAAAACAGAGTAGCAACATGCAAAAGAATGAAGCTGGACTACTTTCTTACGCCATACACAAAAATAAATTCAAAATGGATGAAAGATCTAAATGTGAGACAGGAAACCATCGAAGTCCTAGATGACAACACAGGCAGTAACCTCTATGACATCAGCTGTAGCAACTTCTTACTAGACATGTCTCCAGAGGCAAGAGAAACCAATGCAAAAATGAACGATTGGGACTTCATCAAAATAAAAGGCACAGCAAAAGAAACAATCAACAAAACTCAAAGGCAACATACATAATGGGAGAACATATTTGCAATGACATATCTGATAAAGGGTTGGTGTCCAAAATACATAAAGAACTTATACAACTCAACACCCAAAAAAACAAACAATCTGATTAAAAAATGGGCACAAGGTATGAACAGACACTTCTCCAAAGAAAGCATCCAGATGGCCAACAGCTATATGAAAAGATGCTCAACATCACTGATCTTTGGGGAAATACAGATCAAAACCACAACGAGATACCCCCTCACATCAGTCAGGATGGCTAAAATCAACAACACAAGGAACAATAGGTCCTGGCAGGGACGTGGAGAAAGGGAAACCTTCTAAGAGTGTTGGTGGGAATGCAAACTGGTGCAGCCGCTCTGGAAAACAGTGTGGGAGGGTCCTCAAAAAGTTAAAAATAGAGCTACTTTATGATCCAGCAACTGTACTACTAGATATTTACCCAAAGAAACAAAAATACTAATTTAAAAGGAAATATGTACCCCAATGTTTAGAGTACTCAACTACCTCTCCCACCCACCTCCTCCTGCTTCTTCCTAACTTACCGGGTCCAGCATGTTGGCTTTCTGCATCTCCTCAGCTTCCCAGACATACTCCATCCTCAGGGCCTCTGCCTGGAATGCTCTTCCACCCACAGTCAACGTCACTAATGCCTTTACCTCCTTCCAAGTCTTGATCAAACGTTACCTTCTTAAGGAGGTGTGCTTTGTCTACTCTACACACAATCTTTACATGACCCTGGCTTACCCTCAGGCATACTAGTTATTGTTTGCAGTCTGCCTTCCTCCCACTAGAGTGTAAGCTCCGCGGGGGCAGAGATCCCTGTCAGGTTTGTTCATCATGCTTCTTCTGCACAGGAACAGGGTCTGGCACACAGTGGGTGCTCCAAAAACATGGGACAGTGAATGAATGGATAAAAACAGAACTATCGTAATAGTTTTTGGTTTCTGCTAATCTTTATGTATCCCCTCATTTTGTGGTATTTCATATAATTTAGGTAGATATTTGTGTTTTTATATTGCTATAACAAAGTCTTTATCAAGTTAATGTGCACATAATATTTTATATCAGGAGTCAATCAACTTTTTCTGTGAAGGGCCAGATAGCAAATATTGTAGGCCTTGGAGGTCACATTCTGTGTCTTAGCTTGTGAGCTATTTCTTTTTAAAGATTTTGCGTATTTATCTGAGAGAGAGAGAGAGAGAGAGCACAAGTAAGGAGAGCGGCAGAGAGAGAAGCCGACTCCTCGATGGGCAGGGAGCCCGATGCGGGACTCGATCCCAGGACCCTGGGATCATGACCAGAGCCTAAGGCAGTTGCTTAGCTGAGTGAGCCCCCAGGCACCCCTGCTTGTGAGCTATTTAAAAACATGTATATGTATAGAAAAAAAATGTATAGATTCAGATATTATGATTAATATGATTACTCCATAATTGAACATATGAACTATTTCCAGCTTTTCACTATTACAAATTCTATGGTTCATAATTAATAAACTTTTGTCTGTTACATTTACTTAACATTTTTTTTCTATTTCATTGTTTTCCATATTATTTTCCCTTTTTCTTGATTATTTCTTTAACTGATTAAGAAGTAAAAGAATGATTTCTCTAACATTATAGCATAAACTATTTGGCCTTAAAAAAAGACTATCATTAATGTTTTATAATATAAAAGTCACATGTGCTTATTATACAGGATTTGGAAAACAGAAAAATTTGAAGAAAATTTACAAATCACAAGTAGATGTAGGACTCAAAGTAGCCATTAGTAATGCTTTATGGACTTTTCCAATCATTTTTTCTCAGTATGTGTGTGTGTGTGTGTGTGTGTGCTTTTAAAAAACCCCACAAAACCTGGATAATGTTATATATAATATAAAATTTTTAGTGGTGAATTTCCTCCTTCATCATATGAGCGTTTTCCAATATCATTAATGTTTTTCAATAATACCATTTAGATGGCTGCAGCATGTAACATTATATAATAACATCACTGTTACACTGTAAAAAAACTGTTTCTGTGTTTTCAGCAATGATTTTTCTGGGTTTCTGATTACTTTTTAGGACCAATTCCTAGAAAGGGAATTGTGTTTTGGGGGGTCTCTTTTTGACAAACATTTTTCCAGGAAGGATAGACTAACACATAGTTCTCTGAGCAATGCAAGGTAGAGAATGCTTCAGAGAAGACCATTCCCAGAGAGGGAGAGCAAAGCAGAGGGACACAGGGGAAGGTTGGGGCCAAGATCCTCTGGATCCCAAACCAAAATTACTTCCCACCCAGGGGCCACAGAGACTAGGAGGACCACTGAAATCATGTGCCTCTGGTCAAGCATTCATTTCTGTTGAACTTCTTTCTCTTCATTGAACTTCCTTTCTCTTCACTGAAATTCTCTTAAATATATCATGACCAGAGAATCCCCAAGGTGGGGAGCGCTTTTCCTATTGACTGTGTTTCTCCCACTGGATGTCTCCTGTGTTTCTGGGTGGGTAGGGGTTTGGGCCAATGACATATGATGAACTCTCTTGTCCTTCATACTAAAGGCAACCCTGACGCTAATTGAAAGATTCAACTTCCTGTTATAGGCGGAGCTACGTCCCCTGCCCCAAATTCACATGTTGACGTCCTAACCCCCAGGACCTCAGAATGTGACTGTGTTTGGACATAGAATCTTTAAGGATGTCATTATGTAAAAAGAGGTCATATGGGTGGGTTCTAATCCAATCTGACTGTTGTCTTCATAAGAGAGGAGATTAGACCACAGACAAGTACATGGAGAAGACGTGTGAGGACACAGGGAGAACACAGCCATCCACACACCAAGGGGAGAGCCCTGAACACATCCCTCCCTCACAGCTCTCAGAAGGAATCAACACTTCCAGCACCTTGCTCTTGGACTTCTAGTTCCATAACAGCGAGATGATACATTTCTGTTGTTTAAACCTCCTCTGCTGTAGTATTTGTTTTGCAGCCCTGGCCCGGCCCCCATGCTTCGTCTTCCCTGGATCGTTGCAATGGCATATTCCTCGTTTCTCAGCAGTCCATTTGCTACCCAGCAGCCAGAGCAATGATCTTAAATACGAATCTCAGCATATCACTCTTCAGCCTATGATCTTTTAGTGGTTTTTCAGATGAAGAGCCGAACTCTCATCATTGTCTCTCGGGTTCCTGCCAACTTCTCCAGTTGCCTCTTGGGTCTCTTTCCACTTCCTCCTTTGTTTCCTCTTTTTAGTCTTTAAATGCTGCTTGCTCCTTTCCCCTCAGGACCTTTGCACATGCTAGTCTCTCTATCTGTAGAGTCTCTCTTTGTCCCTTAGCTACCTGTGTTTTGGGTTCCACTCCTTTCAACCCACCTCAAAATATCCCTTCCTCAGAGAGGCTTTCCCCCACTTTATGATCACATAACTCCTTGAACATCTATTTCATGTCACATAACATAATTGTAATTACTCTAAATAATAGATTGTGGAATTAATCATCCCATATCTCTTTCTCCCACAGACCTGCACTGTGTAGAACTTTTACCACTATTGGAAATTTCTATCATCTGTGCTAACACAGTCACCACTAGCCACATGTGGCTACTGAGTAATTGAAATGTGGCTAGTCCATATGTGATTTTCATTAATTTAAATTTAAATTCAAGTAGCCACATATGGCTGGCCACCACTATGTTGGAAGCACAGTTGTGGGCTGCCAACTTCCCAGTGGTGGATGCCAATCTTCCTTCCACTGCCATGTCTGGCATTGTGCCTTCCCATTCAATTATCTGTGAATCAGTAAATGAATTTAACTAACCTGACTTTGATCAAGGAACTTACATATTTCAAACTAAATTGTCCTGCATAAAGAATATTGCTCTGACTGGCTTTGCATACTCAGCAAGACAAACTCTGTTCTCATTCCTCTGTCACTTTTTCCCTGTCTAGCAGAGAGATTTGGGTCAATGGTGAGTAACTTTCCAGGGTGTACTATGTAATCCATCATCTTATTAAAATTCACTAATTTCCCATGTGGCCCCTTGGTGTGGATCACGTGTACCAACAGTTTTTAGAAAATAAGACCAAGAATGGAATTATTAATCTGTTAGAGGCCAAATGAAAATCAAAAACAAGCTAGCTAGGTGAAAACTCAAAACAGCTAATAAAATTCTTCAAAGAAACAGGTAAAGATATTGGGCTTAAATCAAAGACTGATAAAAAAAAATAACAAGTTTGAAATAGCAGGACGACTAAATTAATTCACGTATCCAGAGACAACTTCAACAGACAACTTGCTCAGGCTTAAAACTAGGTACTCCCCAACAGAACTGGGTACATAATCTCTATAAATAAAGATCTAACTTCTAATTAGCTTACCAAATAAAATTAAGGACACTCAGTTAAATTTGAATTTCAGGTAAAGAATGAATAGCTTTTCTGAAATTCAACCTTAACCGGAAATTAACTGCATTTCTTATGTTTTTGGTTGCTAAATCTTACAGCCCTGTTTCAAATATTTAAGAGTAGAACAGCCACAGAAGATGAAAGCGTGCCAAATCAGAATATATATGTCATACCTTAGAATTAGGAAATAACTGAGTCTTTCCTCTTCCTTGACTCCCTCTTTCCCTTTGATAAAAACTCCATATTTTTCTCTTGATTACCTCCCCAAATAGTTTTAGCATATTTCAGAATGTTATTTTTGTTTTGTACTGAATTATAACTCTTTTGATCTGAGGGTTTCTGTTCTTTAAGAAGCATCAAGAAAGAAAGGTGATAGCCATAAAGACTATGAGCTCCTAAGGATAAAAGCCCTGTTTTAATAAACTTTATGGCCTCAGAGTCTAGCACAGTGCCTGCCTCAGAGTTGGCAATCAGTTGATGTTTTTTTTTTCTTTCTTTAGACACGTTACCATTCCGTTTACGTTGGATGTAGAGAAGAACTGAATTGTCACCAACACGACCATGTGTGATTCATCTTTTTATTCCCATTGTATGTCACAGTGCCCCAAATATAAGAGGATCGCCATAAATGCTCATTGAACTGAACTCAACTATTTAAGGCTGTGTGATTCCTTCCTATTAGGGTAAGTGTTTCTTGAGAACCACTTTTTATTATTTAGCATATCATGGAAATTTGGCTTTGCTAAACACCTCATAACCACAATTATTATTTTATTACTTTTTTATTCCTTTGGGTTTCTTGTTCACGGTACACAATGCTCTCTAGTGTGACAGATCTTGGCATTAGCAATTCCAAATCCCAGCTCTCTCTCATCATCTAGCCCAGTGTAATGACATGAGTACTTGAGATTCTGGCTGAGTAAGGAAAGTGGATATAAGTGAAGCAGACAAGGTAGAAACGAACAGAGCGACATCTGGAGAGGACCATAGCCAGGACTCAAATCGTGCCTGTCTCCAGCTGACCTCCACCCTCATTGATCAGCACATGATGGACCGTGGGACTCTTCACACAGGCTGGCAAGAGTCTGTCCCCAGTCAACCTCCAGTCCCTCCAGGTAGGCCACACCCAGGCATACTCATCAGCCATTTTCTCAAGCACTGTGGCTGTTTGGGTCTGATCTTACATCCCTCCCAAAATTATGAAATGTGCAAACTCTTAAATAATTTTGAAAACCTCTAATTTCTTTGAATTTTCTGCATGAAGTTCACATATAAGAATTCTAGCTTGGCCACAACCTTTTAATTAAATCAAAGATAGAAGGTAAATGAGAATACTAGTCATTTTACCAGGTGGTAAAATGTTTGAGTTTAAGGTATGCACACTTTTTCCTGGATCTCTCAGATAGATTTTATGGTTTTAATCAAAAGTATAAGCTTTCAGAATAATGCTAAGAGATGGTCCATTGAACTGCATTCTTAGAATATGAAAGACATCCAATCATTCTACAATCCCTACATTATAAACTTTTATGTCTCAACTATAGTTAATTTTCCATCACCCAAACTCTTGGCTGGACTTTTACATTTTCTCAATAATGACTTCTCTTACTTGGCTTGTCATATTAAATTTAGCAAAAACTGGGATGCTGATCACCTCTGCCCTAGTTCCTCCTCTATTAGGTCATTTCTGATGCTATCTTGGACTTTTTTTTATCATGTTGTGGGTCTCCCCATCACTGTGTTCCACGTTCATAAGAAATTGCTTTTTGGCTATCCATCTAGGCAGGCCCATTAGACCTTTCACATTAACTCACCTAAATCTGGAATCTAAGCCATTGGCTGCAGGAGATAGGCCTGGAGTTTGGTGTTTATTAAAATGCTTGTTGATATGCCTCACGACTCGTGAATGTTTTATAAGTGGGAGGTAGAAATGTTCCTTGAATGTTCATAAAGAGCCATGGCTTCAGTGATGAGTGGAAGGAGAGAAGTTTCCCCCTTCTCTCCTACACCTACCACAATTAGATCTTTTTGTGCTTTGCAAAATAATTGCATGGAACAAGAAGAAATGGGGGGGAACAAAGTTCAAAGATTTTCAGATTTTATCAGTGAACAGACCATGTAAGAATATTCCAGAAATTATTATTCTGGTAGACAATGAATGGCACAAATGTGGTGTGGAGCTTCTATCTCATATTTGGACATGGGAAGTTTCACCTGCTCTCTGCTTACCTCCCCTGCCTTGGTACTCACAGACCCTCCTGCCCCACATCGAAAGCTACATTCATGCCAAAAAGTCTCACCTTAGGCCTTCAACCACCTTTCCTCTGATTAAAACACCATCACTTCTTCTACACTTTGCCTGGCTATTCCTATTCATCTTTCAAGTCTCAGCTTAGGCGTCACTCCAGTGGGAAGCCTTTCTTTAACCTCCATGACTGGGTCAGGAAACTCTCCACCACTGGATCAATTTACCATTGAATAAATGCTAAATGAGGAATGAGACACTAGAAGTATACATCTCTTATAGTCAACTCTTATTGAACATTTGTACATCCATTTTGATTCTAGTTGAGTGTCCACTGATTACAAATCAAACTCTGAAGCCCAGTGACTTCTCCCCAGTACAGATCAAGTTGGAAGGCCTATGATCAGATAGCTATCAGGAGCAACGTAATTCCAACCTCTGTGTAATTCCCACCAGAGACTCAAACACATAAAAGTCCAACAATTTTTACTCTTGAGAAAACATCGTCTGTATTGATAGTAAGTCCACAAGAGCATGGATAGGTCAGCAGTACCAACAAGTGAAGTTCCATATTACTGCTAACTGTCCAATATCAATCCACAATACAGATAAAGCAATATGTGCGTGTGTGTGCGTGCATGTGCGTGTGCGTGTGTGTGTGTGTGGTGAATCACATGCAGCAATAAGGACTGAGAAATTTCAACCTTATGAAAGATGTAAATGGAAAAGATGTTAATGTGTGTGTATACACACACACACACACATACATGTGTATATAGATAGATGGAAAGACAGATGGGTATATAGATGGATGGATGGAACATATAAAACATGTTGAGGGAAGACAGCCTGTTTTATTTTTTTGAGGCTGATGATGAGATAAGCAAATTTGCCCTATATTTGTGCTTCATCTATTTTCAACGCCATCCAATGCTTTCAAGAACAGAAATTGTGTTTCTTTTATTTTTCACACTCCCTAAGACGGTGCCTCAGCACCTAGTTCATTGTGCCAAATAATGATGGTGATAATATCATCCAACGTTTATCCTGTACTTTGCAATACATTTCCACACTTTAAATCTCACTTGGCCTATGTATTCGAAGACAAGCTGCTTCTAGCCCCCACTGAAAGGGGGTGGGCTGCCAACCTTTCTTCCCTGCAATTCCCACCCCTGAGGCCCCTAACCATTACAGGGACTACCTTGCATGGCCTTCCAAAGACAATGTCCCAAAGATCCACATCTCCAAGAATTTCCTGAAGTGTATTATCTTGCTCTAAAAAATTTCTTTATTTATGTTAGCTCAGTCTTTTCCTCCAATGCTTATATCTCTGTCTATAAGACAAACCTAAAGATCCTTGCTACTCAAAGTGTGAGCCATTGACTAGCAGCATCAAGAGGACTTGGGGTCTTGATAAAATGCAGACTCTTGGGCCCCCCCTCCCACTGACCTACAGATTCAAGATCTGCATTTTAACAAGGTCCCAGCAGATTTGCATGCTCATTAAAGCTTGAGAATCTCTATTATAATACTTCTACATATATGAAAAATGTTTAGTATACACAGAAATTCTATTTTGTTGGTAAATGCAGTATTAGTCATAAGTATTCATCCTATAGATTTTGTCTGTTAGCTTTGCTAGCTTACTGAATACTAACTATGGTTCTAGATGCTTCTAGACTTGTAGTAAGTTGGGAGGAGTTTATCACAGACTGTCACCCACCTCTAATACTATAATGGACATTGGTTCTGAAGGTCAGAATCAGTGATTGGGTTTCAGGGAGTGTCAAGAAGTCAGAATATTAGGGAAAAGGTTTTTTCATCTTGTTCAGATATATTTTACTTCCTGAGTGATCTTGATTAATCGAGAGTTAATATGTTTGGGATAGTAATATGTGATAAATAAATGCAACTTTATTTACAATAGCTAGAAGACTAGCCTGTGATGGTCTGCTGTCCACATAGCACTTCATAGCACTTATGAAAAAAAAGAGAGGGGGGAATCCCTGGGTGGCTCAGCAGTTCAGCCCCTGCCTTCAGCCCAGGGCGTGATCCTGGAGTCCTGGGATCAAGTCCCACGTCAGGCTCCCTGCATGGAGCCTGCTTCTCCCTCTGCCTGTGTCTCTGCCTCTCTCTCTCTCTCTCTCTCTCTTTCTCTCTCCCTGTCTATCACGAATAAATAAATAAAATCTTTAAAAAAAAAGAAAAAGAGAGGGGAAAAGACCTTTTTATTTGTCAGTGTGCATTTAAATTTTACTGAAAGAATTAGGAAGGGGGCAGGACTTGAATATCAAGTATTACTGATGGAGAGAAATTCATACTGGCAAAGTTTGAAACGTGTAATGGGGGACCCAAATCATGTTGCCTCAGCCCATCTGCAAAATGGACAGTAGTGATTTACGAAGGTCATATTGGGCAGTCCAAGCACCAGTGACTATTGCTGCCTCGCTCAAAGCTGGAGGTCATTCGATACACTTCTTTTCCATATCCGAGATTCCTAGCATGGTATTTGACGCACCAAACATGCTCATTACATACTTTTCATTTTCTTAATTTAAAAAAATTTAAATATTTTTAAAATTTAACAACTCAAAGTTATCTTTCAGAGAGTTTTGCTAATTTCAGAAATGTTTATTGGACACAGTTTCCAAAAGGGAAGAAGTCTCAAACTGTGGCCCTAGATCTATCTCTCCAGGCCAATCATATCAACTTCCTGAATATAAATTGCCTAAAAATGTTCCTGGAAGATCCATACGTATTTGCTGAACTAGCAAACAGTGAAT
Organism: Canis lupus baileyi; assembly: GCF_048164855.1. Lineage (NCBI taxonomy): Eukaryota > Metazoa > Chordata > Mammalia > Carnivora > Canidae > Canis > Canis lupus. The sequence goes on along the minus strand of NC_132874.1, from coordinate 23,646,589 downwards.
TTATCCTTTTAAATCTCTTTACTTGCCTCCCGTGCGGAGTCCTGTTGATGTGGCATGATGTCACCTGTTGGGCTAGTTACACCCTGTTGGGCTAGTTACAGACACAAGGACTCAGTCTGCTAGAAGCTACTACCAGTCACTGGATCATTTCTCAAAACAAAGGCTGTATAAAGGTAACCAGAAGTTGAAAAAATAAGTTCTTACTCTACACAAATTTACTGCTGAGTCAGAATAGAACTCACACCCTTGGGACTTTCTTGATAAAAATTAACTCTCTTTCAGATTATAATATATTATTACTGTAAAAAATGGATAAAATATAGCAAAGTATTGAGGGAATTCAATTTCCTTAGACCCATTGTTGGGTGATAGCCATAGTTATGATTTAGATATGTGTTTTTTTACTCTTCTTTCTCTATGTACTTGTACATTTATAAAATCAGGCTCATTGCATTTCTGATTTTACCCTTTTCATCTAACATCGTAGTATGAAATATTTTCCTATATTAATAAACATTCTTTGAAAGTGCCGAAATGACAACTGTACATACACAGACACGAAATATATTTAATCATTCTTCTAGTGTTGTTATTCTAAACAACATTCGGACAACTCTCCTTTTCTCTATACCTTGTACGCATTTCTGATTATTTTCTTGGGGTAGTTTCCTAGAAAATAGAAAGGCTTGCAAAAGACCAGCAGTACACTTATAACCTCAGGTGGAGCTAGAGAAGGTAGCGGCTTACCATTTCAGCCTGTGCCTCAAGGACACATCCTCCCTTGCCTCAGCCTCCAAATGGCTTGGCTTGGGCCCATCAAATCTTTTGAACTTCTTTGTAAGAGTTTCTTAAATTTCTTGGCTTCTAAAGAAGAGAGAACCTCTCCAATATTGACTCCATAAGCTAAGGAGAAAAGGAGAAGAAAGTATATTACTCCTTGAAAGAGATGGTAATATATTTTCCAGCAATGTCATCTAATCTCACACATCTTTGAAGGACTAGTGTTAATCTGAAGTCTATTTGAATCCATAAAACGTGCTTTTTCTTTACAATGACCTTTTGTTGGAGGTATTCGAGGTTTGTTTTTATAAATCGTTTTACTTAAAGGAGAATCTCATTTTAAAATTATTTTAAAAATCAGTTGTATTGTATCAAGGGGTCTAGAGCAAAGGCTTGCTTTTACTGAATTTAGAAAATGCAAAAAAAAAAAAAGAAAAATTCATCTACCCTTTCTGAAATGAAATGACTTCCATCCTGATTGTAATAATGCATTGCCATACATGGAGGTATAGGATATAATACATATGCAAAGGATACACATATAATAATGTATAATCATATACACAAGTGTAAAGTAACTTGTAGCTCAGAAAACCTTGACAAATACGACCTTTTCTGATAGTCATAATAACAGAACCTCAGGTGTAGCAGACATGATTTCAATTTTGCTGGTGAAAATGAGCAAGCTTAAGGTGAAGTCAGTTGTCCGGGGTCATCGGAAGGTTCACTCATTACTAGGTGGACGCCCTGCCCCTGCCACCTTCCCAAACCTCCCCACCACACACACAACTGCCCTAAAACCCTCAATGAACTTGGTGACTACTCTTTAGTCTCAAAAAAGAAATAATATGTTTTAGCAGCCCTCTGATTAATGCTTGGTTAGTATATTGGTAAATATTTTAACCTGGATAAATATTGGCCCAAGCCAGTAGAATTCTTATAAAATAATATTTTTTCACAAAAGAAAAGGGAATGTTTTCTAAAAAGTGAAGGATTATTTGATCTCAGTTTCAGTTTCATCTTGCAGAACACAAAGATGACTCTCTCCACATCTCACAGAGATATTACAAAGACAGCTTAATTAGTGTGAAAACTGAGTATGTGTATACACACACACACACACACACACATGCGTGCATCTCCTGTTTACAAAAAGGATTTGACGTGGTTGACCCCACATTGGGGACAATCATAGTTTCACCGAAAAAGTCAAGAGCAAAAGAGGATAATAAAATTATGGCATCTCTACTACTTCTTTATTATGACTGCATGGTCTAACTCTGGGATGACAGCAAAGTGAGAATTTTCCTTCTCATCAATGACATTTGAAGATCAAAGTAGCGTGAGAAAACACAAAGGTGCTATGCGTTGATAAACATGTGACCTAAGTAGATACAAAAGGAAAAAGAAGACACTGGCTTGCCATGTCTGGGGAGTTGAAGGGCATGGCGCCGCAGCCACCGCTGGGTGGCTCAGCGGTTTAGCGCCTGCCTTTGGCCCAGGGTCTGATCCTGGAGACCCGGGATGGAATCCCGTCGCGCTCCCAGTGTGGAGCCTGCTTCTCCCTCTGCCTGTGTCTCTGCCTCTCTCTCTCTCTCTCTCTCGATATATATACATATATATATATATATCATGAACAAATAAATAAATTAAATAAATAAAATCTTTAAATATATATATATATATTTAAGTATATATATACTATATATAGTACAATCTCAGGGAGCACCGCTTCTGAAGTCCACAGCAGAAAACCGTATGTGCAGACACCCCGGAAACAGCTTCCACTTTCCTGGGCTTCAATTCCATTATCTGCCCCAAAGAAGCCAATCTGTTTTGTGGGTTGTTGTTTAACATGTGCATAGTTTATATGAGACTGCTTTGTTAAATTACTTCCGTAATTTCACCCAGTAAAATTCTTTAAATAGTGAACCTTAGAGAAAATTAATACAACGTGCAATACGCTGCATGTATACAGTGCAATGTAAATGCTTCATGATGGGGTGATGAAAGCACATCTGGGGTCTACAAATCGCCAGTTCTACCTCTGACTCAACCACCACAGAGTGAGTTTGGCAACTGTAATCTTGCAAAGCACAGATTTTTTTTTTTTTTAAGTGAACATAGAACTCTTTCCGACAGATGTTACCTCTCCAAGCAACACCTGATCCCTAAGTCTCAAACAGTGTCAAGGCAAATTCAACATCTCAGGCATCAGGTCAGGGACAGACCTGCCTCCCCACCGATCCCTTCAGCCCCCAGGGACGGACCCGGGCCGGATCCTTGCTCGGTCCTGACTGGCCCAAATCCTGCTGCGCTGAACCCAGGATGTCCAGCAAGTTTCTTATGACCTTTCTAGATGGTGAGGTGACGACTTCAAAGTTTCTTCAGGGAGGAACGCTGGCCACCGACGTCGGGACTGGCTTTTTCACGAAGTCCGTAGCTTCCCAGATATGTCTCGTTTAAAGTTCTAGAAGGGAAAATAAATAAATAAATAAATAAATAAATAAATAAATAAATAAATAAATAAGATTTCTAGAAGGGGGATTCTTTCTCCATCTATCCCTCTCTTTCTTCTTTTTTTTTTTTTTTTTTTCCAAAGTAAAACATATCCGATCTCCTGAGCGATGGTCTGTGCCCACTGCCCACTGCGTCCAGGCTCCCCAGTGGCCTCTGCAGCTCGGGGTGGTGCCCCCCTCTGCCAACGCCTTCCCTCTACAACCATGGAAGTGCATTTCCATCTGGGTCAACAAAGGGCACTTTGTTGCAAAATATCCTGCAAACAAAAATGTATATACCACAGTGCACAGGTACACAACAAAATGTACTGGGCACTATAATGTGCAGATACAGACGTGCAATAAAAAGAACTAAATATCCCCCTCAAAATAAATGTGTGTGTGTGTATGTGTGTGTGTATATATATATATATATATATATATATATATATAAATTTTTTTTGGCCTGGCTCCTCCTCCGCAGGTGGATGCTGGAGGAAGGTGTCCCCAGCTGTCCCGGGGCCTCCACCGGGCATGACCAGGCCGCCGTGGAGGAGGCTGGAACAACCCCGGGCCGGGGCTGTGGCCACGGGTCCTGATGGGGGGCGGCCTGGGCTTCAGGTCCCTCGTGTTTGCCCAGCCATCTGCAGGAGCAGTGGGGGTCAGGAGCGCTGGCGACCGCTCCCTGTCACTTCCCAGCCGCCTTGTGGCCTAGTGCCTCAGGTGCCCCCAGACTTAGGAAGCCTTCGGGTGGGCTGCAGGGCGGGCTCTGACCTTCGAGCTGGGGTCCCGGGGTCCCTTCCCGCTTGGGCTGAGCTCCCCGTGACCCACCTTCTCAGGAGGCACGGCAGGGTTTCCGGACGAGGCCTCCCAGTGCTGAGAGGGTCCTCGTGACTCCTGGGGCCCTGTCGGGGATGCTGGGCCACCCCCACTCACCTGTTCCCCTGGGGGCTGCTGGGCCACCCCCACTCACCTGCCACCCTGGGGGCTGCTGGGCCACACTCACTCACCTGCCACCCTGGGGGCTGCTGGGCCACCCCCACTCACTTGTCCCCCGGGGCCTGCTGGGCCACCCCCACTCACCTGTCCCCCTGGGGCCTGCTGGGCTGCACCACTCGCCTGCCACCTTTGGGGGCTGCTGGGCCTCCCTCACTCACCTGTCCCTGGGCTGCACTCTCACACAGAGGCCACAGGAAACCCACAGGCCTGTGTGACAGAGTGTGAGGGCCACGGGGAGCAGCAGACGTGACACATGCTCCCTCCCGGCCACCTGCAGCCATCTCGCAGCAGGGCCACATCCCCCGATAGGTGTTGAAGCCACCATGGGGCGAGAACCTGCCGCTGCAGGCACCTGCTCCACCCACACGTTACCCACACCCTCCCTTCATCCCAGGCGCTAGTTCACGCGTGGGTGTGACAGAGGCAAGGGAGGAGTGAACAGTGAAAAGGCCATTGTTCTGGCAGGCATTGCTCTTTCCCCATTACGGATTCCTCGGGGTATTAAAGTGGCCTTGTGGGGGCGGTGCATGTGTGTGACACTCGTGCTCTCAGTGCTAGCGTCTCTAGGCCTAAGGGGTCAATCCACCCTCCACACGTCAGCGTCCCCGGCTGAGGCAAGGCACTTTCTTTCAGCTTCAGTGATTCCTGTGTCGGTGGATAGAATGAAAGTTGGTGAAAATCTAATAAAATCATGTACATGGTACATGTTGAACACAGGATGCGTAGCATGCAGTAGCCACTAAATGTTGGAGGCCGGAGCCGCCCATAAACACTTTAATCAGGGTGGCCGTCACCTGCTCGCAGAATCTGCCCCACGTGCGTCCTTTTGCCCTTGTCGCCTGCTGCCCGCCCCCCCACCCACCCACTGGTCATTCTGCACGTAATGCTCTGCCCCCAATTCCTGGAACTACTTTAAATGCTCTGTGCAGTGGAAAGATCCAGCAAGACTCTGAGGAAAAAGACCGTTGTCATTGGAATGCCAACCCCAAGCCTCCGAGGCCCCTGGCACTGGGCTCGCCCACCTGAAACCTTGCCTGGGCGGGGGGCTCACGTGCACGCCTCCCCTGTTGTGTTCTGGAAGCCCCCAGCCAGCACCGTGCCCTCCGGTTCTCTCCCTCGCTCACCTCCTGCAATGCGGTGAGTGGGACGGAGGGAACACGCGACCCCACTTCAACCTGTGTCCTCCCTCCCGCGGGGGGAGCACAGCGGACGGCGGGGCCCAAGGCAGGCTGTGTGGGCTGCAGGGGGATCGGCACCCGCACCCCCCGGAGGACACAGGGCCCCTGCTGGCCGTGCACGTCTGCAGGAGCTCCGTGATGACTTCCAGAGGGGGGAGAAGGTCAGAGCTAGGGCAACGCGACGGGAATCAGTGTAAATCAATTAGGGGGATTTGGTTCCACGGTCTGAATGGATGTCTTGTGTCTGAGGACAGAAGCGGGAACCAAGGCCAGGCCCCTGCCGCGGGCCTCCTCGGGCTTGGTCTTCATGGCTGTGGACAGGACGGCCTGACGACTTCCGTGGCCGGTTGGGGGTGGCCTGGCCTCCAGGACGCTGCGTGGGAACTTAATGATAAAGTATGGAGCGAAGAGCCCGTCGGGGTGATGCCGTGTGATCAGAGGCCCCAGACAGGCCCAGTCTCGGAAAAATAGCCCGTTGATCCCGCTGGTCTTTTCAAAGGCAACTTAGGAGAGGCTTCTGGACGTCTAAGGCATCGTTTGTTTGCAAGGCCCTATTTCAATTACCAGTCGGAGGCTAATGTTTCACAGGCCACATGTCTAAATGCTCACCTCTCCCCGCCTCTCCCGTTGTTTATGAAAAAGCAGAGCCCGGGACTTCCAAGCGGCCCCGGCTCCTGCAGAGGCCCGGCCGTCGGGGGTGGGAGCAGGGGAGGTCAGCGCTCCCACCGGCAGGAATCTCCGGGCTCGCTGGAACCTTCCAGTGTGTGGGTGGTAGATGTATCAGCTGACAAGGGGAAGTGAGAGCGTGAGGGCGGCCACCCAAGACTCCAGGTCACCGCTGACACTCCTGACGGGGCTCAGATCTCAGCGCTGGGAGGGCACCTGCTTCCTCTGCCAAGACAAACCGCCCCCTCCCGCCCCGGGGCACGAGGCAGAGGAAGGGGGGCCGTGGGGGCGAGAGCTCTGGGTTCCGCTGAACCAGCTCCAAAGCCTCCTGCCAGGGATGCTCTCGGCGCTGGGGTGCGGAGCGGCCGGGCCCGCGGCAGGTTGGGGGCCCCCACGGCACCGGGGCACATTCTCAAAACGCGCCCTTGCTCTGGTGGTCCTTGGGCCCCGGGCCTGGCCCCACTGCTCTTGTCCTTAGGCCTGAGGAGCCACCTGGTTTGCATTCAGGTGGCCCGGGCTCGCCTCCCAGGTGAAAAGGGTGTGCGCTCCAGTGGCACTTCTCATTTCTCAACGCCAGGCCAGAAGAATCCCGCTTTCTCACCCAAAGCCCGCGGCGCGGGGGCAGCCCTGGGCCGCCAGCCTGGCTCAGATGCTCACCTGTTTGGCTGAAGGAGCACATGTCAACCGAGGCACGGGGACCGGTGTGGCCGAGTGTCCCCAAGTGCGAGCGGGAACTCCCGCCGCCCCACCCTGTCGCTTCCCCGCGGTGGGGACAGTGGCTCTGGTCCTGGCAGGGCCCAGGCGGGCCCTGGGGCAGGCTCACGTCGGGGAGCTGAGCACGTCGCGAGTTCACTGTCCCCGCCGGTTAATGTTGAGGGAGAAGAAGGCTCTGTAACGGGGCACATGGGGCCTGAGCCCTTACAATGACAATCTCCCTTGAGGCCACCGGATGGGGGAGGCAGTCTGCCGCCGAAACACTGCCTAGACGTGTGCGAGCGCCGGTCTGGACGGGGACAGTCACGGCCCAAGCTGAGCGAGGAGACAATGAGCTGGAGGCTCTTGGCAGGATGCACGGTCAGGCTGGCATGTCTGCTTGGAATGTCCCTCTCCGGGGGATATGCGGGGGCCACGCGGCATCCCTGGGGCCCGGATCCGCCACCGCCCTGACTTCTCCCCCTTCAAAACCACAAACCACATGAACAAACAGAATTGAATCTCCCCAAACAGGGGTCAGCAGACTGTGGCCAGTGGCCAAATCCAGGCCACACCTGTTTTTACCTATAAAGTTTTATTGAGACTCACACACACACACACACACACACACACACACACACCTGTGGGTTTAGGTCCTGCGTGCAGCTGCCTTGTCGGGGGCAGGAGAACCGGCGACAGAGACTGCAGCGCTGATCCATGTGTCACCTCCGGCTCCACGGAGAAGAGGCACCAAGGAAGGGAAGGGGCGATGCTCTCCGCACTGACCCAGGGAGGGGGGAGGCCCCAGGTCAGAGCACCCAGGAAGGCGCCCCTCAACGTGTTCCGTGGAGAGTCGGGTTTCCATCTGCTTCCTCCGGGTGCAAACAAGCCCTCCTCTTCGGTCCCAGAGAGTCCTGTGCACCTGAGGACGTCGGAGGCCCAAGGGGTCTCGCCTGGACAATCCCCTTGCCCGGCCCCTTCCTCCGCAGAGTCTGGGTGCCCCCCCGACGTGTTAGAACAGGACCTCTCCACCCAGTCCCTTGTTTCCTCCTGCTGGGAGCTGCAGGGCGCGGCCCACCGTGGAAGGCGTCCACACAGAGAGCCAAGCTCCGCCGTGGTCAGGGGTGAGCGGGGAGCTGGGGGCCACACCGGGGTGCCCTCCGCTGGGCTGCTGCACGCAGGGCCGCAGGCGGTGGCTTCGCTCCGGCAGGACAGTCCTAAAGCCATCCTGCCACACAGCCCTGCCCCTTCCGCTGGAGTCCGACCTTTAGGTCTTACAATGACGCACATTCACACAGCACAGCTGCCTGCATGTGCCTGTTATCTATACTTAGGCTTTGATATCTGTACCTATATATTCAAAATTATAAAAATGATTATTTTTATATTCTTCGGCTCAGGGCTTGACCCCGGGGTCCCGGGATCGAGTCCCACGTCGGGGTCCTGCAGGGAGCCTGCTTCTCTCTCTGCTTAGGTCTCTGCCTCTCTCTCTCTCGGTCTCTCTGTGTGTGTCTCTCAGGAATAAAGAAATAAATAAAATGTTTAATTAATTTTAAAAAAGAATTGATGTCTGCTTTCTAGTTGGGCTAAGTTAGTCCCTATAAAGCAACATGAAGACACATTTTCGGACACTGAGCCGACCTCTATACTTTGACGATTTCCCCTTATGCATCACAGGGGGCTGTGGGGACGCGGCAGAGGAAGCCACACTGTCCTCATCACGCATTTCATCGGCTCCCCGGACACGTTTGATGAATGGGTTAGCAGGTAGCAGGGCGCCAGGGGGGAAGCCCGACGGCTGTTTATCGGGGTCCACTGGCCCTCATCGCGCAGGCTGCTCTCCCCCCAGCCCTGGAGGTGCGGCTCTTCCCATCAGCGCTGAGCCACAGGCCCCGCAGCTTCCCCCTGGGCTCCCCGGGGTCCCGGGTGTCATCACGTTCATCATCTTCGGCGGTGACGTGGTTGGCCTTCCCTAAGGAGTCCTCGAGATCCATCTCCCCTTCCCGGAGGGTCAAGGCTGCGGGGCCCAAGGGACAAGCCAGCGGGGACACGCGGCGAGAAGCCCCAGCAGGGATGCCACGAGTTATTCTTGCACCCCCGTGAAAGGGAAGCCTGACTTCCTACTCAGAAAAATAGGATCCCGTCCCTCAAGTCAGCCACGCTGGATAACATCTGGAAAGTGCTCAAAACTAGGTAGAAATCTTGGAATTTCTTAGTTTCTCAAACACACGCTGGCTTGTTTTTGCCAGCTTCATCTGTCAGCGGGTCCGCCGAGGGGGTGTCAGCAAGGTCCTTGAAGGGTTTCCATGTGCAAAAGCAGCTTGAAACGATACTATCTCGGCAGGAAAACAGATCTGCGCAAGGGTCAGCCATTTGAAGTTCTGATTTCAAGAGAAAAGGAGAAGGAAGTGTGGAAAATGAGGAAGGCATCTGACTCTGGATGAATGCGGAATTCTTCTGTGACTTGGCTCCCATTTTCCTTAGCAGACGGGAGGCCGCAGGATTCTGGGTTCACTCGGTGACAAACGGACCACACAAAACAAAGAAGGGGCAGGGCTGTGAACTAAGACTGTGGCTCTCGATAAGCTCTCTGGGGTACGATTTCAAGGAGTGAGTTAATGGCCTCACTACAAAAGAGTCCCAGGGGTCCCTGAAGCTTGACCCCAAAACTTGAACTCTACCTGAACTGATTTTTTTTTTTTTTTGAGGTTTGAAAACATTTAATCAACTCTCCTCCCAGGACATTTGATTTCTGTGCACTCCTGCCCTTGCGGGCTCCATCTGGGGTGAGAAGTGCCAAAACCACCACTGGACAGGCCGCCCCGGAGGTATTTTCAGGACGACTGAAGCAGCAGGTAACGGAAATCTTATGAGACAGCTTGTTCTCAGGAGGTTTTCTTGTCCAGTTTTGCTGACCAAAGCGTCCCCCCCGGTTCGGATGAACCTTGAATTAGCAGCTGCACTTTGAAACACTGGTTCTTGGTTCTAATTGCAATTAAAATGCTTGGAAGCCTACTCCTCACTCTCGCATTTTGCTGGCCCTGGTTTTGTCCCGTGACATCAAACGCTTCCTGGACTCCCGAAAGCAGTTAGCTTCCCTTCCAGAAATGCTGAATTACAGTCGGATAAGTCATCTAAATGCTTTCAATTCGAGCCAATAAGCATCTATTTAGCATCAATAATATTCCCACCATGGGGAGTGGAATTAGGGATGGAGCCTGATACCCATGAATTCAAGGGATGGCCACACAAAAAAACAAGGCAGACACACAAAAAAAGGCAGACACACTTTCAGGGCTGGGATAAGTAACACTGACAGCTCAAATTAGGGACGGTGGGAATGGTGGCCATTCCATTGGCCACGGTGGAGATGCGTCCGAAGCGAAGAGTGGTTTGCCCTCTAAATAACAGATCACACCAAGTTCTTTCCCCCAAATGCCAATTGTTTAAGGGAGTCGCCTGTATTGTTCAAACAGTCAAAACGTATAAACCGGAGATCGGCAGGTAGTTTTTAATGCTGAGCTCATTTAACGGACTGGGGCTTGCTCTCTGGAGCACTATTTCGAGAAAGATTCTTGAGGTTGTTCTTTGGTCTCGGCAGAAAACGGTGTTGACTAACTGGTTGTCGCTGGTGCCTTGCACGGAGGGAGAAACAGCTCGTGTGCCACAGGCATGCCAGTCCTCAAGTAGGCGAGACCCGTGCATGAATCAATGCAGAGTTAAAACAGCTCAACACACACACATACATACATATGCACAGAGGAAAAGCCAGACGGCATCCCCCCCAGAACACATACAGGTTTCTCTGCTGCCTGAAATCTTGCTTTATGCCCCTTAGCTGTTATGAAGGACCTACATTAGTACCCGTCTGCACTAACAGGAAGAAACGCAAAGAGGATTTTCACTTGCGTGGAATGGCAATTGCTTCTTTGCACCATTTTGTCTTAGGAAAGTTTTCGAAAGAACGCTCTGCTGTGTGATAGCGGGAGAAGCCAGGGTTGATATCCAGCTGGACCCCCCACTTTGTGATTTTATAAAAGGTCACTGCCGTGTTTAGATACTCTATCCCAAAGAACAATAAAAATAAAACCTTTCCACAGCGTTGTTATTTGACTTTGAAAATGAGCTGTGGCCTGTCAGTGCGTATAGACAGGGGGTTATTCATGAGCTTCAGATTTACCAAACAAGAAGTGAGGGTTTCTGAGTAGAAGCCATAGTATCCGCCTAGAGATGTGGCATATGTGTGCTTGCTGAGAAATGGAATTCCCAACTAATTTTGGAAGATCGAAGGCCCAGCCAGGGTCATCCTGACAGCTGGTTACCAGGCAGCTTCTGGTGGTGATGGACAAGAGCATATTTATCATCCCGGGGGTTCCAGAGAGAAAGTGGGATACCATGACTAGAGTGCTATAAAACTGTCTGGATATTTTGGGTATTATTCTTATTAAATTAAAGTTCTATTAAAGTGAAACATGTTACTATTTAGATTTCTGTCTGCTTGGCGGCATTTATTTCATAAATCTTGTAGGGAAAAAAATTGGCCCATGGAACTGGATGTTGGATATAGCGTTTCTTCGACATCAAGAAAATGGCCACACATTTTTTTAATTGTTTCCCTTGCAAATAATTTTTAAACAGCCTTACAAAAATGTTTCCCTTGCTTCACTCCCCAGCGAGTTAAAAATGCACACCCGTGGTTGCCAGTTGGCGTAGTCTCTTGTGATTCCAGCAGACAGCAATGGGAATGTATGAGGTGATTTTCGGGGGGTTGGGAGGACAGCTTTTCATTGCACTATGCAAAATGATCCTTTTTATTTTTCACTAATTCCTTAAAGCAAAAACACTTCCCACCCACAAGTGTTGCCTAATTGGGGGACATGGAAAATGAATGAAGAAACAAGACTCAAACAAAGAGTGTTTGCTGCTCTCATTTTAACACTAATTAATTATTGTTGTCAGTAAACTGAAAGTGTACATGGATTACATTTTCCAGAGTCTTTGCCTGGGCCTACAGGGGGTGTGGGGCATGTTGCTCCAGGCTTCAGATGGTGGTGGGAGCACAGTTACAACCAGCGGGAACTCTTGCTCACACACTCCTTCTGTATAAAGGATGATGTGTTTCGGTATTGGCTTGCGGTTCTAAAATGAGATGCTTTTCTATTTCAATTATATTGCGGTGGATCAAACATTACAAAATAAGCCTCAAATAGGAGTATAGCCTTACCAAAAATGAAAGCATATGTTTGAGTGTCCAAATACAATGGTCATATGTTGACACCTTGAAATACTCAGGCTGTCCCTGCCATGTTTGAGGCTCACTATAGGCCCACACCAGAAAGAAGGCAGAAATTCAGTTTTGACACATTCCCAGCTCTCTTGCATGCCTTTTAAAAAGATTTTTTTTTTTAAAGCTCTGGTCCTCTGCTTTTCCATCTAATGAGTGCCATCTTTTCCATTCTTCTCTCCCCCACCTTTAAGCGGTTCTGTGCTCCAGTCCACAGGGGATGTAATTATGCCTTGGGAAGACCACTGGGGATGGGGAGTTCTTTTATTCATTGATTTATTCAACAAATATTTGAATAAACATTTAAATATGCTGGGTTCTGGGCTAGGCACAAATGATGCAATGCTAAGCAAACCAGACATGATCTCTGTTCCCATGCTGTGTAGTGGAAAAGACAGACATTAATCAAATAATCACAAGAATGAGTTTATGACTAAAATCACAATAAGTACCATGCCATGAAGTAGAGGTGTTATCAAAGCATATAATGCAAGGGTTGATCTTGTCTGTGTGAGGGAAACAGGTAAAGGTGAGGAAGTCAGGGAAAAATTCTCTGCTTTGAGCAAAGGTTGGACAAAGAGTAACTCAGTGAATTGAGGAGGAACATCTCCACATAAGTAGTGTTTGCCTAGGGCTTAGGGAGTCCTCAGGATGCGGTATTTTCAGTGCTAAAGCTGGGGCAGTCCCTGGAAACCTACACTAAGGGCATAGAGGGTGCAAAGACCCCACTGCAGATAGAAGCATGGAGCATTTAAGGATTGGGAGGAAGCCTAAGGTTATTGGAAAAAGTTGGCTGTAGCTAACTCTAGATGAGATCCAATGAGAGAGACAGACAGGGCCCAGCCATGTAGCACCCTAGCGGGCACGTTAAAGTCTCTATTCTAAGGGCAACGTGTTTTAAGCAAGTAAATGACAGGGTCAGATTTACCTTTCAAAAAGTTCACTCTAGCTAGAATATGGGGACCATTATCATGCAAAGTTCAGAAATCTTTTCCTCAATTAAAGCTAGCTGTTGTTATTTGCAGTGGTGTGCTGGTAAGTGTTTAACAACTGGTTTTTGGTGGGGGGGGTTGGGTTTGGAGGGGGAGATGGTGGCAAAACCCTCATTGATAACACTTGTCAGTTTCCATGGTGTTCCTACCCTGGTTCATTTCAAGCTATCAACATGCTGTCCTGAATGCAGAGTTGCCATGATGAGTGGGGAAGATGCCGTGATGGACCCCAAGAGCCATGCTACTTGCTTCCCTTCCTGTTCAAACAGAATGCTATCCAAATGTCCAAAATATTTAAGCCTTTCCTCTGGCCCTTGAAGAGTTCTGACAGACACAGGAGGGGGTTTAAAAACCCTTCTACTACATGATGTGAAGATTCAGTAGGCATGGCCAGGCTTGCTGTGCCGAATCTAGAGAGTCCCAAAGACATGGAAAAAAAAAAAACAGAACACTGATAGAAATGTAAAAAACACATTAGGCTAATAAAAGTCTCTTTAGAAACCACGGAAACATTTCTGCAGCCTTCTGTGATGCAGGGTGGCCATCAGAAAGCTGAACACCAGATCAGTACGCCCTGACATTACCAAGGTTTCTGCCATCTTGCCTTGGAGGTTGAAAATTTTTGGAATTCCAACCAATATGTAAAAAGCAAAACAAGACAAAACAAAACAAAACCCCACAACACTTCGGGCTTATGATCTCTGTAATTTTGTCTTTTCCAGAGTTTATATAAATGGAATCACACAGTATACAGACTTTGAGACTGGCTAGAAATATGCATTTAATGTTCTTCTATGTCTTTTCTTGGCTTCATAGTTCATTCTTTTTTATCATGAAATAGTATTCCACTCTATGGATGCACTACAATTGGTTTATCCATTCACTTACTGAAAGATATTTCAATTCCTTCCAGTTTGAAGCAATTGTGAATAAAGCCCCTATAATCACTTACGTGAAGATCCTAGTATAGGCATACATTTTCAAACCAACCCCTAAATACTTAGGGGTTCAACTACACATATTCAACTTTGTAAGAAACTACCAAACTCTCTTCCAAAGTAGCCCTACCATTCCTAATAGTGGGGAATGATAGTTTCTTTTGCCCTGCATCTTCACCAGCAATTATTATGCAGGGGGTTTCGGGTTTTGGGTTCAGCCATTCTAATAGGTGCAAAGTGGTATCTTGCTGTTTTAAAGTGCATTTTCCCATTGACAAATGGCGTTGAACATATTTTCATATGCTTATCTGCCATCTATATATTATTTTTGGTAAAATATCTGTTCAGGATCTTTTGCTCATTTTTAAATTGACTTCCTTGTTTTGTATTGTTGGGTTTTATCAGTTCTTTGTATATATTTTGGATACAAGTCCTTTATCAGATGTATGTTTTGCATAAATTTTCTCCCAGGCAGTGGCTTGTTATTTCATTCTCTTAAGAGTATCTTTTGAGAGGGATCCCTGGGTGGCGCAGCGGTTTAGCGCCTGCCTTTGGCCCAGGGCGCGATCCTGGAGACCTGGGATCGAATCCCACGTTGGGTTCCCGGTGCGTGGAGCCTGCTTCTCCCTCTGCCTATGTCTCTGCCTCTCTCTCTCTCTGTGACTATCATAAATAAACAAAAATTTTAAAAAAAAATTTTTTAAAGAGTATCTTTTGAGGATAAAGAGATGTAAACTTTAATAAACACTAGCTTATGAATTTTCCTCTTTATTTATGGATCACACTTTGATGTTATATCTGAAAACTCACCAATGCAAGGTCATATAGGCTTTTCTGTCATTTTTTTCCCTAGAACTAATTATATAATGTCATAATTTTGCATTTTACATTAGGATCTGGGCAGGGGTGGGGAGGTGAGGGGAACATATGGACATTGAACTCTTCAGAATCATTTGTTGAAGAAATTATGCTTTCTTCACTGAATTTCCTTTGGTCTTTTATAAAAAAAAAAAAAATCAATTGACTATATCTGTGCAGGTTTCTTCCCGGGTTCTCTATTCTGTCTCATTGATACCTGTCTAATTTTTGGCCAAAGCCATGATATCTTGAGTATTGTAACTTTATAGTAAGTCTTGAAATTGGATAGTTGACTCTTCCAACTTTGCTCTTCTTCTTTTGTATTGCATTGTTCTAGGTATTTTGTCTTTACATATAAATTTTAGAAGCAGTCTTCCAACATCTTCAAAGTAGCTTATCAAGATTTTAATTGGGATTACATTAAGTCTATACATCAAGTTGTAAAAAATTGATGTCTTAATATTTAAGACTCTTAATAGAGATTTCTATTCCATGAATATGCAAAATCTCTCCATTTATGATTTCTTTCATTAGCATTATAATTTATAGTTTTCTGCATATACATACTGTACATATTTTGTAAGACTTACACCTAAGTATTTCATTTTTTGATGCTTAAGTTTTCTTAATTTCTAGTTGCTTGTTGAAGAGAAGCAATTAACTTTTGTACATTGACCTTTTTATCCAACAACCTTATTCAATACCTGTTTATCAGTTTCAGGAGAATTTTTGTAGATTTTGTTGGTGTTTTATATAGGGAATTAAGTGATGTGTGAGTAAAGACAATTTTATTTTGTTTCCTATATATTTCACTTCTTTTTCTTGTTTATTGCATCAGCTAGGATTTCCAGTATCATGTTGGAGAGCGGTGGTGAGGGAGGACATCCTTGCGTTGGTACTGATCCATGAACATGGTATGTCTCCATTTATTTAGATCTTCTTTGATGTCTTTAGTTATCATTTTGTAGTTTTCAGCATACATATCTTATATGATTTATTATATTTACACTTAAATACTTACTATTTTTAACAATTATGAATAGAATTGTATCTTTAACATTTTCCTTGCTAGCATATAGAAAAATAGTTGATTTTTCTATGTCAGTCGTATATGCTGTGACCTGGCAGGACTTTATTATTAGGTTATTAGCTTATTAGTATTATTAATAAGTAATTAGTTGAATTAAATAAGTAATTTACTAATAAATTAGTAAAATTAATAAGCTAAAATTTTGGGAAGTTTTGTAGGTTCCTTAGGATCTTCTACACAAAACATCATATCCTCCACACACACACACATATTTTTTTCTCCTTTGTTCTGTATACCCATTATTTCATTTCTTTGCTTCACTGCACTGGCTAGAACTTCCAGTACTGTGATAAATGAGAGTTGAGAGACAGAACATTCTTTCTTCTTCTTGATCTTAGGTGGAAAGTATTCAGTCTTTTGCCATTAAGTATAATGTCAACTGTAGGATTTTTGTACATGCTCTTACCAAGTTGAGGAAGGTCTCTTCTGTTCTTACTTTTCTGAGCGTTTTTGTCATGAATGAGTTTAGAATTTTGTTAAATGCTTTTTCTTCACTGATTTACTTAAATATGTAAATTTTTAGCATGTTAACATAATGGATTACATTGATTTTTTAAAAAATATTTAAGCAATTTTCTATCACTATGATAAGCCCTACTTGATTAAGATATATGGTTGTTTTCTATGGGGCACCTGGGTGGCTCAGTTTGTTAAGAATCTGCCTTCAGCTCAGGTCATCATCCCAGGGTCCTGGGATCAAGCCCTACATCTGGTTGCCCACTCAGTGAGGAGCCTGCTTCTCCCTCTCCCTCTTCTCCTTCTCCCTCTGCCTTCTACTCTCTCTCTCTCTTTCTGTCAATTAAGTAAATAAAATCTTTTTGTAAAGATATATAATTGTTTTTATATATTGATAAATTCTATTTCCTAATATTTTGTTAAAGGTTTTTGCATGTATATTCACAAAAGATATTGATCGGTATTTTTCTTTTATGTATTGTATTTTTCTAATTTTGATATCAAAGTAATACTAACTTCAAAAAATGAACTGGGATGTGTATCCTCCTTTTCTATTCTCTAGAAGAATTAGCATAGAATTAGTGTTAATTCTTTAAACACTTGGTCAGATTCTCCATGAAACCATCTGGGCCTAAAATTTTATTTTGGAGAGTTTATGAATTTAATATTTTATAGTTACAGGACTATTCAAATTACCTATTTTATTTTGGGTGAGTTGTGATACTTTGTACTTTTTAGCAACGGGGCCATTTCATCAAAGTTGTCAAGTTTATGTATTTTAATGTCACCTCATTATCCTTTTGATGTCTTTAGGATCTCTAGTGATAATCCAAGTCATTTTTGATACTGGATAAATTCCTCTGTCTTTGTATTTTGCCTAAGTCTCAACCTTCTTCTCTGTGTTATAAAAGTCACTGATGTCTCCTGCTCCTAAAAGTAATGGTCTTATGAAGAAGAGGTCATGTAATGCCCAGGGCTGGGTCCTCCAGGGAGTGTCTCTGGTGTGTGCTGCATGCACTCTGCTGTTGTGTTTTGGCTACTCTATCCTTCAGACCAGTCGCATGTAGGGGCTCTCCTTGCCTGCTGTGTGCAGTGTTTGGTCCTTGGCCTGAGTGTGGCTAGTTTTAACTAGGTGCACTCTGATATGCTTGAGAAATGAGACTTGTTTCTACCTCCACTGGAATTGAGGCCCTAGAACCCTCTGGTTTGGTGCTGTGTTGTGAGCAGAGTTTTGTGCTAATGTTCTGAGTGGCAAGGCCCACCATGCTTGAACTGGGGCAAATGTGATTGAGAAGGGGTGTTCCCAGGGTGGGTCTTGGTTTAAGCAAGTTAGGCAGCCAATGTAGGCACTGGGCTCTTCCCACAGATGGCTCTGTGTTCATGCTGGGGCCGGGGGGGGGGGGGGTGTGCTGGCCAGCTCTTTTGTTCCAAAGAGGCATCTCCATAGGGACACGCTCTGAGGAAAGCAAATAATCTCCTCACTGTGTGTCCCAGGCATTCTTTGAATCACTGTATCCATGCTGTCTGCCTCTAGGTTGTTTGCCTACCTTCCCTTCAGGAACAGCGTGTTCTTCCAGGCTCTGCTGACCTTTAAAACTCCAGGCTTTAAGCCCTTCTGATTGCAAGAACTCACAAAACTCAGCCTCTCTCATTTTCCAAGCCATTGGCTTTGGGGAAAAGTTCTCATGCATTCCCCTGTGTGTTCCCCTCTCTCTCTCTCTCCTGCCATCTCCATGAACACAGCTCCTTCTCCTCCACAGCCTCTGTGATCCATTTTTCCCCTAAACTGCATTTCCCCTAAACTGGACTTGTTTGATGTGGGCTTGTCTCTCCCTCTAGTTGTGGAGTTTGTTCTGTCAGAATTCAGGTTGATTCCTAGGGTATTTAGGATGATTTGATAGTTATCTGTTTCTGGTCCTCCCAATGTGGTGCCATATTCCTCTCCTCCGTATGTTCTCCTTTTTCTTCTAATTTAAATATGTTAGTGATATAAATTCCCCTGCCAACAGTTTTAGCTATTTTGCTATGTTTTAATTTTCATTAAATTGAAATATACTTTTTAATTTCCCTTGAGACTTCCTCTTTTGAGTGTGGATTATTTAGAACCACCTTGCTTAGTTTCCCAGTACTTAGAGATTTCTCTTGATCTTTGTTATTGATCTCTAATTTCATTTCATTGTGATCAGCAATATATTCTGAATGATTTGAACTTTTAAAAAAAAGTTTTCTATAAATTGTTTCTTTTTTATTGAAGTGTAATTGGCACGCAGTGTTATATTAGTTTTAGGTGTAAAATATAATGATTCAACAGTTCTATATATGACTCAGTGTACTCTTCTACCTCTTGATGTACTCTTTATCCCTTTTATCTATTTTACCCCTCCTTGACCCACCTATCCTCTAGAAATCACTGGTTTGTCCTCTGTACTTAAAATTTCCTGAGTTTTGCTTTTTGACCCAAGATATCTTGGTATATTTCTGTGGATATTTGAGAAGAATGTGTATTTTGTTATTGTTGGGGAAAATGTTCCATAAATGTCAATTAGAATTGGTTAGTTGATGGTGTAATTGAGGATTTTGTGTCCTTGATAATTTTTTGTCTAGTTATTATATCAATGGTAGAAATAACCATTGTTGAAGTCTCTAACTGTAATTGTATATTTTTCTAGTTATACTTCCCATTCTATTACTTACTCCTCCCTCTGCCCCCACTGCATGCACATATTTGACAGCTTTATTTCTTGGTGCATACATTAGGGTTTATATGTCTTCTTTGAAGATTGACCCTGTTATCATTTTGTAATGTACCTCTCTGTCTCTAGTAATTTCTTTTCTTAGAAATAAATCTACTTTATCTTGTAGTAATATAGCCACTCCTGATTTCCTTTGATTAATGTTTGCAGGATCCATTTTCCCATAATTTTACTTTCAATCTGCCTCTATTGGTATATTTGAAGTGGGTTTCCTTTAGACAGTATATATAGTAACTTTTAAAATTCAATCTGTCATTCTTTATCTTTTAATTGGAGTGTTTAGATCATTTACATTTAGTGTAATTGGTGATATGTTAGGGCTTAAATCTACTGTTGTATTTGTTGTTTTCTTTTTATTCTCTTCTTTATATTTTTCTTGCTTTCCTATAGAGTTAGATGAACATTCTTTAGTTTTCCATTCTGATTTATCTATATTTTTGAGGATATCTCTTTATACAGCTTTTTCTGGTGGTTAACATAACAATCTATGGTATTAACATTTTGTCAGTTTAGGTGAAGTTTAGACACCTTCCTTTTAGGTCCCCTTGCCTTCCCCCATTTATAATGTAATAGTCTTAAACATTTCATCTAAGTACATTTAGAATCACATCAATTATCAAACGTAATTTAGAAAACTCAAGAGAAGGAGAATGTACTGTATTTATTCATATTTTAGTCCTTCTGTAATTCATTTTCCCTGATGTTCCAAGATTCCTTCTTTTTTCTTTTTTTAAGAGAACTTCTTTTAGTCTTTATTTTAGGATAGGTCTGTGAGTAGCAAATTATTTTTATTTTCCTTCATCCAAGAATATCTTAGTTTCCCTTTCTTACCTGGAGGATATTTTCACTTGATATATTTCACTTGATATATATTCTGGCCTGATTTTTTTTTTCAGCACTTAAAAAATGTGCCACTTTCTTCTGGCCTCTATGGTTTCTAATGAGAAATATGCTGACATTTGAATTTCCCGCCAGAGATAATGTGTCATTTCTCTCTTTCTGCTTTCAGGATTTCCTTCCTTTTGCCTTAGTTTTCAGAAGTTTGACATGATATGTCTTGGTATGGATTTCTTTGGGTTTACCCAGGTAAGGACTTCCTCAATATCTTTAATCTGTAGGTATATATCTTTTGCCAAACTTGGGGTATTTTTAGCCATTGTTTTTTCAGGTGCTTTTTATCTCTGCCATCTTTGTTTTATCTTTCTGGAACTCTGATGACACAAATGTTAAATTTTTTATTATAGTTCCAAGGTCTGTAAGCCTCTGCTAATTTTTTTTCAGTCTATTTTTTTTTTCTGTGGTTCAGTTTGGGAAATTTCTATCTTCAACTTCACTGAATTTTTTTCTTTTGTCCCCTCCATTCTGTTGTTGAGGCCTTTCATTCAGTTTTTAACTTTCAGTATTGTATATTTCAATTCTAAAATTTCCTTTTGGTTCTTTTTTAGTTTGGGGATTTCTTGTGGCTGTGTGTGTGTGTGTGTGTGTATGCTTAGTCTTTTTATTTCTTTTCTGAAACTTATTTTTTCATTTGTTTCAAGTGTGTTTTTATCATGGCCATAAAATCTTTGTCAGATTATTCTCATATTTCTGTCATCTCAATAATAGCATCTATTGATTTTTTAATTCAAATTGTGATTTTTTTCCTGGTGCATGGTATGATAAATAATTTTTGACTGAAGCCTGAACATTTTGTGTATTATGAAATTCTGGTACTTACTTAAACTCTCAATTCCATCCGGCTTTCTGTGACACTTCTCTGACAGGGAAGAAATCATTACCTTATTGATTGGTGGAGGTAAAAGTCCAGTTTCTCTACATGATACTCACAGACATTGTGAGGTCAGAGGAAGGAAGAGGAGACTCATTACTCTGCAGCATGAATGAAAGTCCTTGTTCCATCTGTGGTCTTCTCTGACATTACCCTCATGCGAAGTTATTGGGGTGAAAGACTGGGCTCCCAATGTGGCCTTTGCTATTGTAAGTAAGGCCAAATTTTTTTCTGTGATGTTTGGCTGGCATAGAATGGTTATTGTCTAAACAGCTTCCATCTTGATAAGCACCCTTTTCCTTGTCCTTTGGCTAGAGAAAACAGGCTTTTTTTGTTGGGGATTTTTTTCTGTGCCTGTTGATGTTTCTGGGCTGTTGCCTTTTTCCAGGTTCAGGGTTATATGAGGCAAAAAGAAAACCCAAGGAATTCACTGCCATGTGATTCCTTGGGTCTTAATGTCCTCAAATGGTGTGACTTCTTCTCTCCATCTTTCAGAATCTTCTTATCTTTGTTTTACATATAATGTCCAGAGTTTTTGGTTGTACTTCGAAGGCAGAATAGGGAAAAATGCTACTCCATCTTTCCAGAGACAGAAGTCCTTTTGAGTAATTTTTTGTCTTATTTATTTTCAAAATACAAAAGATGAATCTTCATTGGAGGAAATTCAGAAATTGTGAATAATTTTTAAAAAATCATCTACAGGGCAGCCCTGGTGGCCCAGCGGTTTAGCACTGCCTTCAGCCTGGGGCGTGATCCTAGAGACTCGGGATCGAGTCCCACTTCGGGCTCCCCACATGGAGCCTGCTTCTCCCTCTGCCTGTGTCTCTGCCTCTTTCTCTCTCTGTGTCTCTCATGAATGAATAAATAAAATATTTTTTAAAAAATCATCTACAAGTCCTGATATTAGTACCATTAGTACTTTCTTTTATTTCCAGTTTTTAAAGCTCATATATAAATTATAGATCCTTTTTATAAAACTAAAGACTACTATAAATTCATTTTTGTATCTTATATTTAATATTTAACATACTATGAGTATTTTTCTTACAAATATTCTCTGAAAACATTACTTTTTAATAACTGAATAGTATTTCAGTATGGCTCAATTTAACCACTACCCTGTTTTAGACATTTAATTCTCCACTTCCTAAATAATGTTATAATAAACATAACAAATATTATTAATACATGTTGTTTATTAAAGTTTATAACTCAATAATAGTAAAATAAATATACTTATTTCTTGTTTGCACTTTATATTATTTCTCCTTTTATATTTATACCTTGTTTGCACCTTATTTACCTGGATTCTTAGACAGTAAGAAGATACGTGCCATTTAAAATTTTTCACACACAACCAAACCAATTTTTAGAAAGGTCAAATGCATGTACAATTCACCAGAGCATGGAAAGCCTCTGCCACCATTGCCATCTTTGCCTATGTCTTGTAAAACCTACCAGGGATAACCACTTCCCAAGGAGACTGGAACCCACTTTGGTTTTATGGCATAAGGCAATGTGAGAGTTGTAGACAACAGTTGAAGTCATCCATATATAGAGATGAGAAGAAAATATTCAGAGACGTGCATGTGAAGGAAGCATTTTTTTCAACCTGAAGCCACAGCTGCCGCCTTGAACAGAGGCAGATGCCAGCAAGCCTTGGAGAATTGCCTAAAATCTTGCTTCACACCAGTTTAGAAACCCAGTATCTGTTTTGTGTTTGTAAATAACCTGGCAAGGAGGAGTCATGGCACTGTGAGAAGGGGAATGTGAATTGTCTCTGAGCCACCAAGAAATCTGAAGTTCTGTTTTCATAAAGCAACTATCAGATCTGTCAAACTATCTACCTCACTTCCGGATTCTTTTGAAAGGAGTTTAAAAAGGTGCTTGGGTATAGTGAAGGGATTGCAAAGATTTGAGTCAAAGTTCACACTTCTGCTCTTACTTGGCCAAGGTACAAAACCTTTCTGAGGCTTCAGAGTTCTACCTTTAAAATAAGAAGTTTGGGTGAGACACCCTGGAGGCCACTGTCACCTTCAGTGTTTGCTTGTTCCATTGGTGAAAAGAACCCAGCAGCCAGGGTTCTCCAAGCTGCCCCGCCCTGCCCTGGTCTTCAGGTTTTCATCGACATAGTCTATGCCTACCGTCACCTCTGACTCCAGGTCATCCCATAAAACATGCCCTGCTTCTCTAACCCATTCTCAGAAAAGGAATCCTAGTCTTGGTCCAATTGGACAGGAGAGCAGACAGTCCCAGAGCATAGGATACACTTATTTAGGGGATCTCAGGTTCTGAGCAAGGAGTAAAGTGCAGAGCAAGGCCATAGCCTTTCACAGAGTCCTCCAGGCCTTGGCCGGGGTTGCTGAATGGATGAAGTGTTTGTGACATGGTCCATGTTTCAGCCAGTGTGTTTACAGCTTCCACTGCCTCAGGGACTGGGTCCCCAGCCTTTGGCCAGCACCAGGCCTGGGCGGCAATACATTGTGGCCATGTTTTCAATGTGAGTTCAGTGGGCCTGACATGACCCACATTTCCAGTTAGCAGTCAGCTACACACCAGATTATCTGTGAGTGGAAACTGTCACTGTCTATTTCTGCTCAGATTTTGGCAACCACCCCTCGAGGGAACAGTGCGTCATAAAGACCTAACTGAAGTCAGGTTCCCTCTGTGCAGATAGCAGCGTTCAAACAGACCATCCATAAGGAGCCAAGCTTCCAAAGCATGAAAGCAGGCTGCAGCCGCCAAGGAGAGACATTCTGGCAAATGATTAGCATTATCTTCCCAGGAGAGCAAGTTTTCCCAAACTTGAGGTGGAGACAGAGCTGTGTAGGCAGAGCTAGAAGTGTGTTGAGACTGTGTAGGTGCCTAGACAGTTCTGGAAAAATCTGGTAGCCATATTTAACAGAAAACCAAAACAAAACAAGGTGTAGGGGTAGTAAAATGG